>NC_089491.1:126551765-126859265 GCF_036850765.1 Saccopteryx bilineata
CGGCCAGGGTGAATCTCACTTTTTTAGAGGTCACTAGTGATTAAATGAATTTTGCGTAATCACTTCAATAAACTAACATACTAGAAAATCTTTGAAAATATTGCCAAAATTATAAATTAATAACTTATATAGGAAAACAAAATATGATTGTTGCTAAGGATCATATATGCTAAGATCAAAACAACTTCTGAAAATGTCATATACCAATGAAAGAGTTAAAGTTTCATGTCCTGTCTGTCAGCTAGATTGTCCTAGATGGATTAAAAAACAAGAGAAATTTTCAGGCAGTTTAATCTTTCTCTGTTTTTCTTTGTTTGACTGTATCTTAAAACTCTGCACTATTTTGGCCCTGGCCGGTTGGCTCAGTGGTGGAGCGTTGGCCTGGCGTGCAGGAGTCCCGGGTTCGATTCCCGGCCAGGGCACACAGGAGAGGCACCCATCTTCTTCTCCACCCCTCCCCCTTTCCTTCCTCTCTGTCTCTCTCTTCCCCTCCAGCAGCCGAGGCTCCACTGGAGCAAAGATGGCCCGGGTGCTGGGGATGGCTCCTCAGCCTCTGCCCCAGGCGTTGGAGTGGCTCTGGTCGCGACAGAGCGACGCCCCGGAGGGGCAGAGCATCGCCCCCTGGTGGGCAGAGCATCGCCCCCTGGTGGGCAGAGCATCGCCCCCTGGTGGGCGTGCCGGGTGGATCCCGGTCGGGCGCATGCGGGAGTCTGTCTGTCTCTTCCCGTTTCCGGCTTCAGAAAAATACAGAAAACAACAACAACAACAACAAAAACAAAAAAAAAACACACCAAAACTCTGTACTATTTATATAGTCTAGAAATAATTAGTACAATACCACCTGATGAGCTTTCCTCAGCAGGACTTAGATCAACACATTAAATAAACTTGTTAAATAAAGCCATTCAGGATAACTGAATGGCTGATTGTAAGAGTTGGTAAAAACTAATAGCACTTGAATTATTAAAAAACAAGAGTAAATAAGTGAGTATGTGCAGAAAGTTATTTAAGAAAATAGGTGTACAAACTTTAAAATTACCTTGCTCATAAGTAACAGCAAATATTGTGGCCACTAGCTTTAAATAGGCAGAAAAATATAAGGTGTGTCTGTATAGTATTTTATACTTTAGTTCTAAAATTAAAAATGAGTGTTACATATTGTATCTTGACTGAACCTAGGTAAGGGAAAACAATATGAAAAAAAATGGCTCCCAAAAAACAAAACCATCTGGTAAAGTCATGAATGACTGAGTTGAACAGCTGGGGAGCTTACTGTTAATCATTTTTTGCAGTCAATTGAAAATTCTGTAGAGACTATATTAAAGAGTAGTATGAAAAGTGCAGTGACCCCAAAAAATTGCTTACCAAAAAAGTCAGTTAACAGATACTGTATTCCTACTTATATTGACATGTTTAAGAATTAGTAGAAAAAAAGTGTTTGCTTATCATTGTGATGGAGATATTTCCTCCAAATTTTAAGAATTCTTCACTTGATTGTGTTTTTGATGACATTCCAAGAGGGTAGAAAAATTTTCTATGTCCTACTTTTAGTTACCACCAAGAGATATTTGTTACTGATGCTTCAGTTTAGAAATAAATGGGCAATATCAATTCTTAGCAATAGATAATAAATTTCTTTGAAATTGAGTACAATAAAACTTTTAAAATAAATTTTTATGTCACTAAATGTTCTCAACAATCTCCTTCCTTCTTTCCTTCCTTCCTTCCTTCCTTCCTTCCTTCCTTCCTTCCTTCCTTCCTTCCTTCCTTCCTTCCTTCCTTCCTTCTTTCCTTCTCTTTTTTCTTTTTCTTCCTTTCTTCTTCCTTTTCTCCTCTTCCTCCTTCTACTTCTTCTTCTTTTAAATAATAGAACTTCATTAGTTTAGCTTACATGGAATTGGATTGCCCACTATAGACTTCATTCCTCATCCTTCGTAGCAGTTATGTGTGGCCATGAGATTAGTCTGGTTCTAATAGGATGGCTATAAGCACAAGTAATATATGCATCTTCAGAGTTATCACTTTGAAGATGAAGTCACTTACTCTGAACTTCCTCTTTTCTCTTACTCCAATCTGTGAGGACAACATCCAAGGTGATGATGTAATATAAACTAGTTTGCAAGTAGATATTGAAGAAAACAGACTTCTTAATGGAGATAATTTCAACCTGTGGCATTCCATTTATTTTGACATATGTATGGCCTCACAAAGCTGAAAAAGTCAACTACTTTTTGTGCTCCAGGTAGAAGCTGTGCTTGTCCTTCAGAGTCTTTCTTTAAATTCTCCCAATAAGTCTTTTAAGTGAAACAGTGAAGCAGCCCAGGGACAAAAGTCAGATTAGCTTCCTACTTGAAATCTGTATTTTTATAAGACCTTAAACAAGCTAGTATTAAGTTGAAAGTAAGAGGGAGGGTTCCAACACAGATGCAGTAAATAATAAAATATCTCAGAGACTTAAGGACTATTAAGAAAAGTAATCTGAGTGTGGTGACTTTCACATGAATTTTATTAGAAGCAATGCCTAGAAGCTTATTAAGTGTTTGAAGGACCCATATTACCAAAGATGGCACAAGTCTGATCAGTGAGAGCCTGTGATTATCCCTAAAACAGTGGTCAGGGAGGGTATACTCTCAATGCTCATTTAAGGTGTGAAAAAGGAAGGTGATGAACAGAAAAATATCCAATCCTACGTCAGAGAGAAAAATCAGAGAACTTTAAAGAAAATGAACCAAGCATTCTGCACAGAGATCAGGAGAAATGTCCAGCTAAGCAATTAATTCTAGTATTAAAGTAAGTTATCTTAAAATGATTACATACCGTATTTTTGTCATTTCTATGGAGCAGTGACTGCTCCCATTCTATTTTATTAATAAGAACTTATGGTGGTTACTCTATTTCAGCTTTTCCATTGTAGACTGAGTGTCAGGGACAAATGTAACTTTTGTATTAGTGTATGAGTTAACCAAATTGCAGAAGGCAAAGTTCAAACTTGACAAAGAGGAAAATGCAAGACTCAGGGTTAGCCTCAATTTTTATATGGATGAAATAACAATGGAATTTTGGTTGCCTTATTTAAGGAAGGAAGGAATATGGTCTGAATGTGGGAAGAAGTTACTCATAGAAGGTAGTCAGAGGAGGAGACTGAATTAGATTGTCACCGATATCTGTTCCCTACAGTTTTTTTTATCATCCAAAGATGTTAATATTATTTTTATATATTTCCTCCTGAGAGGTTTTTCTATGCATATTTGTACATGATGATGATCAGATTATATATACAATTTGCATTCTACATTGTGTCATTTGATGTATCCTGACATTACTTATTATAAACATAATATTCCATCAGGAGGAACACACCATAATTGATCTAGCATCCTATTGCTGGTCATTAAGATTATTTTTATTTTATTTTTATAATGTGATAGGCATCTTTATGCTGAAAGGCCTTTTCTGCATTTAGGATTAGTTCCCTGGTCTAGTAGATTGATACATATTTCCAAATTGCTTTTCCAAAGAGTCTGTACCCAGCTACACTTGAGCAGTTGTGTTGAAGCTGCCTGGTACCAAAGGAATTTTAAAGTCATATCCCCACTTGGGTGTGGGGGTAGTTTGTTCAACACTTCTTTTAAATTATTTAATGTTGGCCCTCATTTTTATGTAATTTTTTAAATGAAAGTATAACCCACAGAAAATAAATAAACTGTGAGTGAGTAGTCGGATGCATTTTCATAAACTTGACACTTCCATGGCCCCCTCACTCTCATCAAATTATAAAACATTCCTAGTTACCCCCCAAATTGTCCTGTGTCATGTCCACATCACTCCCCCCAAGGGTAATCAGGATTCTGACTTCTAACCCAGCAGATTCATTTCACCTGTTTTTGAACTTTATAAACATTGAACATGCTGTGTACATTTTTGTGTCTGGCTTCTTTTGATCTACATGTCTGTGAGAGTGACCTGATTTGTCAAGAACAGGTACATTTTTCTTGTGAGTAGCATTCTAGTGTTTGGATAAATCACACGTCTTTATCCATTTTCTTGTTGATGGCCAAGTGGGTTTTTTCTACTATCCACAGTGCTGCTGTGACCATTCCAGTGCATGATCTCTGCAGGGCATGTGGATGCATTTGTGTTGGACATACAGTTAGGAATTCAGTTGCTGGCTTATAGCATATGTGTATTATCTGCTTGTTGCTCCACTTTTTAAAGGATCATCTTTAGTTGAAAGGAGATGGAGGTTTAGCACCAATGACCACGTGAAGAATTTGGGAATACTGATCCTCAAGGCTCATGACCAGTGAGTGTGTTTCTGGGGGAAGGAATAAGGGCTCAGTAGGAGCTACGAAAGCCCAATTTTCTTTTAATAATAGAATTTTAGCTGGCCACATGTTCACCCAGCTTACAGATTTACACCCAGGTTTGTTTTGAAACTAAACTTAGCATTGTAGATATTTAAGTTTTGCCAATAAGGTGGGCAAGGATGTTATGTGAGTCACTTCTAAGTTGTCTCCTTTGAAACAAAAATGTTTGTTTCAGAATTTCTTTTCTTGATATTTTAGTTAGATTGGGGAGACAGGATGATCAGCATTGGCAAAGTAGACAGCAACTACACCGAGGGTATGACAGAGCAATAGGAGCAGTAAAACTAGGTCCCTGAATGACCTAGGAAAGCAGAGCCACCTAACCAGCTGGGACTGCTCGCTAATAGACTATTAAGTATAAGAGATAAACTTATCATTTAAGCCCTTGTATGTGGGAGTCTCTTGTAGCAGCCTAATTTGCATCCTAATAAAATATATAACAACTTTATAAATATATAACTGTAAAGAACATTTAGGATTGTGAAATAAAACCAAATATGTAAAGATATATCTTTGAAAGAAAGTAGTAAAATTTTATAGACGAGGTATAGAGAAAGGCTAATTTTAGTGGAAGCAAGGAAAGGATCAAATAATTTCTGGGAGGCCTGCTGTGATGGATGCCTTCGACACAGATGTTCGACACAGGCACTTTTCATTTAATGTCTAAAGGTGCACCATATGTACATCTGTCTCAATAAACAATCATATTTTATAATTATAAGACTTTAAATGATCTGTCAGACAAATCCAGATGCCAAATAAGTCAAAACCCTCTATGTTGAAACTTCTTTTTCAAAAATAATTTATACACCTGGGAAATCAAAGTTAATGATTTGGAAAATATTTCTGAATGTTTACTATGCATCCAATATAGTACAAAGTCTTGAGGACATAGAAAGTGGTAAATCATTGAACCTATAATAAAGAATATTTTATCCTTGTTGAAAATAGAAAACTAACCTACTTTAAATGAATAAAAATTTTGCTATTAAAAAATGAATGCTTCCCTGGTTATAATCTAAAATTATTAGTGTTCATGTATGATGTTCTGGTGAGTTAAAAGTAAATGACTAAGGCATAGTTCCTCTCATGAAAAGACATAATGTGGGTAGGGATGAGTGATTAGTGAGATAGGGAAAGGAGAGACACAAACATAAACTCACAGACATACACAAGTGTTAAATATATAAGGCAGATGTCAAAAAAGGAATAAACAAAGTGTTGTGTCAGGTACATAGATAGACCAGTAAATTATAGATGACAAGTCTGGTGTTTGTAGAATGACTAGGAATAGAAAGCATTTACTCACTCATTCACTCAACATGTTTTTTTAAAGTTTTTAAAAAAGTTTTTATTTATTGATTTCAGCGAGAGAAAGAAGGAAACATCACTCTGTTCCTTCATGTGCCCTGACTGGGGATCAAACCGGCAACCTCTGTGCTTTGAATTTATGCTCTAACTAACCAAGCTATTTCATCAAAGCTCACTCAACATGTTTTTTAAAAAGACTTTACTGTATATATGTATTATGTTCTAGATACTAGGCTTCTGCTTATGGCACAAGTATGTTCATTAACCAACAGTTTAGTTCTACAATGCAGCTGCTCTGGCCAGGTGCTGGGAAGGCCCAGATAAGTGGGAAGTCATAGCCCTGCTCTTAATGATCTCATAGCCAAGAGGGGAACAGGTGAAGATAGGAGAGAAAACATTGCTGATAGAGATGATGCAAAATGAGGAGCAGACACAAAGAAAAAAAATATATACTTGGGAGAGGATGGCAGTAGCATAACCACATTCTAACAAATTAGATCAAATACAAAAAGAAATTCATCCAACTAATAATAACTGTGTGTTAAATATTGGGAATAATATATTACAAATAAAAATATAAGTAAAATTAGAGATGACCATAATTAATATGAGTTAGAATTGAAAGCAAATTATTATAAAGTATTAAGTTAAGCATTATTATCAAAGGCAAATGCAGTGTTATGGGAGTAGAAGGCTCTGAGGAATTTTACTCAAGGGAACTGGAGTGGAATTAACAAATTATTTATTCAGTACCTGCTAGCTTTCACTGACTGAATAATTCATAGTTACGGTACATTCAGCCTGCTATAGTTTAGGGAGGGACAGAGGAAGAAAAAGAAAGAGAGAGTGAAAAAGATTAATTTAAGAAGTATATCTGTAGCCTGACCTGTGGTGGCGCAGTGGGATAAAGTGTCGACCTGGGACGCTGAGGTCGCCTGCTCGATACCCTGGGCTTGCCTGGTCAAGGCACATATGGGAGTTGATGCTTCCTGCTCCTCCCCTTTCTCTCTCTCTCTCTCTCTCTCTCTCTCTCTCTCTGTCTCTCTCTCTCTCTCTCTCTCCTCTCTGAAAATTGAATAAATAAAAAATCTTTAAAAAATTAAAAAAAAAAGAAGTATATCTGTAGTGTTATAGCACACACTAAAACGAAGCCAACAAACAGAAGACACCTATGTGTGAACTGTAAGAATTCAGTGTTTGTTAACTCTGTGTGCTCTCCCACTAGCCTCCAAAAACCCAGATTAAAAAATATATTGTATACAGATGTCGGGTAATTTCTTATCCTCTAATTTCTATAGCACTCTGTATTACCTTTATGTTAATTTTGGTATAGAATTAAATACCTCTCTGAGTTACCCTAAAATAATACACTCATACATAAATAAATGTAGTGATTAGTTTACTGACAGTTGATTAGTAACTTCCTTGTTCCGGTCACACAGTCAGGGATCAGATATATATTGAGGTCTGTTTCTATGCTGTGCACTGCTTGCGGTGTTTTGGCCAACATGATCCTTGTATAAAACTAATTCTTCTAGTTTTGGTTTGCTTTAGAAAAATCTTTTATATATACAAATTAGTTCTCTGATTCAAAGATAATTTTTTTCTTTTGAGTTCCTATAACTATTTCCTACAAAAGTTTCAGGTGAATTCAGTTATTCTATAAAAATGAAGGACTGGTTTCAGAGGGTTCACTTTTGTGCATGCTTTCCTGCTCTGTAGCCTGGAGAAAGTCTGCAAAGCTTTCACACTGACCATCAAATATTTCCTCTCTATGGTACTTCTGGACTAAAGACATTCCAAGGCCAATGCAATGGGCTGAAGAGTGTCCTCTCAAAATCCATATGTTGAAGTCATAACCCCAAGTACCTCAGAAGGTAACTGTATTTGGACAGAGGGTCTTTTAATGGACAATTAAATTTGAGTCATCTTATTGGTATGGACTCTAATTCAATATGAGTGATTTCCTTAGAAGAAGGTTAGAACATAGACAACAGGCACGGAAATAAGGCCATGAGAAGACAGAGGAAGAAGACAGCCATCTATAAGCAAAAGAAAGATCTGAGAAAGAGCAATCCTGCAGATACCTTCACTTGGACTTTTAACCTCCAGAATTGTGAGAAAATACTCTTCTGTCTTTTAAACTACCCAGTCTGTGACACGTCATTTTAGCAGCCTCCACAAACTAACACAGCAACAAAGACATCGATATGACTGACATTTAAGTGTCCTGAATCCCACTGTGATCTCAGAGTACTGGGTTTTAAAGAATCTAACAACCTCCACTTTTCCCCTTTAATTGACAACATCTATAAAATGCCTCTCATAATGTCATTAATATTTTTGTTTGTTTTGAAATGGCATAATGACTTTATTTTTAACCACAACACATTAGAAGGTGCCCAAGCACCTTTGTTTAGGTGGTGAAATTTTAAAAAGGCTTAAGGACTTTTCGCCAGCTGCCTGCTAATCTTTTTAAAAAGTTGAATTTATTGGGGTGACATTGGTTATGCCAGTAGACAACCACATCATTATAGGGTTCTAATAACTAGAATACTTTAAAGCTCGTTAATTTTAGAATGAACCAAGTTTTACGGCATTAGTTCAGTGTCTCAAAACAGCCACTATTTTCATTTGGATCCGGACAATTCTTTACTGTGGGACACTGTCCTGTGTACTGCAGGAAGCTGGGCAGCACCCTTGACCTCTGCCCTCTGTGTCAGTGTTACTCCTCCAGTTGTAGCAACCAAAAGTTCCCAGAGATTTGCCTACCTTGTAGGCAAAATGACACTTCTATCAGAACTATTGCCTTATTTGAACCTCTAGATAGTGCTTTTTATATCTATTTATTATTTGCGTTCTTTAGATCACTGGAGGGAGGCCACTTAAATATGCATCTGCATGAAAGAATCACTTTTCCTGTCTAGATGTAAGCTAGTTTTGCTGACAACAAGGATTCCCTCTCTTTTTTCTGACACTTTTATTATTTGTTGAAAAATAGTCTAATTAGTCTCCTTGTCTCAGAGTCATCGTCCATTATTAGTCATGTTGACCTTTTCTGTTGAATTAAAAGAAACAAACGTTACGTCATAAGCCATTAAAGCTCTGGCTTGAAGTGCTAGTGCCAAAGAAGTACATTCATTATGTAGTCTTAAATTAGAATGAAACACTGCAAGGCCCTCATTGGCCTTTATTAGAATATGTTTGATATCTCTCCCGAAGATATCTTTATTTTGAATGGAGCAGACAGCAGGTTTTCGTGACCACAAATGCCTCTTTATGAAAAAAAATTAAATTAAACTCTATTTATCGCTTAATGAAAAGCCGTCTGTAGAGTTGGCTTGCAACCGCATATCCTTTCTGACTATTTAAATCTGCAGCAGTCAGATCATCCAAGTCCTTTTTTGTAGAGTGTGGTTGACAAAGTAGACAGCTTTCTGGAAGCACTCACCAAGGTGGAGCTCTATTAGAGAGCTTTTGAACTGAAGGGCTGAATGTCAGCCAGAGTGTAACCTAGTTTGAGTATTTCTGATGTGTCATATCTGGCTACAGCGTGTTTTCTTTATGAAAGGAAGATAGAGGTAGGCACTTTTCCTTTGCTGAATTTACAGTGCACTAGGATTTGTGTAGTGAAACAGCTATCACCTTACTTGAGTCAATTTTCAAGAGATTTCTCTAGCATCCTTCTGTCTCTGAATATAAGTGATGCTTACTCCACCATTCTATAGTTGTAAGGTATTGCAGGGAAGGAAAAATAATTTTTCTCCTACCTTTCTAAGTTCTGGCTGGACTAATAATCAAATTAACATGTGACAGAATAACAAAAGAAAACAACCAAATCTAGTACCTATGCACATTTGGGAATGCCACAAGAATATAGGTTCGGGACACATCAGCATTGAGGCTTCCCCGCCATTCTGGAGTTGAGGAGAAAGGAGGGCCTCTGGTCTGGAACTTCAGAAGGCAAAAAGCAAATTCATATGGCAATTGAAAAGCAAATGTTTGGTAAATAAATGTTTGCTGGGCCATCTTTAACAATGGGAAACAGATGAAAGAATGGGCCTCACTAAATTTCTTTGTCTAACACACTGGTGTATATTAAGCTAGAGTTATCTGTGATGTCTTTCTTCCTAAGGCAGGTCCTGTCTCTAAATTCCTTTAAAGTAGATAGGGGGAAGAGTAAATATAAATATTTTTCCTGAGATTTTTGTTTCTTACTAAACACATTTTTGGGTGGCAAATTCTGCCCCATCTCAGTATTCTTCCTTTTTTGATGATTTTCATTGTTAAAATATACATTTTCTTTCTTTTGAAAAATTTTAAAATATTTATTTATTTATTCTTAAGTTAGAGGAGGGAAGATAGAGAGATGGACTCTCACATGCACCCTGATGGGGATCCACCTGGCAAGCCCCCCATCTGGGGCCTTGCTCACAACCAAGCTATCTTTAACGTCTGAGGCAGAGAATCCACAGAGCCATCCTCTGTGCCTGGGCCAATGCACTCCAACCAATTGAGTCATGCTGTGGGAAGTGTAGAGAGACAGAAAAATAGAGAGAAAGGGGAGAATAAGCAGGTGGTTGCTTCCCCTGTGTGTCCTGACCAGGAATTGAACCTGGGACATCCACACACTGGATCAATGCTCTACCACTGAGCCAGCTGGCCAGAGTCAAAATATACACATTTTCATCTAGATGCTTTCAATATGAACTTTTAAGATCTGGGTTCAAAATATTGATGATTGAAAAAGTTATTTAAGAAATAAAGGCTAATTAAGAAATCAAGAGAAATTTAATTATCAAACTATAACAAGATTAAAGACTTTGAATTTCAAGTCTACAAGGTTTGGGAAGAATATGTTAATAATCAGTTAAGAAGATATTTTATTAATGATCAGTATTTCATCAGTGAGATTGTTTGAAAGGACATAGAACACACGGTCCTTAAGAGAAACATTCTTTTTGCAAATTAACTTAATCTAGGCTACTGTTTTCCAATGTTCAAGAATAAGAAATCCTTTTAAAAACATGATAAAATAAATTTATTATATTATTTTATTTATTCATGCATTTAGCACTGTATTGGTTAATTGTAAAAAGCTAGGTAGTTTTGTAGACCTGAGAATACAGTACTGATCAAAAAGTCCCTGCCCTCAAGGGATTTACATGTTATTGGAAGGTAAAAGGAATAAATACAAAGAAATTGAAAAAATTATAACATACAATGTATGATAGGTGCTATATAAAAAAATAAAGCAGGGTAAAGGAGTGCTTAGGTATGGGGTAGCCAGGGAAGGCATCTGTCTTAGGTGTTTGCATAGAAGAGCAGCCTGGGATGGAGATTTCTTGTTCAAAGCTTTATTAGAGATAGAGAGAGGTGTAGTCAGGCAAAGAGCAGGGAGGCAAGCAGAACAGAGATGGGTGAGCAGCTCAGCGAGAGTGTGGTCTGAGCTGGAGACTTGCAGGCAGACCACAGGAAGCTCTGGAGCACAGAGTACACTGCAGAGTTGATCCCACCTTCGGTGGCATTTGGCCTTTTGTAACACGTATGAGTTGATTGCTGGTGAAAGTGGGATGGAATAGCCTGGGGAAAAGACACCTCTATTTGGCTTAAGTCACTTATCTAGATAAAGGCAGAGCAGCTATGTATTCTCATCCAGTCAACACTAGCAGCAGCTGGGGATAGATGTACAAACTTATAAAGGGGATCTGAGTGGGGCTCCAACAGTGTCCACTCACATAATGAGAAGATGATAAGAACATAAGGGAGAGGGAGAAGAAAGATGACAATGGAGTAGGCAGATGTTCCAACTGCCACCTCCCAGGACCAAATTGTATTACAACTTAATTTAAGAACAATCATCTTGAAAACCAACCTTGTACTAAAACTAAGAGGAATCTATAACCAAAGATCACCAAAGAAGCCACACTGAGACTGGTAGGAAGGGTGGAGATGTGGAAAGGGCTGCCTTGCTCTCAGGAGTGAGCGGCAGCCAGGAGGGACTCTCACAGTGGGGTAGGTTGCCCTGAGAGGTGTGGGTTCCAGCCCCAGGACCAGAGCCCCAGCCTAGAGCTCCAGAGTCTAGAAGAGGCAACCAGATAGCATTTAGCTATGAAAAGAGCTGGGTTTCTGTCCACAAAAAAGAGACACACCTCTCAGACACAGACTCTGTTTTAAAGGGCTCCTGCAGAAAACTTTATTCACAACCACTTACCTGGGGCTCTGGCAGGAAAGAACTGAGAGGACTGGAGTTGCAGGAGGAGAGTGTAAAGTTGAAGGCCCCGGAAGAGACACTGTGGGGGATGGCCATCAGAACCCCTGTACTGAATCATTCTCCAGTACTGCAGTCACCATTTTTCTTGGGAGGAACATCTTTTTTGTGCAACATCAGCCTGGGGAAAAGCAAATACTCTGCCCTAGGGAGTCTCTCCTACCCCAAGAATGGCAACAGGTCATTCTGAGAGGCCAGGAAGCAGGGGACACATCAGTGACTCAGTTTTCTGGTGTTGAGACCAGAGCTCCCTGCCACACTCTCCCAAGTCTATGACTAGTGCTTCCACCTCACAACAGACTCAGCTGAAACTGTCCAGAAAAGGGGCAGACCACACCTCTGGGTCTCAGAGGCCACACCCACTGGACTCCTTGGGCCTCACCCTACTGAGGACTGTGAAAAAGTCTAGACAGACTGACACTTGGAGCCAAAGGGAAGAACCACACCCACCACCCTTTCTAATTGCTGACTTGCCACAGGCTCTAGACTCTAACAGAGGTTTTTTCAGTGGCTGAGCCTAACAAGCAGCCAGAAGACAGGCTGCAGGACGTGGGACTCAGGGAAACTTGGCTGTTTGAGTGGACTTTCCCCCAAAATCAGAGTGGGTAAAAGCCAGCCTAGGAGTGCAGCTTGGTATTTCCATATATACCTGGGCCCAGCAGAGACAGCCACAAATTCTGAATTGCTTGTAGCTCCAAGAAGGTTGCTGAGGGCCAGTCATGGGCAGTGTCTCCCACTGGTCTGTGCTGGGTTTCTGTTTGGGAGGCCCAGGGCTGGCACATCCAGGAGTCTGCTGTGGAAAGCATTGGTTCAGGACCTAACAACCCTTACTAGAGTGGTATCCTAAGGAAAGGCTCCTCACACCAGGCCTAGCTGAGGTGAGTTCCACTCTCTCTGATCAGCACTGACACAGCAGCTCATGTGCATTAAATAAGGTGGAGGTTCACAGACAGCTGGCCTGGGCACTTAATATTCTATCTTGCTAGGCTAGATTGCACAGAGGGAAAGGAGAGAGGCTTGGAAAAGGACATTTAAAATGTGGGTCCCTATGAGTCTATTGTTGGATCTGGCCAAAGGACTTAGCCACCTTTGGGAGGAGTACAGTTAGCCCCAGGAGAGGACTCTCTCAGTCATCTTCCCTGAGACTGGGGTTTCACTAAGGGATAGAGAGCCTGTATGAAGAAATGAAGAAATCATAGCTGAATATTTCCCTAAATTGATGAAGGAAAAAGTTATACAAGTTCAAGAAACACAGAGAGTCTCATTTAGGAGAAACCCAAGGAGGCCTACAGCAAGAAACATCATAATTAAAGTGTCAAAGTTAAGAAACAAAGAAATAATATTAAAAGCTGCAAGAGAAAAGCAGTTAATTACTTACAGAGAAGCCACCATAAGGATGACATTTGACTTCTCAACAGAAACACTTGAGGCCAGAAGGGATTGACAAGAAATATTCAAAGTGATGCAAAGTAAGAACCTACAACCAGGACTTCTTCATACAGCAAGGCTATCATTTAAAATTAAGGGAGAAATAAAAAACTTTCCAGACCAAAAAAAAAAAAAAACCCTCAAGGAATTCATTACAACAAAACCAGTAATACAAGAAATTTTAAGGAGTCTGCTCTAAAAAGTGCAAAGGAAAAAAATTGCAAAAAAGAGTATTGTAGATTTAAAGAATAAAATGGTACTAAAACAACTACATAATAATAATAACCTTAAATGTAAATGGATTAAATGCTCCAATTGAAAGATATAGGATAGCTGTGTGGGAAAGAAAACAGGACCTGTACATATACTGTCTATAGGAGACCCACCTCAGAACAAAAAATACACATAGACTGAAAGTGATGGGATGGAAAAAAGTATTTCATGCAAATGGAAATGAAAAAAAAATCTGGGGTAGCAATACTTATATCTGACAAACTAGACTTTAAAACAAAGGCTATAGTAAGTGAAAAAAAGGTCACTACATAATGATAAAGGGAGAAATCCAACAGGAGGATATAACCATTGTAAATATCTATATGCCTAATATAGAAGCACCTAAATATATAAAGCAGATTTTGATGAACATAAAGGGCAAGATCAACAGCAATACTATAATAGTAGGGAATTTTAATACCCCATTTAGATCAATGGATAGATCCTCCAGACAAAAAATTAACAAAGAAACAGTGAAACAGTGGCCTTAAAGGACACACTAGATCAACTGGATTTAACAGATATCTTCAGAACCTTTCACCCCAAAGCAGCAGAGTATACTGCTGGGGACAGAAAAGCAAACAGAGTTTTTGCAGTTTAGATTTTTGGGGGACAGAGGTGCTGATAATTGGCTGTAAGCTGACAGTTTGCCCATCCCCACCTCACTTGCCTGAATATGTTGCTAAAGGCTAAGCTCTTCCCCACAACCTCTGACTGATTGTTGAAGTTGGTGAAGGCAGTTCACATGCCATTCCCCACACCTCCATGTTAGCTGTGGTGCTGGATTGTTTATACTCATCCTACTCCCCATGTCCCCTGGAAAAACTAGAGGCAAATTTCTTCTATTCTTTGTTTTGTGCAAAGTTAAGATGCTATGTATGGTGGAGGTTTCCTGCACTTGGTAAAATTCTTGGGTTTCCTTGGAAATATGATTAGAGATATCATTGATTTGCTAATGGCCCACTTTGCCCCATAAATTAATGAGGAAGTGATTTTTGGAGCATGCTCTGTTCTTGCCAGCAGCTTTGCAGAGCCTTACGAAACCAATCCTCTTACTTTAAGCCTATATTCTTAACTCCGCACCGTTCCCACTCAGGACCTGGAATTACTAGCCATGCTGCTTTGCGGTAATATACATTCTTTTCAAGTGTTCATGGTACATACTCTAAAACAGACCACATATAAGACACAAAACGAGTCTTAATAAATTTAAGAAGATTGAAATCAAATCAAGCATCTTTTCTGATCACAATGTGATGAAACAAGAAATCAACTACAGTAGAAAAACTGAAAAACATTCAAACACTTGGAGGCTAAATAGCATGTTATTAAATAATAAATGGGTTAACAACAAGATCAAGGAAGAAATAAACTATATCCTTGAAACAAATGAAAAAGAACATATAACAACTCAAAATTTATGGGACACAGCTAAAGCAGTCCTGAAAGGAAAGTTCATGGCATTATAGGTATACCTTAAGAAGCAAGAAAAACCTCAAATAAACAACTTAACCCTGCAACTAAAAGAACTAAAAAAAAGAACAACAAATAAAGCCCAGAGAAAGTAGAAGGAAAATAATAAAGATCAGAGCAGAAATAAATGACATAGAGACTAAAAAAAAAAAAAAATACAAAAGATCACTGAAATCAAGAACTGTTTTTTTGAAAAGGTATATAAGATTGATGAACCTTAAACCAGACTCATCAAGAAAAAAAGGGAGAGGACTCAAATAAATAAAATTAGAAATGAAAGTGGAGAAATAACAACTGACACCACAGTAGTACAAAGGATTGTAAGAATATATTATGAAGATGTGTATGCCAAAACATTGGACAACCAGGGCAAAATGGATAAATTCCTAGATACATATAATCTTCCAAAACTCAATCTGGAAGAATCAAAAAACCTAAACAGACCAATTACAACAAATGAAATTGAAATATTTATCAAAAAACTCTCAGCAAACAAAAGTCCTGGACTGATGGCTTAACAGAAAAATTTTACTAAATATTCTAAGAACTAACTCCTGTTCTTCTCAAGCTGTATCAAAAAATTCAAGAGGAGGGAAGACTTCTAAGCTGCTTTTATGAGGCAAGCATAATTGCCATTCCAAAACCAGGTAAAGACACGACAAAGAAAGAAAACTATATTCCTGATGAATTTAGATGCTGAAATTCTCAACAAAATATTAGCCTGACCTGTGGTGGCACAGTAGATTAAGGGTTGACGTGAAACACTGAGATTGCCAGTTCAAAACCCTGGGCTTGCATGGTTTTCAAGGCACATATGGGAGTTCATGCTTCCTGCTCCTCCCCAACCTCTTTCTCTCTCTCTTTCTCCTTCATTCTCTCTCTCTCTCTCCCCTTTCTATAAAACTGAATAAATAAAATCTTAAAAAAAGAATCAATACTTTTATTGAGCAATCAAAGAAGCTATTATGGATAATGCTTTATATCATTTTATATGTAATAATTATAATTACATTCATATAGGTTTTGTAAGTACTATGTGTAAACAGGGGCAATATTTAAAATATTTAGTAAACAGTATGACAGAACTTTCAACGAACCAGAATGGAAGCTGAATTTTAGCCAAACATGTAGATAAGATACAGTATTTCTTCAGTCTGTGGACATTGCTTGCTATACAAATAGATTTGGAGACTCCTAATTGTATAACCCCTTGCCTTTTCAAATGCTCAAGGCTCCAATATAATATAGTAATTTTTGGTCTATTGGGAGAAAAATAAATAAAAAGGAAACTCACTTGCATCAAGTGGGGAGGTATTCTATTATGGGAAATAGAGCTTGTTCAAAATGCCAGATATATTGTAGAATATAGAGGAAGGGTTTATGTTAGAAAACAGAAGATTTTATAATCTGACAGGGAGAGGTCTACAAGTTAAAACCTGGGATTTGAACCTAAGGGTGTTTCCCTCCTCCGTATCTTTTTAAGAAGCTGTACTTCCCCTATAGACCTGCATACTTTATATATTTACTTTTTTCTTCTGTCTATTCTGTAGGTTTCAATCTATGAAAAAGGACCGCATCACATTTACTTACTGTTGTATATTCAGAGTCCAGCACAGTGCCTGGCAATCCATAGACACATAGTCTAGATACCTGTGACAATAGGATACTAAATTAGGTGATGGGATTAAATTTGTAAAATGTGGATTTGGTTTGAAAACCAGTAGGTGTTTAGTCAAATCAGGAAAAGACTTCACTTCTCTAAAAGAGTAATAGTTTAGCCTAAGGTTGATAAGTCAAATCAAGTACCTAGTTAGAAATAATACTAATTCCAAGTGTTAGATGAATAGACTTTTGCTACTAGCTTTTTATATGAAAGAGAAATAAGTTTCTATCTTATATAAGTCACTATATTTTGGATCTTTTCGTTACAGTAGCTTAGGTTGTATTCTGACAAATATATAACCCTAAATGGAAGCTTTCTAAAGTGGTATCATCAGCCCTACTACCATTTTCTCTGTATTACTAGAATATCTGTTACTCAGAATTACTGATTAACCCTGTTCTTTGAATCTATTCTCTTTCTTTTCCCATTTCAGTAAATAATATTACTCTTTACTCAAGTGTTCATGGAAGAGGAGGTGTTTTGTTGGTGGTTGGTTTGTTTTTTTAATATACCTGACCAACCTATTCATCAACACATCATGTTGAATTAGCCTTCAAAATACATAGTATCTTGGACTTTTCTGACCAATTCTGCCTCTAAATCTTAATTCAAATCACCATCATATCTAGAGTAATCTTTTGAAAATAAAGCTCAGTTTGAATTAGTTCTCCTCCAAAAGCTCGTCAAAGGTTTATCTTATTATATACCTAGAACAAAATCTAATATCCTATTAACGGCTATAATTTGTTTTACTAATTTCATCTTTAATTTTTCTCCCCATATGAATTCCATTCTGTCCACAGTGCCCTTCTTGCTATTTCTTGAGACAAGTCCAACCTTGTTCCTGTTCCAGAGACTATACTTTGTTGACTAGAATGTTTTTCCTTCATAAGCTGATCACATTCTCATTTTAATCAGATTCTACTTTGTTAGCTCTTCATCACTGTAGCCTCTCCTCTTCTCCCTGTCTACATTAGAACACACACACACATTTCATCATTCCATCATTCCTTATTCCTTGCTTTATTTCTTACTCATATCCTTAAACGACTTTGCATTATGTATTTATTTATTTAATGTAATGTTCTCCCATTTAAAATGACAGTTACCTGAAAGGAGGAATTTTGATTCTCTTGTCTAAATAAGTTTAATCCTCAGAGTCCAAAATAGTGCCTGATAACTATCAGGCTATAAAATATTTGCTGGTGCTGTTAGCTTTTTAAAAATCAAACCTTCACAAATTCTTTCAATGCTTCATCATGGGGAACAATAGCCCGATTTGCTCTAAGGGCTATTGTCATCCTTTAAAACCTTTATTTCTTTTTAACTGTGTGTTTGTACGTGGATGAATGGCATGTGTATATGTGTATTAAGTTTAAAGCTGTTATTCCCTATAGATGCATCTACAGTCAGTTTAGAACTATATATTTTTCCTGACTATTCTCTAAAGAATGCAAATTACTTCCAATATTTCAACCCTTGAATAATGCAAACCATTGGGAAAAGAACACCCATACTCCACTATGCATTTCAATAATACAGAGTAGCTGTGTCAACTGCTACATTACAGCCAGCGAAAGACTAAGGGAAGCTGAGTTACACATTTTTGGGGTAGAGTTTACTGGGAACCGCATTAAGTACTTAATGTTACAGAAATTGCTATGGCTAGTTTTTCTGACACTATAATTTATTAACAGCAATTGACAGTGGACAGGAATAAGGATAGGCTAGAATGGGATAACAATATATATATATTATATATATATAATATATATATATATATATATTGGTTCTAATGACTCAAGTGCTTCAAACAGAATTTGATATTAGTTCACTCTCTTGATTATATCCAGAGATGCTTGGCATTCTCTTTAATAAAGAGACTAGAGAGGTAAATAGAAATAGATTATATCAAAATTTGATATTTTGTATATCAAAATATACACAATATCCTCGTCAAGCATTTTTTCTTTCCTTTTAATTTTTTTATTGCAAAAGGAATATATGATTAATAATGTATTATATTTCTTGGGGCAAGATTATATTTGGGAGCTATTAATATTGATATCTTATTTAAAATTTGAAGATATTTTTTATCTTAACTAATTTAAAGAGATTAGGTATTGAGTTTTTAAAAATATCAGTCAGAAATATTTTACAATAAAGAATAATTACAGTTCACTTGAACATAGTATAAAAGTATGAAAAACAATTTTCTGGTTTTGGGAGATTATATTAGATAATGGACAAGACTGATTTAGCTGTTTGTGACAGAATTGATTTTTATTTATTTACTTTGGAACAGCTTTATTGACGTACGGTTCACCCATCATATAGTTTACCCATTAAAGTGTATAATTGAATGATTTTCAGTATGTTCACAGAGTTGTGAAAGCAGAAACAGTCAAATTTGGAACACTTTCATCCCTCTCCAAAGAAAGGTTCTAGTAAACACCCTTTAGCAGTCACCCCCATTTCCCCAACTACTCCCATTCTCCCTTATCAACCACTGACCTACCTTCTGTCTCTGCAGCTTTGCCTATTTTGGCTGTTCATGTAAAAAAAGTCATACCATATGTGGTCTTTTGTGATTCAATTCTTTCACTTCATACAATGTTTTCATAGTTTATCTGCCTGGTGACATGAATCAGTACTTTGTTCTTTTTTATGGACAAATAATATTCGTATGGATGTACAAAATTTCATCTAACAATTCAGCAAGTCACTTGAGTTGCTTTTCTTTTTAGCTTTTATGGCTATGCTGCCGGGAACATAAATGTACAAGTTTTTGTTCTTCCCTTGAGTGTATATCAAGGAGTAGCACAACTGGGTCCTGTGGTAATTCTGTGTGATGCTGATGATGTTGAACATATTTTTATGTATGTATTGACCTATTTTATTTTATTTTAATGCTTATTTTTCTGCCCTGCAATGTGCTTCCCTCTATTATTATTTTGATATTTCTACCTTTTTATAATTTTGGAAACCACAAATTTTAATTTGTTAGAAGTATGTATAAACCAAAATGAGTGTGCCCTTGTGAGTTTATTACATAGGTGTTGTTGGATATTTATACGGTCTATCGGAAAGTTCTGTCCATTTTTGGAATAAAACAAAATACAAATTTTTCTTACCGTCAATAAACTTTATTAAATAATATAATTGCCATTATTTTTAATGATTTCTTGCCAGCATGAGGGCAATTTGTATATCCCATTTTTGAAAAATGTTTTATCTTTTGATGTGAAAAATTGAACCAGTGCTTGTTTGATATCTTCTTCATTTTTGAATTTTTTACCCTTCAAAAAATTTTGTAAGGACAAAAACAAGTGATGGTTGGAGGGTGCTAAGTCCGGGGAATATGGTGGTTTGACTTTTGTCATTTAAATGGATATTTTAATAAAATCATGATAGAGTTAAAATGCTTTATCATATTTTATTCACATAATTCAAGTCTTTACATTTTTCCTGTTGGGTATATTATAAGGCCTATGTCTATATGTTAGGTTTTTGTTGATTTTTTTTTTAAATTTTTATATTTATTTTTTAGAGAGGAGAGGGAGAGAGAGAGAGAGAGAGAGAGAGAGAGAGAGAGAGAGAGAGAGGACAGAGAGAGAGAAGGGGGGAGGAGCTGGAAGCATCAACTCCCATATGTGCCTTGACCAGGCAAGCCCAGGGTTTCGAACCGGCGACCTCAGCATTTCCAGGTCGACGCTTTATCCACTGCGCCACCACAGGTCAGGCCTTGATTTTATTATTCATTCATTCATTATTCATTTATTCATTCATTCATTTAGCAATGAGGGCCAATTATTATGTCTTTCATTAGTATCCTGGGGCATGTGACTAGACTTCAGAACTCTATCAACCTGCTCACTGATTAACTGAAAAAGGAAATATTCACAAGGAAAATTTTATCACAGAACTAAAATTATAATAACATCACTCCCCAGAGTAATTGGCAAAATTTGTGTCAAGAATCTTTTAGTAATAAGACATTTTTCTTTATTTCTTTTACTGCTGTCCTTAAGAGGCTACCACTGCTATGGAAAACTGAGAGACCCGGCTGACTGGCTTAGTTGCAATCCTGTGGTATAGCTCCCTACACCAAGTAATTAGATACAGTAGCCTTGCCTTGTACTATAAATTATATCTAATGTTTGCTTTATTCATATACTATGGTAGCTGTTCATGGTGGGAATCTAAAACATACACTTGATTTAGAGAGCAGACTTTACAAATCCAACCAAACTTTGCCCGTTATATGCTTGCTAAGATTAATTTGTCTCTCAGTTTTTCAAGTAAGAGAATTCTTGCACAGTGTTGTCGTAACTCTGCTTTTCTTTGATGGTTACTTCCCTTTATGCAGCTTTCCCATCAGAGAGTGGTGGAAGCATAGCTGTGGGAATGAAACGTCTCTGATTTTGTGAGGTTGGCCATTGTGGTTGGACAGTTCTTCTTGGGTCTCTTGAATTTCTGTATGTCTTATGAAGAAGCAGTGATAGATTTTGTTTTCGACTATTTTTTTTTCCCAAGGAGTTTAAGAGAGTAAACAGCCTAGGAAGACAGATGCTGTGTTTACCTCTGAAGTAGAGGGCTGAATTATTTTACCTAGTCAAGACAATGGAGGTCTTTCTCTCTGGGACAAATATCGGGCAATTTGCTAGAAGCCCCTTTCAGAGATTACAGTTTCTGAAACTCAGGGATCTGTAGCTGTCACACATATGTCACACACAGTGCATTTATGGTATCTACCTGGATTGCTTCTCATATCACCCACAGGGCTTTGGCGGGGTAAAGGAACGCAATGCAAGCATGAAGCTATGCTGTGAATTAAAAAGTCCTGTGATTCTGATCCAGAAGCCTTCTGTCATCTGCCAGCATCTGTGTATCTGTGACAGGCTAATTTGTTGACAGGCAGTTGTGTAGAATCTCATGCCCTTCACAGTTCTTGAAAACCATGGGAGTTCTGTGGCTTTGTGTAGTCCTTCCCCAAGGAGCCCTGTGGGAAAGTTAAAGCCTCATACCCAAATACATTTATTGTATGCAATGAACTATCTTTTCTCTTATGCATGTGGAATGGTAGTATGTAAATTAGAACACTAAGAAAACAGTCAATCAAATTACCTTCTATGGACTTGTCTCCAAAATCTAGTTGAGAGCAGTCATGTATTCCCAAAGGTAAATGTTTGCCTTTGCATATTTGAATAGTTGGCTCTGTAAATACTTTTTTTTTTTTTTTGCCAGCACAAGACTAGATATAGTTGTTCAGGTAGTAAAAAACATCTCAAAAGATTGAATATAACTGTCAATATCAGTGGTTTGAGAAAGAAGTTCTCATGAGATCTCTATTCTCTAACACCCTGACTTTGGCAAGTATGATAAGAAGAAAAAATGCTTGGAGTTTGTTAAACTCCTAATTGACCTGGCAGAAGTGAATCTGAGGAAGGGAACTGAGCAAACTGGCTTTTTGTTTGCAGAGACAATGCTAGGGCCTCTCAGGGACTATCCTGTGTCCTTGCCCTTTCTGTCCCCATTCAGGAAGAATAAACACACTGTTATCTCTGTGGAAGCCAAGGGAATTGAGAACAACTCTGGGAAGCTGACAGAATGACATTTCTAAGCAGAAACAATTCCACCATATTTCCTTTAGTTAGACAATAATATTTATAAATTGATCTTTCTCACTACACTATAAACCAAACAGCTGCCAGAGTACAGCTGCTGTGAATTCAGGAAAAGTATTTCCGGCAGAGTGTAGGGAAGAAATGAAGAGCAACTAGCTATCCCGTCTTTTCATTTGCCTGCATGTGACTTTCGTGATTCATCATGTTCTACTGACAAATGAGGTTGTTTGGACACTTTCACATAGTGCATAGTTTAAGTTTTGAGTTTAAATGATATTAGACCTTGGAAGGAAAGAATAAGAATGTATCTTATAAGGGAAAGAATGGATATCTTTTGGCTTCTTGTCTTTACCAAATAGCCCTGGGCTCTTTTCTCCTGAAGACCTTAGTAAAGAAAGAGTTTGCTTCATACTTAAACCCTTTCTTTCTGCTGTTGTCCCTTTTTAATTTCTCTGGCTCTTTGTTTTGTTTCACTGTCTTTTGGCTTGAATTTTTTCTGGTTGCCATGACACTGCCTGCAGGCTGACCTGCTTGCACTTTGTTACATTCTTCCTCAGCTTCCAGATGTCTAAGAAATCTACTTTCTTTTTGTATTTCTTTATCTTCATTAGTGCAGACTATGGATACTGATTCATAAAATGTTTTGATCTTACTGATTGCCGTACAAATTTCTTAGCGTATCTCTTTTCTTTTTCCTGATTACTATTGCCCATGACTGTCTTGATGCTATTTTATTATTTTAAAGATGCTATGATTTTAAAAATTTTATATTTTCCTTTTTATAGAGGTATAATTGACATGTAAAATTATATTAGTTTTAGATGTACAACATAATGATTCAATATTTGTATGTACTATGAACTTTATCACCACAATAAATCTAGTTCACATCCATTCACTAGGCACAATTATAATTTTTTTTCTTGTGATGAAAACTTTTAAGATCTATTCTCTTTACAATTTTCAAATATACAATACAGTATTGTTAACTGTAGTCACCATGCTGTACTTTACACCCTCATGATGTATTTATCATATTTTATAACTTGATATTGGTACCTCTGACCACCTTCACCCATATCTCCTATTCCTCACTTCTGGCACCCACCACCAATCTGTTCTCTATATATGAGCTTGTTATTTTCTTATTATTATATTTTCAGGATTCCACATATAAGTGAGATCATATAGTGTTTGTCTTTGTCGGACTCATTTCACTTCATAGAATAGCCTCAAGGTCCATCTATGTTGTCACAAATGGCAAGATTTTATTCTATTTTCATGGTTGAATAGTAATTTATTGTTTGTATATGCCACCTTTTCTTTATCCATCATCCATAATTTATGTATTTTATTTATTCCCATTTTTTGAATAGTTTAAAATTTAAAGAGATGCAAAGTTGGAAATTAATGTTAGACTTTGGCAACCCTTCTTTCACATAAGTTCTGGAAGCTTTCTCCTGAGGTGAAATACCAATATAATTCTCCACAAAGTTTTAAATTCTGAGGTTTTAGTAATATATGCATACTTTCTAAGTGAGAAATTATATATATAAATATATATTCTGTATTCTGTTCTGATTCATTTTGTTACTAAGGTATAGATAAGACAGCTACTTCGAGGATTTCTTGAGAATATTTTAGGGCTTCTGTATATTTGGTCCCATATTTTTAGAGATGTCCAGAAGTTAAAATGACTTTTAACAATTTAATAAAAAGATTAAAAATAGATCCTAAATGAAAGTGTAAAGGTTATACAAGAACTAATGAAACAGAAGGAAGAAAAGAATATAGGAAGAGCCTGACCCAGGTGGTAGCGGTAATGCAGTGGATAGAGTGTTGGACTGGGGTGCGGAGGACCCAGGTTTAAAACTCCGTGGGTCGCTGGCTTGAAGCCCAATGTTGCTGGCTTTAGCAAGGGGTCATTGGCTCTGCTGGAGCCCCCAGGTCAAGGCACATATGAGAAAGCAATCAATACACAATAAAAGTGCCACAACTACAAATTGATGTTTCTCATCTCTCTCCCTTCCTGTCTGTCCTTCTCTGTCTCTCTCTCTCTGTCTCACTCTCTGTCTCTCTGTCTCTCTCTCTGTCTCTGCCACACACACACACACAAAGAATATAGAAAGAAAATTGTTATTTTTAAGAAAGGTCTATGGAAAGTGAAAAAAGGTACAAGAATATTTACAGAATTTATTTAATTATACAGAGCCAACAACAGCACACATTTGGCTACAGTGGGATCATATAGACAGTTTTAAGGTCCCCAGAATTAAATCTAATCTCCCAAAGCAGTTGAATCTTTGAAGATGTCAATGACAGCACAAGAAAAGTTCAAAGAGCAATTTATTTATTAAGTTTTATGAAAGTATTCAGCTGTAACTACCCTTGCCACTCTCATCTCAAAAACGTCAGCCAAGGACAAAAGAGGTTGTATGATATCACCACAGAGAGAGAGAGAGAGTATAATGATTAAGTAGCTTTGTCATCAGATTCTGAGCAATGGGAATTCATGATATATCAGTTTGTGAAATTATCCAATAAGTTTGAAAATGCTTTAGGACATGAAGGCTTTAGAGTTCAGGCAGCAATAGTAGAAAGAGAAAGTAAAGACTAATAAGTTGATTTCTCAAAGATACATTTATAATCTGATTTGTGTAAGCATTTGTTATTTAGTCAAATTTTCTATCAACTACTTTTTTTTGTGTGTGTGACAAAGAGAGAGGACAGATAGGCACAGACAGACAGGAAGGGAGAGATGAGAAGTATCAATTCTTTGTTGAGGTACCTTAGTTGTTCACTGATTGCTTTCTCATATGTACCTTGACCGAGGGGCTACAGCTGACTGAGTGACCCCTTGCTGAAGCCAGTGACCTTGGGCTCAAGCCAACGACCTTGGGCTTCAAGCCAACAGTCTTTGGGCTCAAGTCAGCAATGATAGGGTCATGTCTATGATCTCACGCTCAAGCCAGAGACCCCTCGCTCAATCCAGCAAACTTGAAGTTTTGAATCTGGGTCCTCTGCATCCCTGTCTGATGCTCTACCCACTGTGCCACCACCTGGTCAGGCATCAACTATTTATTAAAGATAGAAAATAAACAAAAAGAATACCAGTTAATTAAAAGAATTAATATTCAAAGAATAGCAGTAAAGAGATATTTCAACTTGATTGATGGTCAAGTGATTAATTATAAGCCAAGTGTTTGATGGATACAAGGAAACAGGATTTCCAGAAACAAATAAAATGATTATGAGAATTTTCATGAAGGAAACTAGTCATCAGAATATTGGTGACTCAGGTTTTGAACTACTGGGGAGTTGCCAAAGAAGTGCCTGTGTAGACAAGTCTTAATTACTAACTTTGCACACTAGGCCACATTAAAGGCCAGATGTAGTTTTCCTTATTGATTTTTTTCTCTCACATTTGCTTAGTTGGTTACTTAGACAGTGTTTTACTATTGGAAACAAGTATAAGTTTATGTATTAAATGAATTGCTACATGAAAAGTATCTGCACCTTCAAAAGAAATTTTTGACCCTATATTATTTCTTGAAAATTTATACCTTGACAGAATCACACCTTAGAATCCAAGACAGAGCATATTGCAATTTCTTATTTTTATGAAACTTTATGGAGTCTAGATCTATTTCAAAAGAGTTTTCTTAATGAAAATATAGAAGGCTTAAGAAATTAAAAAGAAATAGAAAATGTAGGAGGACAAATAATTTCATTTATTGATGAGTTCAAATACTTCAGAATTTTGGCATCAAAGATAAAACTAAAGTTTTGTTGTTTTCAATTTTGAGTAAATCAGAGAAAATTCATCAAACCATTAATTTACCCCTAAGAATCAGGAGAAGTTATGATAATGTTATTGTAAGACTGTAATTCAAATCCAGGAAGTGAAATTTGTTTCCTTCTCTATTTACTCTGAATATTCATAAAATGCTGAGTATAACCTTCATATTTTTTCAATTGGTAGTTATCAATAGATAATTTTATCACTTCTTTCTTTCTGGAAGCTTTTTTTTCCCTGCATCACTTTTTCCTTAATTTATAATAAGCTCAACTAAAACAAGTAAATATTTTAGAAAACTTTGAAATAAAACTTGATACCACAATGCAGTCAACAAACAATGTAGCTATAAGATCATAAACTTGAAAAACAAACTTGTATAAATATTGTCATTCTAACATCCTCTTTTAAAAAAATTTAATAATTGGTCTTTTCTGGAAAATATGGTGGTTAAAAGATAAAGGAGCGGAATGATTTTGTGGATGAAACCATCTATAAACTGCATAAACTGTTACTATATTAGGAAAAAAAAGTAACTGTACTTGGATACAGAGGCATGACTATTCAACTTAACTCCATACCTGTGAGACCTTGTGAACCTGAGCAATGCTCTTAAACTTACTGGGTGGGCCCCAAGTTCTTTTTTGTGAATTTATTTATTCTTGGGGTTTTTTCAGTATTATGTAAGAAGGCACATATAAATAAATGCTCATTGAGAAAAGTATGGTATTTAGAGTAAAGGCAATATTTTGGATTAATAAAATTTTATCTTATCATTTGCTTGTGCTCTTTATCAGAAAGATCTCACAAATGATGTTATAAATTGATTACAATCTTCATTTTAATTTGGGCTATATTTTTAGGTAAACAGGGACAATATAATGTTGATCCTTACAGAGAAATATTCTTAAAGTACTTTACTTTGTTTTTTCATAAGTATATTATCTAAATTTGGGAGTCAGTATAGAATGATCTAAATATATATGAACATAAGTATTGTAGAACCATTAAGAAATTACTAATATCAATTAAAATTGTTATAAAAGATTATGTTAGATAAATAAGTATATTTTACTTAGATATGACTTTTTAGATTGATAATAGCAGCAACCTATATAAGTTTGATTAAATGAAATACAAGACTATCTCATAACATCTTAAAGAACTCCATCACAAACTGAAAGGCAACTACCTGGGACTCCATTGTCTCCTACTTTTAGTTCTTTGTGCATCTACAGGCCAGTTTCTTTTGTTTCTCTGTATAAAGAGGAACTTTCTTTTCTTTTTTTTTTTTTTTGAGGGGAAGGGAGATAGAGAGACAAACTTCTGCATGCACCCCAGCCAGGATCCATCCGGCAACACCCCCATCTGGGGCCCATGTGCGAATCAAAGGAGCTATCCTCAATGCCCGGTGTTGATGCTTGAACCAACGGGCCACTGGCTATGGGAGACGAAGAGGGAGAGAAAGGGGAGAGAGAGGAGGGGAGAAGCTGATGGTCACTTCTCTTGTGTGCCTTGATGTGTGCCCTGACTAGGGATCTAACCCAGGATGTCTGTACACTGGGTTGATTCTCTATCCACTGAGCAACCAGTCAGGGCCAAGGAGGAATTTTGACCTCACTATAAGTGTTAAGTTTAAACTCAAAGTGATAGCAGAATAGAATGTTCACTGCAAAGTTATTTGTAAGAAAATTTGTAAATGATCAGATGTTCCTTAATAATAGAAAAGATACATAGCAATATATTTATAAAATTGGAAAATTATGGTCACTCAAACAAGTGAATTAGAGCTACATTTATCAATACAGGGGGTCCTCGGGTTATGACAGTCTCAACATACAATGTTTTGAGTTTACAACACTCATTCTAATAAAAACTTTAAAAAATTGAGACATGAGTGTTTCAGCGTATGCTGTTAGCATTGTACTTACAGACTACGTGTGTGAACTAGTTTTGTTGCATGTGGTGGAAGAATACGCAATGAGGGAGTTGGCATCCTCCAGTACACCTACATACGCCATTTTGGACTCTTAAAAGTGCAGGTATTCCATTTATGTTGCTTTGTTTGGTGACTTTTTGACCCTTATCATGGCTCCTATATTTATTTCCTTTTCCTTTTTCTATTGCTTAGTTGTGTTTTTATGTTCCAGATTATGATTTTACAACTGTGTTAGGGTAGGTAAGTGACTTAGGCTAGGGTATACTTTGACTTACACTAAAATTTGGGTTACATCACTGTTATAAGAATGAAACTATGTCTTTACCCTAGGACTCCCTGTAGAGGGAAAACAGTAAGTTGCAAATATCATTCAATATGCTGCCATTTATATTATTATATTATATATGTTACATTAAAAGTCTATATATTACCTATGGATATATAAACATTAATTAGGTAAAATATTTATGAGAATAATAAATATCAGGAATATGATAGTGGCTACTCCTGAGAAAAGAAGGGATCAAAGAGTAATACACAGGTCATTGACTTTTGGTTATGCTTTATATCTTACAAATAAGCTGAGGCTCTAGCCAGTTGTCTCAGTGGTAGAGCATCAGCCCAACATGTGGATGTCCTGGGTTTGATTCCCGGTCAGGGCACCCAGGAGAAATGTCCATCTGCTTCTCCACCCTTCCCCCTCTCCTTTCTCTCTATCTCTCTCTTCCCTTACCACAACTGAGGCTCCATCAGAGCAAAGTTGGCCCAGGCACTGAAGATGGCTCCATGACCTCTGCCTCAGGCACTATAATGGCTCTGGTTGCAATGGATTAATGCCCCAAATGGGCAGAGCATCACCCCGTAGTGGGCATGCTGGGTGGATCCTAGTGGGCATGCTGGGTGGATCCTGGTCAGGTGCATGTGGGAGTCTGTCTTTCTGCCTCCTTGCTTCTCACTTCAAAAACATACAAAAACAAACCAACCAACCAACAAACAAACAAAAAACAACAAAATAAAGAGCTGAAATGCTCATAGGGAAATTTAAAATTTTTATTAAACTGGTTAGTAAATATATATTTGTTATTCTCTACATTTGTATGCATATCTGAATTGTTTCACTATTTAAAAACAAAACAAAACTCTTCTATTTTAACAAATCCAATATCAAAAGTTTTTTCTTTTTAATTGATGTTCCTGGATTCATTTTTCTACACTAAACTTAAAAATAAAAAAGAGAATATTTTATTCTCTCAAAAATAGCTTAATATCCTTGCCAAAATCACAATTAAATTTCTGTATAGGGCCCTGGCCAAATGCTCAGTGGATAGAGCATTGGCCCAGCATATGGATGTCCTAGGTTTGATTCCTGGTCGGGGCACACCAGAGAAGTGATGATATGATTCTCTCTCCTTCCCTCTCCCCCTTCTCTCCCTCTTTCCTTCTTATAGATAGTGGTTTGATTGGTTCATTTGTTGGCCCTTGGCTCTGTAAATGGTTCAACTGGTCCCAACATGTCAGCCTCAGGTGCTAAAAATAGCAGGGTACTTGAGCATTGGCCCAAGACGGGGTTGCTGGGTGGATCCTGATTGGGGTGCACATGGGAGTCCGCCTCACTATCTCCACTCTTCTAACCTAAAAAAAAATCTGTATAATAAGAGCTTAAGCAAAAAACTTTGAAAACCTGATATAAAAGATTGGAATTGATTTTTAAAGGAGACATAATATGGTTTAAAAATGCCCCAGACTGGCTACTGAAGGCCAGCATTATGTCTCTGACTTTACCACACTAAGGTGTTTGACACTAAGTAAATCTCTGGAAAAATTTTCTTGTTCTAACATAAAGTGACCCAAGGCTATTTCTAAGATGCAAGGGAGATCAGAGGAAGCATATGATGTAAATGTCAAATGAAACACAAATAACTGTTTTTGGAAAAATCTAGTTTGTAGCTATTTCACTAGATTTGTCCTAAAATTTATTCCCAGTTTCCTCTAATCATAGAGGTTTACTATTTGAAATAGAAGTTATTTGTATGAATTCTAGTACTAGAATGTCCATCTAGTACTAGAATTCATACAAAGATGAGAAATTGGGAAAAGGCCTTTTCTTTGGTAGTAAATATTTAGCAGACTAAAATTTTAAACTGAAATATCCATATTACTGGAAGAGAAACGGTTCAACTTTAGGTTCAACTCAGGTATTTTTCTTATAATGAAACTATGTCAAATTAAAGAATGGCATTGCTATTTAAAATGCCATTCCATAGCCCTCTTTAATTAAAGTAGCAATATATTATCAATCTGTTCCCATTAATGAATTTTTAACCATTAGAATCTAAGCTATACGATAATTGGTTTCATGTTTTTCTAAAGTAAGCAGCCTCCTCAGAGATTTAAAGAGGGAGCTTAAAAATCATTGCTTTAGAAGTAATAGCTCACATCTTGTCTGGTTTGCTCAATTGTAGAGCATTCCCAGGCATGTGGATGTCCTGGGTTTGATTCCCAGTCAGGGCACACAGGAGAAGAGACCATCTGCTTCTCTATCCTTCCCTTCTCTCTCTTATCTATATCTCTCTCTCTTTCCCTCCCACAGCCATGGCTCCAGTGGTTCCAGCACATCACTCTGGGCACTGAGGAAGGTTCTGTGGAGCCTCTGCCTCAGGCATTAAAAATAGCTCAGTGCGAGCATGGCCCCAGAGAGGCAGAGCATTGGCCCCAGATAGGGATTGCTGGGTGGATCCCAGTCAGGGCGCATGCAGAAGTCTCTCTCTCTATCTCCCCTTCTCTCACTTGGAAAAGAAGAAAAAATAATAATAAAAAATAATGTTAAAAATGAAGTGATAGTTTAGACATAAACTTAGGAAAAAGAACAAAATAGAGAAAATACGACAGAGAGAAACACAGAACAAGGAGGGGCCAACACAAGGAGAGACAGATAAACAGAAAGCTGAGGATGGGATGGTGGATGCAAATGTCAGGAATTTGTGTTAATGAAATGATGACTCCAAGTAACTGATTACTCCTACTTTATGCCCTGGTAGAATGTGAGGAGAGGTATATATTTTTTAATACTGAGTCTGTAAAAATGCATTGTGTGTCTCAGAAGTGAATGCATTTTCTGTATTCACTTCAATCTAATTTATTGTAGTTTCAGATCACTTTTATTACCAATTATGATGCTATTTACATTATCGGTAAGAGATATAAATGATGAGTAACAGAGGCAGAACAAGGTAGAGAAAAATAGAGAGGTTCAAAAGAATTCATTTCAAACTAAAGGTAACATTTTATAGATGCAAGAATCAGAAAGAGGATAAGTGGCTTATAGATGAAACTGGGAAGAAAGGCATTGTGTATTGTCAGGATGCAACTGAAAATTCCACACTCATCTCATAACAGAAACAAAGTGAGTCTTACCTAAAGAAAGCTAGAACAAACTAGAAAACTGAAAAATCCAGAGCAAAGGATCCTCTCTCCCCATCTCAAGAGTTTCATGGCTTCTCTCATCCTTGCATGATCTCTATTTGTGTGTTTATTTTATTTTATTTTATTATTTTATTTTATTTTACTGGGAGAAGGGGAGATATAGAGACAGATATTGCATGTGTCCCGACTGGGATATATCTGACAATCTACCCAGCAACCCCTGTCTGGGGCTGATGCTCAAATCAACTGTGCTATCCTTGCGCCTAGGGCCAACACTCGAACCAATTAAGCTATTGGCTGTGAGAGAGGAAGGAAGAGAGAAGGGGGAGGGAAAGAAGAAGAAGAGCAGCTGGTTACTTCTCATGTGTGCCCTGAATGGGAATCAACCTAGGATTTCCACATATGGGGCTGATACTCCATCTGCTGAGCCAACTTGCCAGGACAGCGTGTTTTATTCTTATTCTTGACTACAATTTTTGAAGACTCATTTTATTCATGAACCAGTATGCTGACACGACCTAGTTCAGACTAGAAACAAATAAATCCCCTCTATGTCTTTTTTGTGAGTCACGTAAGGGGTATTCTGAACAGCTCTGTTCATCCTTTTTAAACCAAATACCATCATATTCATTATCATCCTTGCCATGATCACTACTAATATTGAGTACTCAGTGCATGCTATGTGCTAGTCTGTGTTTTGCATGCATCAATTCATTTAATATGTATAATTCTTAAAGGTAGACATTATATTATTATTTCTATTTTGTAGACATGAGGACTAGAGATAATTAAGTAACTTAGTGACATTACTTAATTACCCTTTACTGTGCCCCAAACCCCTACTCTGTGCAGAGCCAAATTTGAATCCCAGAGGCAAACTTCAGAGCCCATGGCATTCTCCTCTATAATATACCATGCTACATGTAGGTTAGTGATGCATCTCTAGTTCATTTGGAAGGGGTAAATCTGGGTTACGTAGTTCTCTGATCAGTCAATGTGGGTAGGAGCCAGAGTTTTATAGAATGTGAGTGCAGATGAGACAACCAATGATCAGAGTAGCATATCATGTACATTTAAAGCTGTCATATTTTATAGAAAAGCTATCTGAATACTCAAAGACCTTGGAATAGCATCACCTTGATGAAGTTAGCTAGAGATGATATCTGCCATGTGCTTCAGAGTTAATTGGGCTGAAATAAAAAAACTGGAACAGTAACTGAATAATTTTATAATGGGTCATGAAAAGTCAAATTATAATCAAAAGGGTGTCTAAAGAACAAAGGGAATTATCTGTATGGATAAACTAAATATTGGACTCTGTGTGTTTAGCTTGGTGAATCAATCTCTTTGTGGAAAAATACCTATCACATTAACAGATAATATAGTTGTCAGGATGCCTGCCTTCCCCTAGAGGAGTTTTAAAATCCACACTGTCACTGTTTCTCTTTGATACTTCCTTTTTTAAAGTTCAATTTCTGTTTGTTGCTTCCTCAAATTGCTCACCCTCTGTCTTTAGGTGTATTTAATGACATAAATTATCAACGAGACAAGTAATAACAAGTGTTGGATAGATTGCAGAGAATAAGAAACCTTCATTCACTGCTAGTGGGAATGTAAACTGGTATGCCCATTATGGAAGACTGTATGGAGGCTCAAAACATTAAGAATAAATTTACCATATGAGCTAGCAACCCCTCTTCTGGGTAATTACCCCCCAAATTTGAAAACATTTATTTGCAAAGATATATGCATCCTAATATTCATTCATTTGCAGCATTATTCACAGTGGCCAAGACATAAAAACAACCAAAGTATCCTTCAATAGAGGATTGGCTAGAGAAAGATATGGTACATGTATACAATGGAATACTACTCAGCCATAAGACATGATGACATATTGCCATTTATGGTAACATGGGTGGACCTTAAGAACATTATACTGAGTGAAATAAGTAAATTAGAATATGATTTCACACATAGATGGGACATAAAACCGAGACTCATGGACATAGATAAAAGCTAAGTGGTTAGTTACTAGAGAGGGGAAAGCAGAGAGAAGGGGAGTAAGGAGTGCCAAATATATATATATATCACATAAGTGGGATATACAACTTAGACAAATGGACATAGATAAAAGTGAAATGGTTACCTAGGGGAGGGGGTGTGGAGAGGGGAATAAAATAGACAAATATACGGTGACAGAAAATGATTTGACTGTGGGTGATGGGCACAGAGGACAATCAACTGTTCAAACGCTACAGAGATGTTCATCTGAAGCCTATGTACCCTTACTGATCAGTGTCACCCCGTTAAATTATATTTTAAAATAAAAAATTGATGAAAAAAGTAAAAACATTAAAAAAGGTACACTTGAAACCTACATAATCTTATTAACCAGTGTCATCCCATTAAATTTAATAATAAAAAAAGAGTAAAGATAGTAATACATGAACAATTTGAGAACAAAATAGATAACTCAAGTTAATAAAAACTAGAATGAGTTTATAGGGGATTTCAGGGGAAAAAATTACATTAAGGCCCTTGTCTTGTTTGGGAAGTGAGCAGAGATAATGATTAATTTTAGGTATTGTTTATAAACTATATGAAGAGAAAAGTATGTTATAAAGTTAAAAGCTAACATGAAAAGTATAGAAATTACATATCTATTTTTAAACTGTTAAAGAATAAACATAAAGATTCAAAAAAGGAGAAAAAAAGAAGAAAAATATAATAGAAAGCACAAATTATTAGAAATAATTTTAAAGAACTTTACAGTTAGAGTAAATGTAAAACTCATATTTTAAAAATGATCATTTTTAAAGAGACTCTCAGAACAACTGAAGTAATTAGATATTATTCAGTAGTTGAAAGGAGTAAATAAGAGCTGTCTCTGTGACTGTGGATAAATTTCAGAACAGGTTGTTGAGGGAGGAAAAGCAAGTGTATTTATTTTACTATGTGATACCATTATGCAAACAACACACACACACATACAAGAATATTTTATGCAGTCTGTTCAGCTACAACTCATGTTTCCTGTCATGCTAATTAACATATATGTCTGGTATCTGGGAAAATAATACAGATGTTGCAGCAATTCATAAGTCATTTTTCTTTCTCAACAAATTATTTTGTGTTACCACTTGACTGTGACTGATTCAAATACTAATACACAGCCCACTAGCTAGAGAGAAATATAGTGCAGTATTTCAGCTGATGGCCATTTCACTCCATATTCTTCTCTTGGCCTAATTCTCTTGGGCCACATCTTCCTCATTTTATGCCCAGTTCCTATTTCTTTTTAAAGCATCACCTTCAGGTAGCCACCTAAGCAAAGCTGTATGTAACGCACATTTTCTGAAGTCTCAAATGTCAAAATATGTCTATATTCTATCTTGGGTAAATGTTTACTGCTACTACTCAGAAGAATATAGCAGAAATAAGTGGGAACTCTCTTGGAGAGACTATATTCTTGGGTTTTACATCCATTCATTCTCTGTGGCAGCCTTTGCTTTACTGCAATGCAGCATCTGCCATCGAGCAATTTAAAAACGCCCAAGCTAGCTTTCGTTGTATTGCAGCGTTGGGTCAGGATATAAACTGTACGTGTTCAGTTGACTGCAATTGTAGTTTCACAAAGTGAACTTGGCTAAATAGAATTTTATCATTAATTGGTATCCGTCCTGGGCATTGTGTTTTGCTCCCATTCGAGTTGCAGGTACTTCTTTTAAGAAATCTCACTTTCCAAAAAACCTACCAAAGGTTTTTGCCTTTCTCTTGGCCAACATATTGCTACCTTTTAATCTCTTCTGCTATCATAGAAGGTAAGCATTTTTTTCTTTTTTGGTCCCGAGCTTCTTCTTTGACTTCAGGGCGTTTTTCCTTGAGGTTACTTGAGTTAAACCTTAGCTACTATCCTCTATACCTGCCTCATGGTAATTTACAATTCTCTTTCTGACATCAGTTCTTATGTACTCAAGCTCCTATCAAGCCCACACCATTTATGCCTCAGTAAATTGTTTAGATAGTTACTTATTCTCAGACTAGTATTAAGGTAGCTAATGAACTAATGAAGCCCACAGATGTTGCAGAAATAAACAATTCATAAATTACAGTGGCTAACGACAACAAAGGTTTATTTCTCTTGTGCTGGGTGAGCATTTTGGGTCAGAGGCAGCTTTGCTCTGAGGCTGAGATCTACATCTTGTCTTCAACCCGGACCCAAACTGAAGGAGTAGCCTTGATATGAGACATTGTTGACCTCATGTTTGAAGAGAAAAGGAACATCATAGAACCCTGCAATTGCTCTTAAAACTTATTCTTGAAAATAGACCACATCACTCTTAAAACTTATTCTTGAAAATAGACCACATCACTTCTGTTTCCATTTAATTCATATTCCAAAGCAAGTCAGGGGATAAAACTTGTGGCCAACAGCTGGTAATGGATAATTAATTCACCCAGAGGCAGCAAGCAACAAATGTTTTGAGCAATCCAATCTACTTCTGGCAATTCTATAGCTATGTTTCTGTTCAATTTCTCTTGAAGCAGCAATATTGCATGTGAGTCATCTGTTGATATTTCTTCCGTGTCTTCTCACCTGTCTTCTAATTCTAATAAACCAAGAAGGGCCTCTCTCCTGATTGACCTTCTGAAATATTGTCATATATGTGTCCTCTTCTTTATCGTTACCTCTCCAAACTAGTCGGGCCCTAATCATATCTCACTTGGGCAGTTAGTCCCATTTCCCAACTAGTCCCTCTGCTAAGTCTGTGCCCCTTCATATCCATGCCTATTCCTTCACGCACTGGTCATACTACTGATTTCTGAATACTAAATTTGTATCCTGCTACTTTGCTGAATTTATTTATGAGGTCCAGTAGTTTTTTTGTGGAATCTAGAGTTTTCTATGTATAATATCATGTCATCAGAAAATAATGACAGTTTCTGGACAGTTAGTTCAGTGATAGAATGTCAGTACAGTATGTGGATGTCACGGGTTTGATTCCAGGTCAGGGCACACAGAAGTGACCATCTGCTTCTGGATGCCTCTCCCCTACCTTCTGTCTCTTAGCTCTCTCTTCTCTTCCCAAAGTCATGGCTTGGTTGGAATAAATTGGCCCCAGGTGCTGAGAATAGCTCCATGGCTCTCTCTCAGGCCTTGGAATTGCTTGGTTGCTGAGCAACAGAGCAGTAGCCCTAGATAGGCAGAGCATTACTCTATAGGAGGCTTCTGAGTGGATCCTGGTCAGGGTACATGTGGGAGTCTGTCTCTCTGCCTCCCCGTTTCTCACTTAAGAAAAATAAATAAAGAAAAAGTAAAGAAAATAATGACAATTTTACTCCCTTCTTTCCAATTTGGGTGCCTTTCATTTCTTTGTCTTCTCTGATTACTGCAGCTATGGCTTTCAGTACTATGTGTTGAATAAGAATGGTGATAGTGAATATCCCTGTCTTTGTCCTGATCTTAAGGCAAATGCTTTCAGATCTCTTCCTCCTCCTCCCCTTTTTCTCCTCCTCCTCCTCCTCCTCCTCCTCCTCCTCCTCCTCCTCCTCCTTCTCCTTCTCCTTCTCCTTCTCCTTCTCCTCCTTCTTTCTTCTTCTTTTTTAGTGAGAGAGAAGAATAGACAAGGGCAGACAGACAAATAGGGAAAGAGATGAGAAGCATCAGCTCATAATTGCAGCACCTTAGTTGTTCATTGATTGCTTTCTCATATGTGCCTTGCCTGAGAAGCTCTAGCTGAGTCAGTGACCCCTTGCTCAAGCTAGTGACCTTGGGCTCAAACCAGGTGACCTTGGGCTTCAAGGTAGCAACATTTGGTCTCAAGCCAGACACCATGGAGTCATGTCTATGATCCCACACTCAAGCTGGCAAACCCACACTCACACTGGTGAGCCCACATTCAAGCTGGATGAGCCAATGCTCAAGGCAGAGACCTCCGGGTTTTGAAACTGAGTCCTCAGCCTTTCAGGCTGATGCTCTATCCACTGTGCCACTGCCTAGTCAGACAATTGCTTTAGTTTTTTATTTTATTTTTAGAGTACAGTATGATGTTGCTTGTAGTTTTGTCATGTAGAGATTTTATTATGTTGAGGTATGTTCCCTCTATTTCCACTTTGCTAAGAGTTTTTTTTTTTTATCATAAATGGGTGCTGGATATTTTATTTAATTCTTTTTCTGCATCTATTGATGTGATCATGTGATTTTTACCCTTTATTTTGTTTATGTGATGCATCAAATTTATTGATTTGTGAATATTATACCAACCTTGCATCCTTGAATAAAACTCAGTTGATCATGGTGTATGATCTTTTCCTTGTATTTTTGTATCTGGTTTATTTAATAATTGCTCACATAGTTTTGGACTTAGTTGAATCTTAGAGATAAAATGAATGTCAGAGTTCATCTATCCTATCCTCTCACTAAGTTCTACCAGCTGCTACCAGCCTCTTTTTCAAAAAATGAGTTTATTGAGGTGACACTGGTTAATAAAATTATACAAATTTTAGGTATGCAATTCTATAATGCATCATATGTATATATATTGTGTGTTTACCACCCCAAGTCAAGTCTCCTTCCATCACCATTTATCCCCCTTTACCCTCTTCTTCCTCCCCTACCTCCTTTCTCCCTGGTAATCATCACACTGTTGTCTATGAGGTTTTGTCTTGTCTTGTTCTGTTTTGCTTAAATCTAGAGAAGAGGGATCTGGGATCTGGATGAAAATATAGTTGTGTTTTAATAATCTTTGTGCTCTTTCACTGAGCAAAGTATCAACATGTTATAGATGTCTAATAATTTTGCTTAACATATAAATCATTGTAACCCCAAAACAACATTCCCCTCTTCAAATGCAAAAACTACAGTAGTCCCCCCTTATTGGCAGTTTCATTTTCCATAGTTTCAGCTACCCATGGTCAACTGCAGATAAAAATTATTAAATAGAATTTTTCAACTCTAGTTCAGTTAATTGTTTTCAAAGTTATGTTTTTCACCTATGTACTGAATTTGATTCTGACTTTTTCTAGTTTTCTAAACTATCTGGCCACAACCCTCCAAACGAATGTTTCATTTTTCTCCCATCCTCTGACTTAGAATTATTGAGATTTATAACACAATTTGTCTCCATCAAGGTACAAGCCCTTCTCATACACTAGAAATACTGCCTCTACTGACTCTAGAAACCATCACAACCTCCGTCTGGGCCCAGGCCTCATCTTTCCTCTGACTGCAAGCAAGGATCACTTGGCTTTGAAGGAAAACTTCTCTTCTCTTTAACAGTATGCAGAAAAGACCTTCTCTCCCTTTTCTTTAAAGAATTCAGAGCCATGAGTCCTTGAAGGGCAATGTAGTAGGCAGTTAGACAGGCATGAGCAGAGCAAAAAATGACAGACCAGGTATGTAAGGTTACCAGGGCAGATATTACTAGGTGCCCAGTATTAGGAAAAAGTGAGAAAACAAGGACCTCATTCTCCTGCCATAACATATTACTGGTCATGTGGTTTAGAACCCCTGACCTTTCATACCTCTGGTTATGCATTTTCAGACCCTCTCTTGACCTTTTCTCCCCTAGTGTTTCACTAGTCATGCAGTAGTTCCTTAGAGGAGGAACAAGGAGGGCCAAAGAATAGCTTCATATGACTTCCATACAAGCCCTTGCACAACTACCTCTTATAAGCATTAAGCCCTCAGGACAATGAGTTCTGACACTCGTCAAATAACACTGGGGAACAATTTTTTTTTCATTTTCTGTTGCATGAGGTTTTAGAACTGTTTCTATATATTTCTGCATCGCTGATTACAAATACGAAATCCGTTTTTAGGTGCATGCTCTAGTTTTTATTCAATTTTAATTTCTTTTTATTACAGTTAATGGCATGCATTGCTTTTTAAATTGGAGTTAAAGGGCAACGACTCTTAGATTGAACATAACCACAAGGCAATTAATGTTTTACAAACATCACTTTTACATGATTGTAGTTGTTTTTAAATGTAAAAAATTATTATCTGATAAAATACCCTCTTATTTTGTTTTAAGATTGAATCATGGCTTCTTCGAGTAGGCGTAAATGTAAGAATAGTCCTGACACCTTCTGTTATATATGTGCCTGTTACACACTTCAACATCAAAGGCACAATATTTCATCATTTGTGACACGTGCGTATATTGTCTATTTTCAAGTTCCCCTTGGCGATCAAGACAAGAATTGGGCTCCTCATATTGTGGGTCATAATTGTGAGGAAATGCTTCATGACTGGACAAAAGGAAAACGCAAAGAAATGCCTTTTGGTATTCCCATGGTTTGGCATGAACCTAAGGACCACAGCAGTGACTGTTATTTCTGTCTGATTCATACAAAGGGCATTGGCAAGAAAAAATGGCATATGATCGCATATCCTAATATTCCTTCAGCAATATGACCTATCCCACACTCTGAGACACTCCCAGTTCCAGTTTTCAATGATTTTATTTCTTCTAAGGACAAAGAAAGTAAACATGGTGATCAAGTGTATTTTGATAAGATGCATGAGGAAATGGTTGTAGAATCTGAAGGGTCTTTTTCTGATGCCAAGCAGTTATTAACCCCTCAGCAATTTAGCCAATCTGAATTAAATGACTTAGTAAGAATGACATAAAAATTGTCCTGACTTTCTGAAATATAAGGAGCATAACTGGATCATTTGTGTGGATCTTAAAATGGTAAATTTCCTGCTAGGGCAACAGGGAGGTTTCATGAAGTATCCTTGCTTTCTGTGTGTGTGGGACAGCCGCGCTCGGAAGAAACACTGGACACAGAAGGCATGGCCAAAACGTGAAGCTCTGGAAATAAGGATGCAAAATATTGTGAATGAACCTGTAGTTAATGAAGACAGGATCATTTTCCCCCCACTTCACATCAAACTTGGCTTAATGAAGCAGTTTTTCAGGCTTTGAATAGAAAGTGAATGCTTTCAACATATTATTTCTGCTTTTCCTGCCTTGTCTTTCAAGAAGATAAAAGTGGGTGTATTCGATGGACCTCAAATTCGAACCCTCATACGTGATGAACAATTTTCCAGGAAGATGAATAAGGAGGAGAAAGCAGCATGGCTGTCTTTTGTGGCAGTTACAAAGAACTTCCTTGGCAACAAAAAAGCAGAAAACTATGAACTTCTGGTTCAAAGGATGCTGTTTCCACGACATTGGATGTAACATGAGCGTTAAGATTCACTTCCTGAACAGTCACCTTGATAAGTTTCCTGAAAATCTTGGAACTGTTAGTGATGAGCAGATTACTGCTGGAGCATCAAACAAGATTGTTCTCAACAAGTACACAAATGCAAAAGCTACAAACGCAAGTTTTTGTCTGAATAGAATTTAAATAAGTTTTGCACAAATTTTAGGATTAAAATAAGTGTTTTAATATGTTCTATTTTGAAATTGTAGACAAATTCTGATGCAGTCATATCTTTATTGTATTAGTGTATTTACTGCATTATATAAATTATTATATTTTCACAAAGATGATGCCCAAGAAGACATTCTACTTCATTATGTTAAACTAAATGTTGAAAATTTTACAATAAGATGAAAACCTAAAATCTTGAATTGCAAAAAAACCTGTAGCTTACAGAGAAAAACTAATGGCAGATTTGAGACCAGCACACTCGAATTAGGTAAGAACAAGTGTTTTTGTGGATGCAACAAAAATTTTGTTCCCCAGTGTAATCTTAGTGACAAAGATGCAGATGTTGACCACAGAGACAGAGTTTTGGTTAAACTAAAGACAACATCTAGGCCTCAGTTGTGTTTTAGCTTCAGGCCCAGAAAAGCAGCAAGGACAAGTGGGGGCAACAGCATGTCTGACATCAGGATCAGCTGTGATGACTAATGACCCACTGACCTGGCACTACCCAATCAGGGGAGACCATGACCCTGAGGAGACACACCTAGAAAGCTGATGAATATTTTATTGAGATCCTCCCCTAAGACCTCCTCTATGATCCCCACCTGTAGAGAGGGGATTCAAAACCCTTAGAATGAAGGACCCAGCAAGTTCTCTTTCTCTCTCTCTTGAGCATGCCTCCACTTGTCCTTCTTCCCCCTCCCTTCCCTCAAGGTTCATGCCTTTGCTTTCTTATTCCTAAATTCCAAGGGCCTTTCACTTTTCTCTGTGACATTTCCTGAGCCTACACAGCACAGCTGTCTCATTTCTTCCATAATTCAATTCTTCCACCCCTATGACTTTCTAAATAAATGTTTTCTTGTATTTGAAATTAAAAAAATTCCAGAAATAAGCAGTTCATGCATTTTAAATTGCTCACCATTCTGGGTATATCATTTTTTCTCATTATATAGGTATTTTATAACCTCACATATGATAAAATTATGGTAAATATAGCACCAAAAGATATTTTGAGGGAGAGAAAGGCCACATTCATATAACTTTTATAACAGTATATTGCTATAATTGTTCTATTTTTTATTGTTGTTAATATATCGCTATGCTTAATTTATAAATTAAACTTTATTATAAACAACAACAGGTAATCCTATTACTATTGAGGTAATGAAAGAGGCAAATAAATTTTCGTTCATTTTGTTTCTCAGGGGGTTGTATGCTTTAGTGATTTGGTCAGGGAAGGCTCAGGGGCTGAGTAGTATGAGTGTTTAGAGATTTTTAATTGTATAATAATAAATAGTGTGACGATTATTGATAGAATTGTGATAAATAGATAGACTTGTCTATATAGGAAAGAACATAGTATACATAGTATATATGGGGTTTAGTACAAGATGTGGTTTCAGAACATATTCCTCATGGATAAGGAGCAACTACTATGTAAAAAATTTGGAAGAACTACTTATTTTTATACTTGGATTGAGCCAGATATAATAAACATAATGACTTCTATAGTTTTTTTTTTGAGAAAGTATAGAAGTAAGAAATATATTAGCATCATTAATTCTTTTAATTCTTTCCCCCATAAACCCACAGATTAAAATATATTCACTATGGATTCCCCATGATTTCTGTTTACTGATGTCCTAAAGATTTCCCTGGGTGCTCAAGAATCCTTAGTATCAAAATAAATAGATAATAGCAGGCATGGATAAAACACCCTTAACAAAGACTTAATCATAGGAGCCAGTGGTGCACAAATAGTTATAGCATTGCAGATAATGTCAAATCCATCTTTGGTATGCAAATTGCATTTTCCATCACCCTTCTATTCAGTGGCACACAGCAAATGGCAAGGGCACATCTCCAAAAATATGTACTGTTTAAATTCTGAACGGTGAGAATTTTTATAAAGATGACATTGTTTTCTCTGCATTCTCCTAGCAATTACATTACACAGTTATTTCATTATCTGACATGCATAGACAATTAATAACAATGACAATAGTTTAAAAGTATTACAAAATGACCCATTTATATTTCAGAAGTAATAGTATACTAAAGGGGAGAATAATCCTTACACTTGAGTGCATGTGTTACTAGGGCTAAAAGATTAGATTGAATTTAACTTCATTTGATGGACCAAATAATTCTCATTTTTTGACGATTAAATTATTTGTCTTTTTAGCTATACTAGTCTATCTTTAGTGATGCTGAATTCTTTTACACAACTTTAAGCAGACTAAATATACGAGACTAATATTCAACTAGGATTATTTTATTTACTTAATTAAAAAAAGTGTGCTCTTACTATATGGTATGTATTGTTATAAGTTATAGTGGTAAAGCAGTGAACAAAGTCCTTGCTCTTAGGGCTTATAATCTAGTGGAGCGACTCATGATAAGCAAATTGATACAACATTTGTCTGATTGTAAAACATAGCATAAAGAAAAATAAAAGGATAAGAACATAGAAGTTATGGGTAGCCCTCTTTGAAAGGCAGACATTTACACAGACACCTGAGTGAAGTGAGGGAATGAACCATAGTGACAACAGGGAGCAGAGCATTCAAGCCTGAAAACACCAGGTTCAGGACAGCCCTGCAGCAGGTGCCTTCTTCATGTGTCTTGTGAGTCTGTTGAACAAGACGGTGGAAGGGGCTGGGTCTTGAAGGTCTTGAAGAACCATGGAAAGACCTTTAACTTTTTTTCCAGGTGAGATTATAAGCCATGGAGAGGTTGCGATAAAAGGAACAGCTTCGTGAAATCATGATTTTGGCATTTGTGTAGAAAATATACCATTGAGAGTAGTTTGTAATGGTTCACATAGGCTAAGAAATAGAGCTTGGTCAGCATTCTGGAAGCCTTTCCTATGGCCCTATCTGTATTCAAAAGTTATCAAACTTTTATTATTTATTTTTAAAATGTTTTATTCTTTATTGAAGTATAGTTGACATACAATATTATAAAAGCAGACATATGGATCAACAGCACAAGAGAACTCAGAGAAATAAACCCATGCCTTTATAATTAATTAATATTTGATAGAAGTTACAAGAACATACCATGAGGTAAAGACAGTCTATTCAATAAATAATGTGCCTGACCTGTGGTAGTGCAGTGGATAAAGCATCGACCTGGAAATGCTGAGGTCGCCGGTTCAAAACCCTGGGCTTGCCTTGGGCTTGCCTGGTCAAGGCACATATGGGAGTTGATGAGTCCTGCTCCTCCCCCCTGTCTCTCTCCTCTCATTCCCTGTCTCTTTCTGTCCCTCTCTGTCTCCTCTCTAAAATGAATAAATAAAATAAAAAAATTAAAAAAAAAATAATGTTGGGAAAAATTCGATACATGTAAGACAATAAAACTAGACCACCTCTTTACACTGTACACAAGAATGGACTTATATGTAAGTTGTGAAACCATAAAAATCCTAAAAGAAAACACAGGCAGTAAAATCTCTGACATTTCTAATAGCAATATTTTTTTTCTGGTATATCTCCTCAGGCCAGGAAAAACAAAAGAAAAAAATAAACAAATGTGACTACATCATACTAAAACGCTGTTGCACAGCAATGGAAACCATCAACAAAATGAAAAGAAAATCCGCTGAATGGAAGAACATATTTGCCAACAATACATCTGATAAAGGATTAAGTTTCAAAATTTATGAAGAAATTACATAACTAAACACCAAGTAAACAATTCAATTTTAAAAATGTACAAAAAACCTGAAGACACTTGCACAAAGAGGCTATACGGATGACTAATAAACATATAAAAAGTTATCAAACTTTTAAGTTCATTTAAGAAACAAAATGGTTAATTTTGTTGGTTTAATACATTAATGAGTATTTTTAAGTAATTGGATAAAAGAGCAGTATATAAAATTGAACTAAATAATATTTTTTATTTCCATTAAAGTGATGGTGTTGATTCAAACTAGGAATCGACTAAAAGGACATGTTTAAGTTAAATGATTTTCAAATGTAAAAGATTATTTTCACATGGAAGAGATTTACATATACAATACATATTATACAGAATATTATTGCTGATGATAAAACAGTAGTCTTTCCATCACATAATATCCTCCAGCCCCCATTATGGCTTAAATATCTAATTTAGTTTCTCCTTGCAAAGCTTATAAATTACAAATAAAGGTGTGTGTTTGTTCAGAGTGAATGATGGGCAATTTTATTTTGGTATGCATTTATTGTGTTCCTTATAATGTCAGTCATTATTCTATTTGATGTGTGCAGCATTCTCAGATTGATATGTTTAAAATTAATGAGGCATTGTCCCGTGAAGAAACTAACAAGAAAATTTTATCCAACTGAATTATGAAGATGGAATTAAAACAAATCAATTTTATTTTGAAATAGATATTTTCTGAATTCCAAGGCATCCTAAACCATACCAAGAAGTAATATGATGCTTTGAAAAAAATGGTGAGTAATTTCAAATCACAACTAAATAAAAATGCTTCAAAAGCTAGTGGCAGTCCTGACCTGTGGTGGCGCAGTGGATCAAGCATCCACCTAGAATGCTGAGGTTGCCGGTTCAAAACCCCGGGCTTGCCCGGTCAAGGCACAAATGGGAGATGATGCTTCCCTGCTCCACCCTCATTCTCTCTCTCTCTTTCTCTCTCTCTCTCTCTCTCTTTCTCTTCTCTAAAATAAATAAATAAATAAAAGTATGTTTTTAAAAAAAAGAATGATAATTAAAATAAAAAAGAAAGCTAGTGGCAGGGTTTCATTCTTAGACATTAAAATTGACAATTTTATTCCCAGCTTTGTCTTTCAAAGGAATAATGATTCAAATATATAGCACTTATTAAGTATTTCACTTCTGGCTGGGTAGCTCAGTTGGTTAGAACATTGTCCAGATTTCCCAAGGTTGGGGGCTTGATCCCCGGTCCGGGCACACACGAGTCAACCCATGAATGCATACATAAGTAGAGCAGCAAATTGATGTTTCTTTCTCTCTCTCTTTAAAAATTTCATTAATAAATACAGTTTAAAAATTATTTTTTATAAAGTGTCTCCTATGTGCCAGAATTTAGGGTAGTTACTGGGATATTACTCGTTTAACAATCAAGAAGTACCTCATTTATTCTCAGTCATAATTTATCCAAGAACAGTGTTGTGTATACAGGTAAGAAGTGGTAGTACTAGCAAGGTTTACAGTCAGCCTATAAAGCAACTTTTTGTTAATTAGAAGAAAGAACCTCACTTCTTCTAAGGTGGGTAAATTAGAACAAGCTCTCTCTCTAGGCAAAGGTAGATATCACTGTCTGGTTCAGAAAACAGATGGCATCTTCAGGTCTAAAAAAGCACCCTTTGCCCTCCCCCCACCCACCACCCCCTACCACTGGAGAAATGCAGCCCTATGCTAGAACACAGGCTGGCCAAGTGGAGTACGGATTGGATTTATGTTGTCATTCTCTCCCCTTAGGACTTCTGTGCAGTGCACTAACTGCACAACTACACACAATAGCCCCATAGTTAATGGCTCTCACAGTGGGAACCCTAACAGGCAATTAAGCCAGATGGCATTTTGGGAAGGCTCCCTATGGGACAGGATATTTGAAAACAAACATGAGACAGAAGAGGTAATTTTTGACAACCACTGAAGAGATAGGCAATTTTAGCAAGCAGGAAAAAGGTGGATACATGGTATTTCCACATTTTCTATAGTAACAAGAAATTTGACAGGTCAGGAATAAAAAAATTCATAGTTAGTTGGGAGAGCTATGAATTGTGCCTAGAAAGTCTTTTGCTTGACTATGAAGAATCTGAAATGTCCTGATAAGTGTGGACCAAACAAAGGAAGTTTAAATTACTTTTGGAGAGAAATTAGGAAATGATGTGAAGGATATATGCATTAGCAAAACTTTCCACTTAGAACCACTTACAAATAGAGTAAAGACAGTACAGCTTTGACTTGCAATGTGGCAGACATGGCTTCTGTCTTTTTTATGGCAAAGTTTGAAACATATGATGGAAGTATAAATTACACCATTAAAAGTGAGGATCCACTGACCCATTTCAGTTTTTTGTAAGAATATAAGCCTATTTTATTATCATTTTCAAAATAATAAGTTAAATAAATAGTTAATTAAATAAGTTATATGAATAATGGAAAATATATGAATATAAAATCAAGGAATTATTCATAGTCTTATGAAATTTTAAAAGAATGTCAACCTTATAAGGGCTAGTACATCATTAACTAAAATTCCTGCACGTAGTTACTGCTACACAATAGTTTTCATGCCAGCTTAGTTTATCATAGATAATTCTGAAAGGAACATCATTTAATTATACTGTAAAAGAGTTGACCTTCTGTATTGTTCTGGTAACTTCATAATTACAGAACAGTTTTACTTTCCTTTAATGTCTTATTGTTAGTACTCTAATATTCCACTTTTGATTATTCTAGTACAAATTTATCTCCTAAAATAAATTTTATTTTATTTTTTATTTTTAATAATTTTACTTATTGATTTTAGTAAGAGAGCAAATGAGAGAGAGAGAGAGAGAGAGATCAATTTGTCCCAGTTATGTGTCCTGATCAAGGATCTTAAAATACATTTTAAATTCAAATTCTTAAAGTTTAATTGTACAACATATCTTAAAGATGAATACATTATGATGTCAGATTGAAGTGGAACTAACTCATGACCACATATTACTTGAGTATGTGGTCCTTTTCAGTGGTAAATTTAACTTTTAATTTTATCAAAGAAAACACCTTCAAAAACAATAGTGATAAATGACCATTTTTAATATATTTATATTTCCCAAGATTCACTGATATTGTTGTCCTTTGTTGTCCCCTTATCCTCTGCTTCTGAAGTAAGTTCAATGTAAAGACAGGCTTTGGGATAATATTTTTTCCAATTATTTCTTGTTCATCGGGCAGAATGCAGACCATGTGGGTCAGTAAAGAGAGGCTTTAATTAATTTTATCATAAGAAGCAGTGCATGAATTTTTAAAATGCAATTAAATAGCATGGGATAAATGAGTGCTTTAAAAAATCTTATCTTTGGGTGTAATCCCTATTTGGATTGGAGTATATTTATCCATATAATTTGATATACACATACAAATAGAATCAGAAATTTGATTAGCTTTACGCTTGTTAGTGTTTCAGTATCCTTTCAATACTGAGGTCTGTAGTAGATTCTTAAGCTTTACAAGAGTTTTTTCTTGATTTTCAAGTGTAGAAATCATGGATAAATAAAACCATAAATAAAATCACATCATAATCTGTATATATTTCTGAAATATTTTAAGGTTTATTATTATCTGAAGTTCTTTGTGTTAAAAAATTTAGAAATTATTTACTAAGAGCATATATTTTCTATAGGTAATGAAGAATTTGATTTAAAATAATCTTTTCAACAATTGGAAGGTAGACTGAAGAACTATTATAGTAGAATCAAGGAGGTAGGGTAAGAGATGTGTCTAAGAACAGAAAAGATTCTCATTAACAACACAGTCAAGCCACATGGAGAACTGAGGTATTAGCATTCATTGCTGCTCAGTATGCAATTGCAATGTTAGTTCCTTTTTGCTGAAAGTAGGTCTGAAGACCTAATAACAGTTTAAACAGTCCAGAATTATCATGACCCAGGCTCTCTTTTAATCTCAAATTCAAACTGTCAAAGGATAACAAATTTGGTTGGATTTATTAGTCTTTATCCAGTATAGAGTACTTAAGTTAGAACTCCCCTGCCACTCAGCCTTTGAAATCTTTGCACTTCCTTTGTATACTCTCTTTGAGATTGGAGTCGATCACTGATCCAATCAACTATGTCTGCAATGGTGAGCCCCTGTAGCACATTGAAAAGTAACTGCTACAAAATATATTTCTCCGAATGCATCTGTAAATATCAGTGGCATTGTAGGTATTTTTAGACAAGGAATATGTAATGAAAAGGCTCTGTTTGTGGGCTTGCACTAGAAGACACTAGCATATGAGCTCTGATAATAGGACTTTTTGGCAAATTGGGTTATTGGCCCAATTCCTTGCTACCTCTAATATCCATGTCTTTTGGTGTTTTGTTCCTGTATAAGTACCGCTAACCGATTGCGCCACTGGAGCTCCTGGTGTTTTGTTCCTTAGGTTGAATAAAATCTTTTAATAGATAATACTAATATAATAATATAATTTTTGTATCAACAAAGTTGTAAAATATGATTTTTATATGAAGAAAGGGGCCTACAAAGTGAAAAACGCCTTGGGCCAACAAGAGACAATATTCTGTTTTACCATAAAGCTGGCCTCTGGGCTCTGATAGCCATGTTTGGCATGGATGGGGACATATGGGGCACAGGTGGGTGCACAAACTCCTTTGGTCCCTTCTATCTGCTGACCCTTTCTTAAGACCCATTTCAGCAGCTTTATTTTATTAATTAATTTATTATTTTGAGAGCGGCAGGGAGAGAGAGAGGCAGGAACATCCAGCTGCTCCTGTATGTACCCTGACTGGGGAACCGAACTGGCCACCTCCACGCTCCGGAAAACACTCCAACCCACTGAGTATCTGGGCATGGCTTAATTTTTATTGATTTTTAGAGAGACAGAGAGAAGAAAGGAAAGAGAGGGTAGGGGAAAGAACAGCATTTGTTGTTTCCCTCAGCCGTGCATCTTTTGGTTGCTTTCTCTGTGCGCTGTGACCGGGTATCAAACCCACAACCTTGTTGTTTTGGGATGACGCTCTTAACCAACAGCTTTAAGCTCAGAAGCTTTAATGTGCCTGTTAATCTTGGCCTGTGCATTCACTCAATTTGATGCCAAATGCTATGTTCCTTCCTGAGAAAGCAAGCTGAAAGCTTTTTATCAGATTCTCAGGAGTCCTGTAGGATGCAGCTCTTGGGTTCAGAGCTGCCATGTTGAGGCTAGCAGAGCCATGATGACCTAAGAGGCATGAGAGATGGCATGAGATAACCCAGGGAGGCTAAGGACACATGGTGAGGCAGAGATGTGCTCTGATGATGCAGAGAGGCACTGTGAGGACCCTAGAAGCCTCATGGTAATACAAAAAGGTGGCATGATGGTGTAAGAGCAGTGTAATGGCACCTTTCAGTGGGATGAAATAACAGATTTTGAAACACATGAATTGCTTTCCAGTTTTCCCTCTGGGTCCTCCAAGGTGATGACATTTGAATTCTTCCAGGATCTCTCAGAACTTGGGCTCAAGGTTTTCCATGATCCAATCTACTGGTTTCTTCTAGTACATAGGTAGTCCATTCCCCGAAAGATAAGTTTTGGTAAACAATGTACCTGCTCACACATGGAGGTTGACATCTAAGAAATTCTTTGTCATAAGTTTAAATAGTTGCAAAGGAGAAAATGTTCCACTGTTGTCAAAGTTGACTGTTTTTGTGTGTGGTACAATATACATAACATCACATTGGCCATTCTGAAGTGTGCAGTTCAGTGGTTGACCTTGCCGTTCCTTCCAGTAGAAGTGCACCTTACCTCTTGACTTTGGGCCTGGTCATGTGACTTTCTTTGACAAAGAGAAAGTGGGCAGAAGTGACAATGTGTCAGTTCCAAGATGAGGACTTTAAGAGACATCACATATTTGTTTGTCCTTTTGTACCTCTGCTGTGCCTGTGAGGAAAACATTCTCAGTGAGACAGAGAGATATGTGAAGTAGACCCAGACAGACCTTTGTTTGATAGCTGTCCAGGTAAGCCCAGCCTAAATCATCTGAACCCCATTTACTCACCGATTAATAGCCCCAAAATAGATACTTACTGTTGCATATCACAGAGATTTTTATGTTTGTTTTACAATAATAGATGACTTACACAGACCTAAACGCGATTCCTGGCAGTGGGAAAGGTATGAATAACAAAGATCAAGCTTTCCTTCTTCAAACACTTTTTATCCTTGAGTTCTGACAACATGCTCTCTTGTACATTGTTCTACTTCTCTGGCTGTTAGTTCTCAGCCCTCTTTCTACCTCTTAATGCTGAAATTTCACAGTGATATGTTTTCATATTTGAGACTAGCATAGCATTTATGAAACACGTTCCACTTGCTCCTACTGTCTTATCTTTTTTAGAGAAAAAATTGTATTCTTTAAAAATATAATTTGTTTAGAATTGTTGCATCTATATTTCTGAGAGATAGTGAGCTGTAATTTTCCTTTCTTATAATGTGCTAGTAAGATTTGGAATTAGTATTATGATATTCTTATAAAATACATTGGAAAATTTTCTGAAGAAGTTTGTGTAAAAAGAGTTTTATTTCCTCTTAAAAGATTTGAAAGAATTCACCAGTAAAGCCGACTGGTCCTAAAATTTTATTTTTGGGAAAGGTTCTATTTACATATTCATTCCTTTAACAGACCTTTGACTAGTCACAATAATTTATTCTTGTGTCAGATACAATATTTTGCATTTCTCCTTTTCATCAAAATATCAAATTTATTGTTATACATTTGTTCAAAAAGTTTTCTTTTCCATGGTTAAAGGTTTCTAGTGATGTTCCATTTTTATTTCTGAAATTGGTAATTTTATTTTTTTAATGTGATTTCCTTGAAATCATCATTCATTTCAAGGAATTTATGTTTGAATCAGTTAAATTTTTTTCTATTTTATGTCTGCATTCTATTTAATTGATTTCTGTTACGATGAGATTATTTTAATTGTTTTTGTCTTCTTGTTTCTTTTTTTCGTTAACTTCTTGAAAAAATTTAGTAATTTATTCATAAATTTTCCTTTGATGTACTGAAAAAGATGTGTGTGTGTGTGTGTGTGTGTGTGTGTGTGTGTGTTCTGGTCATTGCAGAATGAGCCTTCCCTTGTCATTATCTTCTACCTTTCCTCTCAGAATGGGAAGTGCTTTTTTTAATAGAGCTCGTATCTTAATGATTGGCAGTATCATTTACTTCATAAAAATCCAGATATCTGTAAGCATTCTCCATTTTATTCTTCTGCCAGTTCCCAGAACACGTCAATGATCAAAACCAGTTGATTCTAACACCTAAGTACATAATTAATCTATTGACTTCTCTCTATTTCTCTTAAACATGCCTCATGTCTATTCACTTCTCTCTACTTCTATTGTACCAAAACTATAGAAATAGATTTGAATCTTTTCTACATTTTATTTTTTCCTCTCTTCTATCCCTCGTAAGTACAATCTGCCAGAGTGATTGTTTCTAATTTAACAAAAAATGGCCCTCCAATGTATCTCAATTTTTTATTATATTAAAACAATAAAAAATCAAAACCTTTTTATGTACTCTAAAGTTTCTGCATGATTAGCTTTCCTGCCTTATCAATTTCTTCCTTTGTCATTCTTTCATTTGTTGTTTGTGTTTTAGGTAGAATAGCCTTTTCATTCTTTCAACATGCTAACATTCTTTTTCCCAAATAGTCAATCACACAAATTATACTCTATATTTATCTGTTCTTTTTCTTACTATGTTGAAGGGCTCAACTGAAAACGAATTTTATTTATTTATTTATTTGTTTATTTTTATTGATTTTAATTTATTGTGTTTACATAGATTCTAGTGTTGCCCCAAATGCATCATCTGCCCCCGCACATGAATATATGTATCCTGATTTATTGATGTCACCCCATTAAAAAAATAAAATTATAATTTAAAAAAAAAAAAAGAAAACCAATTTTAAAGAAAACCTTTGATTTTCCAGAACAAGAGCAGGTACCCCAGGATATGTTCCTAAAGAATTTTGTGTTTCTTTTGCATAACACTTTTCAAAATTATAAATAAGGACTTGATTTTGATTTCTGTACCATTTGTGGAATGTGCATTTCATGATAGAAGCATCCTATTTAAATTGTTACATATTATGTTTCCAGTGTGCAGGCAGAGCTTTGAACATAGTAAAATGCAATAAATATCAAAGCCTTAAGATAAATGGATCCATCAGAAGCTTGCCTGCTCTAATAGACAAAGTTTTGGAAGGGAGATAAATATGCAAGAGAGATTGTTACAATTATGAGAGATTTAGAAGGGTAACTGTCTCTCATCACATTATCATTGTATTATAATTATATATAATAACTGGATGAATAAAAATAATATTTTAGTGAAAAGTGATACTCAGATACTGGCATTTATTAAGTATTAACAATATGAATGCCACCATTTAAAGTACATTACATACATTATCTCATTTAATTCTTAAAGTAATCGCATGTGATATTGCCCCAATTTTATTAATGAGAAAAACTGGTACACAGAGTAATTTTTCTAAGGCTACATACATGGCTGCTAATGGGAAGAGCTGGCATTTAAATTCAAGGTATCTTGCTTGCTTCAGTGCCTCACTATTGGTCACTATGCTCTATGCCCTTGAAGCATTTTCCTCATTAGAATCACAGATAGGAGTTCAAAAGGAGGGCAACTGGTGCTATCACTGTTTTTTTTCCCTTTTCTTTTGTGAGTGTTCATTAAATCCAATAAAATTGCATACTCCACAATTGTATTATAGTGCTTAATCTTCAAAAATATTTTATTCTCGTAAGAGTATGCAGCAGGCAAGAAAGAAGCAAAATACATTTTGATCTTATTCAAAAGATATTCTGAAAGAGCCAGTGTGTTAAACAACAAAACAAAGATTTTAAACCAGTATCTGGAAGGATGCTGGGGCTTTAGACATACTCGGAACTGTGGACTCAGATGATATCATTAGGACTCAATCTGTTCTTGTTATTTGATGTTTTTATAAAAGCTCTTCCATATGGTGGCAAGATGGTAATGACTTGGCTTATGGCTTACTACCTTAACAGTAAAAAAGAAAGAACAACCATCTCTTTTCCAATAATTCACGAAAAAATCCTGTCTAAGATTCTTATTGCTCTTGCTTGGGTCACCTGTCCATCTGTGAACCAATCACTGTAGTTAGGGTAATAAAGTAGTTTGACTGCATACATATGCATTGGATGCCTATCAGGGAAATAAGAGATGAAATCAAGCTGTACTCCCAAACCCTTAGCTGAGAGTGGTGAAAAGTAGTTTCTTAGAAGAAAATCAGAAAGTTCTTCTAGAATTAGGGTGAGTAAATAATGAGCAGACAGAAACTGCAGATGACAAATATAGATACCGAGAATAAAATTAGAAAAGTCTTTTGCTTGAACTTAAGTTTAAGCACCATGGAAATGGAATCATTCACAAGCTTAGAACTGGTAGTTATAGAGAAAGTGAATATGACTGTTCCAGAGTGTAATGTAATTCATGGTATTGATACTCTCGAAACCTAAAATAATTTTTAACAAATATAGCTATACCCAGTGAATGCCAGTAATCTATTTCTGAAAAATTGGATGTTTTGCATGGAAACACTAAACAAGAGCCTGTATTTCAATATTCTTAAGTGAAAAACATAATGCATTTCATGGAAACCCACACCTCAACAGATTTTCGGAAATGTAACTAAAATATAGAGCAATGCCTGTAAGTAAGGCATTATCGTATCAGTATGTAAGAAGTTATAACATGATGTTCTGACCACCAAACAATAGAGTTTATAATAAAAGGTACTTTGTATATGACATACATAATGCTTATCCCCTTTATGGCACTTAAAAAAAGTATCTCTCCACCTGTTTCTGACAGTTCAGTACTTCTATTTGGAATGTAATGCAAGATTTTCCCACATTTTTAAAATAAAAATATATTGCATTTGGGGAATAAAAATTTGTAATATTTTTCAGTATGAATATCGGGTGAAAATGTTTTCAGAGATATATGTCTTCTATGAAGTTTGGCTTGTATTGTGTGTGTGTTTTTTTTCTTTATATTATAATGTTTTGGCATTTTGAAAACCCTTTCTGGCTGGGGAGAGATCTCCCCTCCCAGGGCTAGCTAATTCCCAAGGATAATGACAACTTCCCAGTGAGCATGCTTTTCATATATATAAACCAACCAATCCTGAGTTTGTACCCCAAGTACCTGCTCACACACTAAGCCAATATTTTCCTTGCCATAAATCATCCCAGGGCCTGATGCCAGGCAGCTGAAGACCCACTCCTATACCCAAAACCTGCTGGAGTTGTTCAGACTAGCCAACCCTGAACTGCTTACTCTGCCCTGTCTTGCCTTTCCCATGGAAACTCCAGTAAGATTGTGACTTAAATTCTGCACCTTAGCCCCTGTCTTCTACCTTCAGAGCAGCCTAATGAATTTCCCTGTGACTCTGTGTGGCATGCAGTGACCCCCTCTCTGGGACCTGTGAGTATAATAAACTTCTTCTCACCAAGCCTTGTTCTCATCTCCTGCTGTGGCCACACTGACATTATCAAACCATATCCAACATGTACATTTTTAAAACACAAAGATAGAAAAACCAAGAGGCACTTGCTAAGGAAATATTAAATGAAGATATTTCTGCTGGGTTCTTGCAGTGTGCTTGTTTGGGAACCTTGAGAAAAGCCCTTGTAATAAAAAGACAGGACGATGTACAATAAGGGCTAGATATTGGCTGTATACAACTTGAGGCTTGGAATCCTGCTTGGCAAAAACAATAGCAAAATATGTATACTCAAATACTCAAGTTTCCGAGTAAATAACCAGGATGATTTCTGGTTTGTTTTTTTTGTTTGTTTCATAGTTCTCTTAAGCAATGAGCTGTACTTTATTTATTATTTATTTATTTATTTATTGTATTTTTCTGAAGCTAGAAATGGGGAGAGACAGTCAGACAGACTCCCGCATGCACCCGACCAGGATCCACCCCGCACGCCCACCAGGGGGCGATGCTCTGCCCCTCCGGGGTGTCGCTCTGTTGCGACCAGCGCCACTCTAGCGCCTGGGGCAGAGGCCAAGGAGCCATCCCCAGTGCCCGGGCCATCTTTGCTCTAATGGAGCCTCGCTGCGGGAGGGGAAGAGAGAGACAGAGAGGAAGGAGAGGGGGAGGGGAGGAGAAGCAGATGGGCGCTTCTCCTGTGTGCCCTGGCCGGGAATCAAACCCGGGACTTCTGCACGCCAGGGGGACGCTCTACCACTGAGCCAACCGGCCACGGCCGAGTTGTACTTTAAAGATGAGTAACTCTTGCCTGAGACAAAATGTTAGATTTATGTAATATAAGTGAGCATGGAAAGCAATTCTATGACATCTAAAATTGCACCATATTATGATAGGATAAAAGTAAGAAAGTGTTATCAAACACTACTTAAAAAAATTCTTTCTGAACTCACGAGCAATTGGAGTTCTATAATCCTTACTGTGAGGGAAAGTGTTCGTAGCCTGGCAAACCTGTCAGAAGGTAGTTGTGAAAACAGTAATGAAATGTTCAGATTGGAGCTAGTGGCTGAGTAAAGACTACAAACACAATACTTTAAACCACTTTTGGCAAGAAACAATTTTTTAATGATGTCTTTTTTTTTTTAACCTCAAGTGTCTCTCACCAAGGAAAGAGAAACACTTCTAAAGTCTAACAGAAGGCAGGAGAAGGGAAGAATTAGTTTATTAGTATGCTGTGCAGAAAGAGGATGAGTTTTAGGTCACACAAACCTATATTTTCTCAAATTCCAGGGACCCACGAAGGAAATTTTATGTAGATAATGACAAAAATGTCATAAGTAATATGAGATCTGGTCACTTCTTCGGTAAAATTACATAACATCTCAGACAAGGTAGGGATGCAGTGAACTTTAAAATTATATTAAACTGGAAAAACTGTCACACTTTTATTTAATATCTTCAGCTCTACCGTATCTTGCTCATGTTAAAAATTAACCATGGAACAGATTCCATAGGGTATGAAGTAAACAAGGAGCTGAATTACAATCCTCACCTGTACTTTAAATATTCAGCCCTTGCCAGTTCAGATTGTGGGTGTTATTTTTCTATGTCTATAGAAGACAGAAAAAAATTTACAAACTTTTTCAGACTTTGTTGAGAACTGAGTCTGTGCTTAGACTCACCCAGAGTGATTCTCCAATGTTGTTCCCATATAGTGAACTCTTCCCTGACAGACAGGCTATTCACCTTTGATATAGACTATTTGGTGTAGGACTGAACCTTTAACCTATGGAAACTGATGCTATCTTTCTGTAGATTGAGTTGAATTCTCACATACACTGCTGGTGTCTTTTTGTTAGTGTAATGGGAACCCGCCTCCACTCTCTTCCCCACATTCACATTGGAATTGGCTCCAGGAACTCCAAAGAACCTCCTTGCTGTTTAGTTCCCTTTTGTATCCTCTGAATTTTTGGGGTTTCTAATGGTGTTGCTATGTCCAAGTCTAAATTTCTAAAACTGAGACCCATAATTTGAGTATCTTACTTCTTAGCAGAGAACGTACTTTAGTGATCAGAATGATGTACTCCAAAGGAAGCTCTCAATAACTAGTTATAAAATAACTGATAGTGAAATAGCATATTTCTATTCTAATAGGAGCCTTCTATAGATTGGTTCTCTCAGGAGAGGGTAAAGAGTGGGGATTTCAGACTATGAAGGTGAACTCGAGCTTTGTGGCCCCCATATCATCTGCCATTGCTTTATGCTGTCAATACCTTGTGATTTAAACCAAGAGAGATTTCTTCTTCTCAGAATAAAGTTAAATCAATTGTCCTAATTAGTTTTTATTTATATTTTTGCAAACAGGCCAAATAAGCAAGAATTAACACTAGCTTTCTAAGAAATGCGAGGTTTGGAAAGGAAACCGAAACAATGGTAAAGAGAGAGAAAGGGGAGAAAGAAAAAGAAACTTCCCTAAATAAGCAAACTTTTCTTATGGAAATAAATCATAGTGATGCTCAGAAAATGTGTATGGGGAGGAAGTTTAATTATTTTTTAATAAATACAAAATTATATATCACATAATTTGGTGATATCATTCTTACTTGTGGCCTTCGGATAAAAATAACCTATTGTAGCTGTAGATCTGCTTCATTTGAAGAAGATAAACAAGTCCTTTCAGTAATCCCTAATGAAAGTATTCAGTTTTCTAAGGTTGTTTTTGTTCCTTCAGTTCACAAAAAAAGACAAAATCCTTATTTAGTCTTTTTAGATTTCTTGGTAGAAGATTTAAAGCTTTATATGAGTAAGTCAATATTTTCTTTTGAACATTTTGCTGATAAATCTTCTTTCAAGAGACATGATTAGTCCTGAATTTGAACAAAAAGATTCATCAAACCCATCTCTGGGCTTCTTTAACTTAAAACTGAAATTTTATGTAACAGTGGTGTAGTGAAGCCTTTTCTTCTTCTTTATAAATTCACTTGAATTTAATATAACTTCTCTGGATTCTTTCAGTTTACTCTTATGAAGAAAGATAGTTGTCTCATAGGGAAAATAAAATACCTGAATTTTATTCTAGTGATTTAACTTGTATCAACTCACTGATGGGCTTTTCACAAACATTCAAAGAGAAGTTAATTAGTTATTAATATCAAAATGCCTTAAAAGACAAGCTAAATAAATTTTTAAACTTTAATTAAATAAGCATTTTAATATCTGAAAATAAAATTCTTATCTTTGCTAATTAGTTTTAATTTAATTTAACTCTTAATTATTAGTGATGAAGTATAGATAATATTAGTTTGGTTAAATGTGATCAGACTAGTTTCAAATTATTTCTTTTCAGGATATGGCATAGGCTCTCCTCATGCACAAACATTATTACTTTGTACACATTACACATATGTATATTACATAATTTTGTTTCTTCAGAAAAATATTATGCTTTTTCTGTGCTCATTGTATTCCTTTCTTTGGCTGCCACTGCTTCACCAAATTTTAGTTAGCTTTGCCCTTGGGGGTCAACATGCTATTTGGACACATTTCTCTGAACAATATGATCACGAGCTTTCTCCTCCATAAATTTCCTTTTCTTTGCATGTTCCTCTATAGGTTTAGGATGTTTAGAAATTCTATTGTAACAGTATTTGTTGGAGGAGATCATTGAGAGGATATGATAGTTGACCCAGGCAATCGATGACTCCCCACCCCCACCCCTGACCTTGGAATGTCCGGTCTGCTCATCAGTCACATAGCTAGAGCCATTTCATCGAATGCAGCCTTGAGATAATGTGTTGTTAAGACCACCTGGACTAAGCATAACTGAATCTGGTTGAAGCCACCATATAAATTTAAAAGATTCTGTGGCCACCCAGGACAAGCCTCATAAATAAGTTTCCTTGCTTATTAAAAGTGCCATCTAGCAATCTGATGTGGTTTGCCACTTTCTTTGGTCTCTCCTTGCCCTCTTTATATGGGGACCTATTTCAGATATCATCTGGAAAACTCCTCTGAGTTTTTGAATCAGCACTTTTCCCAGTGTTTGCCCACTTAAATAGATTGTAAACAAATCTGAAGCTAATCCTTCTTGAATCTGAGACAAATCTTTTTAACTCCTGGCTAAATTTAGTAACACCTCATAAATTAAAATGTTATATAATTATAAAGGGTGTTTAATGAGGACAATCATAAATACTATGGCAGAAGAAAAGATATTAAATATTTTATATAAAAACATAAAGAAGGAAGGTTCAAATATGGTTTATTTCCTTCTCATTAATACTCCAATAAAGGCACTCTCAGTAGAAAGAGTTTTAGAATTTTTTTGTCTGTCATTAAAGTTTATTTTGTCAAAGGATTTCTTTCTTATGAGCACAGTAGAGAGCTGCTTCTACTGACAATTTTTTATACTGTTTAAGGTGAAGCTTCTCATGAAAGAGAATTTTAGTGTACTGCCTATTTTTTAAAATTATATTTATCAATAAACTTTATTTTTTAGAAAACACTTCTTTTTTGAGCGCACGCATGTGTGTGTGTGAGAGAGAGAGAGAGAGAGAGAAAGAGAGAGAAAGGGAGATGAGAAGCATTAACTTGTATAAAATATATTTGTGGCACCTTAGTTGTTCATTGATTGCGTCTCATATGTGCCTTAATCAGGTGGCTCAAGCCAAGCCAGTGACTCCTTGCTCAAGCTAGTAACCTTGGGCTTAAGCCAGCAAACATGGTGTCATGACTATGACCCCACACTCAAGCTGGTGAGCCTGCTCTCAAGCCAAGTGAGCCTGCAGTCAGGCTCGTGACCTCAGGGTTTTGGGTCCTCAGGATCCCAAGTTACAACTGCGCCATTACCACTCAGGCTGGAAAATATATTGCTCACAAAAATTAGGGGATATTTCAAAATAAATAAGTGACAAAAAAAGAACCATTTGATTTTTTTTAATTAAACAAGAACGTCAGAAAAGCAAACGACAAGTTTAGATGAGAAACGATTGACTCTTTCATAGAATGTGCTTCAACTTGAGTTTATCTAACGTTTTTGTCATGATTATACTGGGGTGTATGGGTCCTTGATTGAAGACCACAGGGTTCATTATCTTCATAATAAGTTCCATTATCATCACATTATATCCAAGGTACATATTACCTACATAATTTATTACTGTTGAGGTTAACCTTGATCACATGGCTAAAATATTGTTTGCCAAGTTTCCCTACTCTACAGTTACTCCCCTTGCTCTCTTACCTGTTATACTCTTTGAGAACAAGTAACCCTGTGAAGCGCACACTTAACGAGCAGGATTTATACTTCACTTCCCTGAGGGTAGATAATGTACATCAATTATTTGAAATTCTTCTGCACTAGAGATGTGTTTCTTCCTCCTTCATTATCTATTGATTAAATCAATTATTTTTCTGTCAGTATGCAATCATCTATATTGTTTTATACCTTTGGTTATCATTGAATATTACTTTATTTAGTTAAATTGCAAAGATTGTTCCTACATTGGCCATTGGGTGCTCTTTCTCTTTGACATACATATGTCATTATGCATATGTGTGTGTGTAGACATACCTAAATCATTGTGTTGTGTGTGTGTGTGTCTAACTTTCCCTTTCTGGCACTACTAGTTGCCCCATGACCACCTTGTATATTTATTTACTGCCACTAGTCCTAGATTCAGTTGGCTGTCCAAGGATCCCTGATTCCTTGATGTGAAACAACTTTTCATATGCTTATTTAACATCTGCATGTCTTTGGTGATCTTTTTTTCAGATATTTTACCCATTTTATTATCTTCTCATGTTTATCTTATTGATTTTAGAGAGAGGAAGGGTGAGAGAATGAGTGAGAGACAGGAGCATCCATCTGTTCCTGTGTATGCCCTGACCAGGGATTGACCCAGCAACCTCTGCACTCTGGAAGATGCTCCAACCAATGGAGCTATCTAGCCAGGGCTAGTTTGACCATTTTAAAATTGAATTGTTTGTATTCTTTATTTTGGATTTTAGGAGCTTTTGTATATTTGGGGGGCAAGTACTTTATCAGATATATACTTTGTAAATATGTTTCTCCCAATGACTTTCTCTACAATGACTTTCATAGAAGTTTTTAATTTTAATAAAATTCAACTTAGCAATTTTTTTTCCTTCAGAGTCTTGGTTTTGGTATTTTATCTAAAATCTCATTACTTAATCAAAGGCCATACATTTTCTCCTAGATGTTTTATAGTCTTGCATTTTATATTTAGGTCTTAATACTTTTTGAGTTAATTTATGTTTAATGTGTTAGGTCATTATCCAGGTTGTTGTTTTTTGTTATTGTTGTTTTGCATGTGTAATAGTTCTAGCACTGTTTCTTATATAAGCTGTTCTTTCTCCTTTGAATCACCTTTGCTTCTTTTTCAAATACCAGTTGATTGTATTAGTGTGGGTCTATTTCAGGGGTCTCCATTCTATTACTTTGATCTATGTGTCTATTTTTTTTACCCCAAATACTGTGCTGTCCTGACTACCAGTTTTGTTCCAGATTATGTTAGCTATTGCATTGCAGGTCTTTAGACTTTCCATATATACTTTAGAATCATTTTGTTATTTACAAAAGAGCTTGCTGGCATTTTTTTTTGTTGTATTTTTCTGAAGCTGGAAATGGGGAGGCAGTCAGACAGACTCCCGTATGCACCCGACCGGGATCCACCCGTAATGCCCACCAAGGGGCGATGCTCTGCCCATCCCGGAGCGTCACTCTGTTGCGACCAGAGCCACTCTAGTGCTTGAGGCTGAGGCCATGGAGCCATCCCCAGCGCCTGGGCCATCTTTGCTCCAATGGAGCCTTGGCTGGGGGGGGGGGGAGAGACAGAGAGGAAGGAGAGGGGGAGGGGTGGAGAAGCAGATGGGCGCTTCTCTTGTGTGCCCTGGCCGGGAATCGAACCCGGGACTTCCACACGCCAGGCTGATGCTCTACCACTGAGCCAACTGGCCAGGGCCTGCTGGCATTTTTATTGGAGTTGAAATTAATCTACAGATTATGTGGGAAGAACGGATATCTTGGCAATATCCAGAAGCAGACAATAGCATTCCATTTATTTAGATCTTTGATCCCTTTCATCAGAGTTTGTAAATTTTTGCATAGAGATTCAGTTGAACTTTACTTTTCTTAACTTAATGTAGTAGCTAAGATAATGCTGAATAAAAGTGTTGAGAGAGAACATATTTTCCTTGTTTCTGATTTCAAGAGAAAAGTGTCCAATTTCTCACTATAAAGTATGATGTTAGTTATAACATTTTTGTAGATTTTATCAAGTAGAGGAAGTTGCCCTCTTCTTAGTTTGCTGATTATTTTTTCATGAATGATTATTAGTCAAATGCTTTTTTTTGAGTCAAATTATATGATTATATGACTTATTTCTTAATATTGGAATGAATCTTATTTGGTTGTGGCTCATTATTTTTTATACATTGTTAAATTCAATTTATTAATATTTTGTTGACAACTTTTACATCTTTGTTTATGAGAGTTATTGGTCTCTAATTTTTCTTTTTTTATAATGTTTACTCTGGGTTATGGTATTAGAGGAATAATGTTTTTAATGAATGAGTTAGAAAGTGTGCCCTCTACTTTTGTTTTTTGGAAGAGATTCTTGGAAACTGGTATCATTTCTTTCTTAAATGTTTAATAGAATTCGTGAGTGAAACTATTTAGGTTCCTACTTTCTCTTTCGGAAGATTGTAATTATATTGAGTTTAAATATTTTTTTCCTTTTAATACATACATTTACTGCTATAAATGTTGTTCTAAACACTGCTTTCATTGCAGCCTACAAATTTTGATAAGTTTTATTTTTATTTAGTTTTTAGAATTTTTCCAAATGATCTTGAGACTTTTTCTTTGACTCATATATTTTTGGTAGTATATTTTATAATCTTGGGTATTAGGAAATTTCCAGCTATCTTCTGTTATTGATATGTAGTTTAATTATACTGTGGGCTGAGAGCATACTTTAAATTTGATACTTTTTTCATGGTTTGTGATATGTTTTGTCTTTGTGATTGTTCCATATAAGCATGAAAAAGAATGTACTTTACCACTGTTGGATGGAGTATTCTATAAATGTCAATTAGAATTTATAGGTTTATAGTAATCCATTCTCATAGCCTAAGATTTATGACTCTTCTGTGCAGCTGAAATAGGAGAATTAAATACCTTCATCCTTCAAGTCTTGATCTGGCGGTACTCTCTTCTGTCCTGCAAGGAATGTGGAATTATTTATTGACTATTTAACAAGGAGAAATCCCAAAGGATCATAGTGAAATTTTGGTCCTGGTGGATTAAGTCATTTTGAGCCAGTATCTAGTAATACTCTACAATCCCTCCTCCAATGTACAGCTTTTTCCAGTAAGTAGCTGAAGAAAAATAGAATATAGTTTTATAGTATATAATGCATTTTTATTATTTATTATAGAATAAAGTTTAGTAGTATATAATTTCTCAAAGAGATTCTACCTTCTTATTGAAGAGTTTTTGAATTTGTAAACTGGAGCAGGTGTTGGAATTGGGTCAGATATATGCTTCTCCACTGTGGTGACACTTTGAGTGACTATTTGTAATGAAGTCAGTATAGGACAAAGAATCTGGAAGTTCTGGACTAAAACTGCATCTTGTAACATTGTGTAAGTCCCCAGATTTAGACTGTTCTTAAACTTTTCAATGAAATAAACCAGTACATTATTTTTTAAAATTATTTTAATTTCACTTACTCTCTCTTGCATCTGGAATAATCATTATACTGTCCTCAACCTGAAATTCACATGTGCAGATATCCCAAATTGTAGGCATTGATTTGCACTTGAGTAGTTTTTTACATAGACAACTAAGTAGCTCCTTACTCCAGGTTGTTTATAGCAGCTGAGATTTATATACTTAAAGATGATTAATGAGTCTTCCAAACAACACTGATCAAATTGTTTGTACATGAGAAAAATGGCAGGGGAGAGTTTCTGACTTCTTTCTCCTCAAAACTTTTCTCTCTCTCCAGCCCTTTATACTTAATAAAGCCTAGTTTATAGACATTGTCAAAATCTTTGTTGACTATTGCATTGAAAATACCTTAGTTGTGGAAATTTTATTTAGAAAGAAATAGGTAGAACAGGCCTGAAGCAGAAAAATGTTTCATGAATTAGGTTTCCAGTGTGGCAGAAATCACCAATTTGCTTTGTCTATAGAAAGAGTAAACTTGACAAGAAACACCTATAATGACAATAAAACTAAATCTTCTTCTTCTATGTGACTCCATGTTATCCAGGAAATCTTTTGAATATGGTTTCATAAAAAGTTTTTATTTTTATAGATATAATAAAAGAGAATTGAAAGAATCTGATTATTTTCTTTTGTAATAGCTTCTCATGTGATCTGCAAAAGAGCAAATAAATATTAGAATAACAAACCTAAATATAAAATATTGTTGGCAAAATGTTTTATAAATAATTGTCATATAATCTCACAGAATCTTTTGTTATAGTCAAATTCTTCTATGAATAGCAATTCTGCTTAATTGTGTTATTGATAAGAGTCTGAGTCATTAAAATGTATGCCACCATTACTTCCATGATATGCGATAAAAATTTGTTGTCTTACTTTATTCTCTAAAATACAAAATGAAATGGTGACAAAATTCATTGTTTAAAGGTATAGTTTCACATTTGTATTTAAGATAAACTTTACAGAAATAAACCCACATATACTTCTTTGTCACTTACTTTTTAGAAAATAATTTAGAATTTATCCTTTAACTTTTTCACCTTAAAATGAAAGTCTTGTTCTTCATTGAAAAGCCTTTCTTCCTTGATAGAAATGTAATTTTAGTTTATCTACATTGACATTTGAATTTGTATGCATTCATTAAACATTCATATTGTATAAATAATGTGATTTGAATTTTAACAAAGAGCTTTCATGGCTGAATAACTTCTTCACTTGACATTATGACAGCTATTGAGATTTGGAAGTTGCTGCATTAAAAAAATATTGTTAGAAAATATAATTACCAAAGGAAAGAATCAAATGAATAACTTTTGAAAGAGTAATTTTTGATTGTTTTTGGTAATTCAACAATTTTAACTATATAAAATATATACCATATTTTATAACTTCTCTGGGAGAGTGGGATTATTAAAAAGTATTGTCCTTGATTACAATATACTGTTTTCTACATATTTATAATGTCTATACTCTCCTTTACTTCTAGACCAACATCCTTTATGCCCTGAAAAGACTCCTGTTCTTCTGTCTTCTTAGAGGTATAGTACTGAACTCTTGTTTGTACAATAATTTATGATACAATTCTCCCGACCTTTCATTCTGAAGTTCAGTGTTCAGCATGCTTAATTGACTTGCTTTCTTGACCATTGACCATCACACACATTTTACCATGGATCTGAGCATGTTGTGCAAAAACCTTTATTCATTTGTCATCTATGAACAAAATTATTTGAACCATATCAGCACATGAGAGAATACAAACTGGAGTACTTGTTAGCTTAGAGTGTATTTTATTGTTCTCTGAAAGTCTAAAACAGCACAATACCTGACACATAGTAGGCACATAGTAAATACTTGCCAAATGAATAAAAATAATTCTCTGTATGTATGCAAAGAGAAAGATCAGGAGAAGCAACTGTAGGACTATAGCAGTACTGTATATAAAAAAGAGAAGTTAAAGGGATAAAGAAGAGTAGGAATATAGAAAAGAGTGGGGCTTATCATACTACATTCTTGGATCACAAGGAAGGCAAGACCAAGGAAGGAAGTGTACAGCAATTAAGGGAAATTTTATTGAATATCCAAGATGTATCAACATCTTGAAAATATTTATGTCTTCATCAATTAACATGTATTTATTCAGCACATACTGTTTGCCAGGTACTGCTTTGTGTCCCTGAGCTCCATCACTAAACAAACAAACAAAAAGTTCCTGCTCTTTTGTGCTCCACTTTAGTTTATATGTATATGACATATAATAATAATAATAAATAAGGAAATTATATATTATCAGAAAGGTTAAAAGTTCTATGAGAAAATATACAATTGTAGAAGAGGGTAAGGAGGATCCATGTATTGACAGGGTGATGAAGAAGGCATCATTGAGAAGGTGAAGTCTGAGTAAGAGGGATGAATGGAAATTAGTCAGGCATATATCTAGAGAGAGATCCATCTATGCAGTAGAGACACTTAAGGCAAAAATCCTTTGAAAGAAGATTTCCTTGGGTGTGGAAGGCACAGCAGGGAAGCCAGGAAGTCTGGAGCCAAGGAATCAAAGAGAAAAACAGCAAACGATTAATTAGGTCAGATTTAATGGAGAGCTATAGGAAGTGGAGAACAAATCGTGATCATTAGAAGCTACTTTGGCTGCTACTCTGAGTGAGATGGAAAGCCATGGGCAGGGCTTGAGTAGAGGGTTAGTTTGTCTTTTGTTTAAAAAGGATTAACTTCTTCAGTCCTTATGAAAATCTTATGAAATAATGTTCCAGTAAGAATTATTTTAGGTGCAAGTAAACCAAATAAAAATGTATTTCACATTAAGGGTTTATTTTTCTCCTGGGATATTGGTCCGGAGAAAAGTGGTCTTACGGTTTAGGAAATTAACGATGCTTAATTGTGTCAGCATCACTGTTGGCTTGTTACTCTCCTGGTCATCTCATCATACATGGTGGCAAAGTGGTTGCTGTAATCCCAAGAATCACATTCTTACACAATTGTCCTTAAAGGAAGGGAGAAAGTAAGCCTTTCACTCTCTCTCTTGCTCACTCTTTTCTTCAGAGAGTAAAATATTTTCTAGAAATCTGCACCCTCTGTCTCGTGAGCTTTTTCATCAAAACTGGGTCATGTCAAGCAATTAACAAATTGCTAACTCACAAGTGGGATTAGGATTACTATCAATCAAGAGATGTCATCTGGGGTAGGACACTGCTATTTGATATCTACATAAAATTAGAGTTGTGTCAGTCAAGAATAAGAAGAAATGGCTGATAAGTAGGCACATTTTATTATCTGTATTTATAGGTGAGTAGAGATCTAGAGAGTCTTTGTAACTTTTCTAACGTAATACAGGTAGAAAAAAGTATAACAAGAATTGAACCCAAGGTCTTAAGGTCTGTCTGGTTATAAACTCATGCTTTTCTTTCCTCCTTCTCCTCCTCCTCCTCCTCCTCCTCCTCCTCCTCCTCCTCCTCCTCCTCCTCCTCCTCCTCGACCCCTCCTTCTTTTTCTTTTTCTTCTTCTTTTCTTTTCTTTTTTCTTCTCCTCCTTCTCCTTCTTCTCCTTCTTATTTCCCTCTTCCTCCTCCTTTTCCTTCTTCTTTTTTCTAAACTGGATCACCTCTGCATAATTATGCCATATTATTTGAGGAACTCTTTGGGGGGACCTTTGTCCAGATGACAAAGCTATTAATTTACAACTATAACAAACTGTTTTTTAACCTGATTTTTAGCTTGATTCATATATGCTTGATGACAAAAGAACAAGAGAAGCATCTCTTCTCTCTTTAAATAGAGTCTATGTATCAAGCCAAATGTTAGTTAGAGGTTTGTGGTAAGTAGAATCTTTCAAGTGGTCTAGTTGCAAACCATGAAACCCACTTTAGCTAGTTAATCAGGAATAGAACTTAATAAAAAATATGCTAGATCACAGAATCCATGGAGGCTACAAGTCAAGAACATTATTGAAGTAATTGCAATAGCCTACTGGCCGACAGTTTCATTGTGCCTGAGTGCAAGAAACAGGTGATAGCTGGACACCTCCACAAGGACATCAACCACTACTCCAGATGAAATCTCTCATTGGACTTGGCATTCTCAACTTCCTTTTGTTCAAGTGTAGTCTCCTAAATATGTGTCTTATTTGTAGAAGCAAGGGCAAGTGCCTATATTCTATCTGTTCAGGATGCTGGAGAACAGATTTTTTTTTTTTTAAATAATTTTATTTTTTTAATTGGGTGACATCAATAAATCAGGATACATATATTCAAAGATAATAAGACCAGGGTATCTTGTCGTTCAATTATGATGCATACCCGTCACCCAAAGTCAGATTGTCCTCTGTCACCTTCTATCTTGTTTTCTTTGTGCCCCTCCCCCTCCCCCTTTCCCTCTCCCATTCCCCCCTCCCCCCCGTAACCACCACACTCTTATCAATGTCTCTTAGTTTCACTTTTATGTCCCACCTACGTATGGAATAATGCAGTTCCTGGTTTTTTCTGATTTACTTATTTCGCTTCGTATCATGTTATCTAGATCCCACCATTTTGCTGTAAATGTTCCGATGTCATCATTTCTTATGGCTGAGTAGTATTCCATAGTGTATATGTGCCACATCTTCTTTATCCAGTCATCTATTGACGGGCTTTTTGGTTGTTTCCATGTCCTGGCCACTGTGAACAATGCTGCAATAAACATGGGGCTGCATGTGTCTTTACGTATCAATGTTTCTGAGTTTTTGGGGTATATACCCAGTAGAGGGATTGCTGGGTCATAAGGTAGTTCTATTTTCAGTTTTTTGAGGAACCACCATACTTTCTTCCATAATGGTTGTACTACTTTACATTCCTACCAACAGTGTATGAGGGTTCCTTTTTCTCCACAGCCTCTCCAACATTTGCTATTACCTGTCTTGCTAATAATAGCTAATCGAACAGGTGTGAGGTGGTATCTCATTGCAGTTTTGATTTGCATTTTTCTAATAGCTAAAGAAGATGAGCATCTTTTCATATATCTGTTGGCCATTTGTATTTCTTCCTGGGAGAAGTGTCTAAGAACAGATTTTTTATGGAAGAAATTGTGAGGTATTTGTGGTTTTTTCTTCCTTTACTGTTTGGTAAAATTCATCAGTGAAACTATTTGTGTCTTGTGGTTTCTTTTCTTTTTTGAAGTTTTAAACTACCACTTCTATTGTTTTAATAGATGTAGGCTTATTCAGATTACCTACTACTCCTTTTGTGAGTTTTCATAGTTTGTGTAATTCAAGAAATTGGTCCTTTTCATCTAAGTTATCACATTTGTGGATGTACAGTTGTTTGTAGTATTCCTTTGTTATTCTTTAAATGTCCATACAATCAGTAGTGATGACCCCTCTTCTATTTATAATATTGGTAATTTGCATCATCTTCTTCTTCTTTTTTTTTGGTTAGCTTATCTAAGTGTTTATCAGATTTACAAATCTTTTTAAAAACAAACTTTTGATATGATTTTTTCCATTATAGTCCTGTCTTTAATTTCATTTATTTCTGCTCCAAATTTACTATTTTTTCTTCTATTTATTTTAAGCTTTAATTGCTCTTTTTTTCTATAGTCTCCTACAGTAAAAGTTAAGGTTATTACTGATTTTATTTCTTTGTTCTTTCCTAAAATATTCATTAATGCTAGAAATTCTCCTTTATGAATTATTTTCTCTCCATACTACAAATTTTTGTTATATTTTCATTTTTATTTAGTTTAAAATATTTTGTTTTCCTTGAGAATTTTTTGACCATGTGTTACTTAATTTGTTTAGTTTTTACATAATTTTTATTTTCAACCATATTTCTGTTACCGATTTCTAGTTTAATTAATTAAACTCATTTTGCATGTTTTTTATGCTTTTAAATTTGTTGAAGTATGCTTTATGTTTCAGAATGTGATCTATCCTGGAGAAAGTACCATGTGAGTTTGAGAAGAATGTATATTTTGTTATTGTTAGATACAATTTTCTATAATTATCAATTAGATCAATTTAATTAATGGATCAACTATATCCATATGCTATAATCACCTAATACTTTGTCACCATTTTTACTTTAAACAGTTATCTTTTAGATTAATTAAGAATAAAAAAATCACACATAGTTTATATATGGTTTATATAGTTATATATAAAACTAGTTATTACACTGAAACTTTTTGCTTGTGGTGGTAAAATATGGAGGGGGGGGGGAAGCATCTCTAATTTTATAACTTAATCTTGGTCTTTTAGTTGTCCTGTGTTTGTGGACTATAACTTTCACATATGTTTTTGGGATTTTTTTTTTTTTTACCATTTAAGTATCTGTGGCTGGAGTAGGAGAAATGTTCTTCCCCCAACTGTAGAGTCTTGTCCTTGGATAGTAGGCCTTTGTTATGGAGAAAATTCTAGGCATATTTTCCAATGTCATATCTAGAGTGAAAATTTTCTTGCATATTCACATTGAGAAGTGGACATTCTGGAGGTAAACCTCATTAACCTGAGACCTCCTTAAAACAAGTTCTAGGAGATTTTCATTCTCACCCTGGTCTACATTCAGTTTTTGGTAATTCATCAAAATTACCATTAAGTTTCCAACCGTTTAACCGGCAGGGGTCCCCAAACTTTTTACACAGGGGGCCAGTTCACTGTCCCTCAGACCGTTGGAGAGCCACCACATATAGTGTTCCTCTCACTGACCACCAATAAAAGAGGTGCCCCTTCTGGAAGTGCGGGGGGGGGGGGGGCGGAAAAATGGCCTCAGGGGGCTGCATGCGGCCCGTGGGCCATAGTTTGGGGATGCCTGGACGGCTCCAATGGCTTCTGTTTCAGGATAAAGAAAATCTGTGTCTCACTGATTTTGCCAATACCTTCAGATTGTGAGGTGATGGTTTAACATGCAACACATATCCTCCCAGAGTTAAAAAAATGTTAATTTTCAACTAGTTCACTTTTTTTTCTTTTAACAGAATGATGGTTTCTGAGCTTTTTTCATATCAGAGTTCAAACCAGAAGTCAGGGAAGCTGAATTTTGACTTTTATGTTAAGGAACCCTGACTCACAACGTTGGAATCTGCAACATTATAGGAGTATAAATATACAGGAAATTATAGGAATAAACAAGTACAGGGTGAGTATTCAAACAGGTAGGCCTATCACAAATATCACAAATGTTTACTAGATCATACAGTCAGTACAAAAGGAGTCAGAATGATGTACGTGTTTAATAACATTCAATTTAGCTTGTTCCACCAAGGTATTGGCTGGTACTGGGGTCAGAGTATTTAAAGCCTGTTGTCTAATGTTTTTTAGATGGCATTTAAAAGAGCAGAGACAATGTTTCTACAGTGACTCCTTACTCTAAACTTCCAATGTTAACCAGATAGTAACTGCCCTGTTCCTTTGATTGACATATACTTTCCTTAGTTAAATTCAAATAGTCTGGTGATAGATCCTGGGGCTTGTTTTTATTTTTATTTTTTTATTTTTATTTATTCTTTTTAGAGAGGAGGGGGAGAGAGAGAGAGAGAGAGAAAGAGAGAGAGAAAAAAAGAGAGAGAGAGAGAGAGAGAAGAGAGAGGAACAGGAAGCATCGACTCCCATATGTGCCTTGACCAGGCAAGCCAGGGTTTTGAACTGGCAACCTCAGTGTTTCCAGGTTGACGTTTTATCCATTGTGCCACCACAGGTCAGGCCCCTGGGGCTTGTTTTTATAAGGAGAACATTTCCTTGTCTCTAATCTTGTTTGTTATGTGAGTAATTATGTTTTAACAGTAAGTATCTAATCATCTTTCTTTATTTGCCTTTATTCAATCTATGTGCTATCTTATTCTATGTAAATACTTTGAAAAGAAGCTGATTTCTTAGATGATAATATATTTTTACCCTACCTTACATAACATTTTCTGTGTTGGGTCATCTATCTTTAAAATCTTCTGGGAGAACAGAAAAACTTGAATAGTCAAACTTGTCCAATATTTGATTAGAATAGTATCCTGAAGTTTTTGATTTAATGAAGTTTGAAGGTTGTCTTTTTTTTTTTTTTTTTTTTTTTTTTTATATATAAATAAATTTTTATTTTAATGGGGTGACATCAATAAATCAGGGTACATACATTCAAAGAAAACATTTCCAGGTTATCTTGTCATTTAGTTATGTTGCATACCCATCACCCAAAGAGAGATCGTCCTCTGCCACCCTCCATCCAGTTCTCTCTGTACCCCTCCCCCTCCCCTCCCCCTCTCCCTCCTTCCCTCCCCCCACCCCCCATAGCCACCACACTCCTGTTCATGCCTCTCAGTCTCGCTTTTATGTCCCACTAATGTATGGAATCCTGCAGTTCCTGTTTTTTCTGATTCGCTTATTTCACTCCGCACAATGCTACCAAGACTCCACCATTCCGCTATAAGTGATCCAATGTCACCATTTCTCCTAGCTGAATAATATACCATGGTGTATATGTGCCCCATCTTCTTCATCTAGTCCTCTATATTTTTACAGTGATTAAAAGCCTTTAAGCAAACTCTTGGCCAATACAGCAAGAATCCATAAATGAGTAGTGTCCTTAACATGTTCCCCAAGTCCAAGTTGGCCCCCTCACCATGCCAAATCCCTGAAAAATGCAACCCAACCACAGTTCAGTCTGTTAGGAGCTGTCACAGGGAGCAGGAGTCCAGGAAAGTTCCCCACAGGAAAAGTCCGTATGGCACTGGAATTGTTGTCACCATTCTATACTTTGCAGCTCATGTCCAAGTCCCAGTGACCGCTGCTTCTAGCTGGTAATGATTCAGGTAGACTGGAAAAAGCCATTTGCAGCATGCGTGAATATGGAGCTTCTGTTCTCCTCTGCCTGGAGAGTTGAGACCAGGTTGCTTTTCCCTGGAGCTCTGTGACTGTGGCCTGGTAAAGAGAACCTTGGGGCCCTGGCCGGTTGGCTCAGCGTTAGAGCGTTGGCCTGGCGTGTGGGGGGACCTGGGTTCAATTCCCGGCCAGGGTACATAGGAGAAGTGCCCATTTGCTTCTCCACCCCCCCTCCAAAAAAAAAAAAAAAAAGAGAACCTTGGGATACACTAAGCTGGGTGGCAAAGGTAAATTCATAATACAAGTTGGCAAAAGGAGGAAAGAGAGCTCTAAATTAAGAGTAGGTCCCAGCCTGAAATATGAGTGGGGCATTGAGGTAGGAGGAATAAAGGAAACACTATATATTAAGCAAAGCAGCAGAAAATAGGACTATCAACACCCACAACAGAGATCTTTGAGGGAAGAATAAAGAACCTGACTATTCAGGCAAAACATAGTTAAGTGGCCCTTGTGCAAATGAGATCAGTTTACCTGCTTCTTGGAAGAAATACCCTAGGCTCGTCCACAGTGTCGTAGATGGGGTCGACGGCCCTGGGCACCTTCAGCCTTCAGTGGCAAACCCCAGCATTCTGGGCAAGGTTAGGTCATAGGTGGCTGGAGCAGGCCTGGAAGAGACTGAACCCTCCCTTAGAGGAGCGAGGGGGAAGCCCACCTTCCAGTGTCCCTGTTTCCTCACAGCAGAGGTGTGTAAGCCTGGCAGGCTTTAGCTCAATGACCTTCCTTTCCACTATTGAAGCAGGACCCAGATGGCATCCTATGAGACCCCTTTGGGGTGCTGGAGCCTTTAAGGGTGTATCCTAAAAGCTGGTAGTTCCCCCTGATCTCTATTGGGCTTTTTCTGCCTCTAGGTATCTTAAAAGCCATTCTCAGAAGATCTCGCTGAGGGGTTTGAGGATCCCCATCCGCCTATATAAATCTTTTCCATATATCTGGAGCTATTTGGAAAAAAGACAGAACAGTGTTATTAGCTAGATCTAATAAAGAAGGTAGATTTGGTGTCTCCTGTTCATCAGCTTTCAAAAGAAATGTAAATTTTTTTTTTTTTAAGTAAAAAGCATGATATGGTAGACCCGTCGGAGTCATTGGCCTGGTGTGCAGGATTCCCGGATTCGATTCCCGGCCAGAGCACACAGGAGAAGCGCCCATCTACCTCTCCACCCCTCCCCCTCTCCCCCCTCCTGGTCCCTCTCCTCCCGCCCACAGCCAAGGCTCCACCGGAGCAAATCCACCCTGGGCACTAAGGATGGCCCCATGGCCTCCGCCCTAGTTGCTAGAATGACTCTGGTTGTAACAGAGCAACATCCCAGATGGGCAGAGCATTCCCCCCGGTAGGCAGGCCAGGTGGATCCCAGTCAGGCGCATGCAGGAGTCTGTCTGCTTGCCTCCCCATCCCCATCCTCAGAAATATACAAAAAATAAATAAATAAAAGAAAAAATACAAAAAAAAAAGAAAAAATACAAAAAAAAAAAAAAAAAAAAAAAGAAGGGGGGGCATTCCCTTGTGCTAAAGCACCAGGAAGCATGGAGTGAGCTTGAGTATGTCCTATGAAACATGGAGCTCTATGTTTACATATAAGTCTTTGAAGAAGGAGGAACTGCTGAAATAGTTTGTCAGCATTTGTCCCTAAGACAGCAGTCTTTATAGTGGGAACACCATACGTAAATATTTGCTGTCTGTCTATAGATTAAGGGGGGAATATGGCCAATGCTGAAAAGCCATGATCTTTGTGCCCCTCCCCTCCCCCAACCCCCTCCCTCTCCTCCCCCCACCCTGTAACCCCAACACTGTTGTTCATGTCTCTGAGTCTCATCTTTATGTCCCACCTATGTGTGGAAACATATAGTTCTTAGTTTTTTCTGATTTACTTCTTTCACTCAGTATAATGTTATCAAGGCCCATCCATGTTGTTGTAAAAGATCCTATGTCATCATTTCTTATGGCTGAGTAGTATTCCATAGTATATATATACCAAAGCTTTTTAATCCACTCATCCTCTGATGGACACTTGGGCTGTTTCCAAATCTTTGCTATTGTGAACAATGCTGCCATAAACATGGGGGTGCCTTTCTTCTTTTCAAACAGTGCTATGGTGTTCTTGGGGTATATTCCTAACAGTGGTATAGCTGGGTCAAAAGGCAGTTCGATTTTTAATTTCTTGAGGTATCTCCATACTGTTTTCCACAGTGGCTGCACCAGTCTGCATTCCCACCAGCAGTGTAGGAGGGTTCCCTTTTCTCCACATCCTCGCCAGCACTTATTCTGTGTTGTTTTATTGATGAGCGCCATTCTAACTGGTGTGAGGTGATATCTCATTGTGGTTTTAATTTGCATTTCTCTAATCATTAATGATGTTGAACATTTTTTCATATGCCTATTGGCCATCTGTGTGTCCTCTTTGGAGAAATGTCTATTCATTTCTTTTGCCCATTTTTGGATTGGATTGTTTGTCTTCCTGGTATTAAGTTTTACAAGTTCTTTATAAATTTTGGTTATTAACCCCTTATCAGACGCTATGTCAAATATATTCTCCCATTGTGTAGTTTGTCTTTTTATTCTGTTCTTATTGTCTTTAGCTGTGCAGAAGCTTTTTAGTTTGATAAAGTCCCATTTGTTTATCCTGTCTTTTATTTCACTTGCCTGTGGAGACAAATCAGCAAATATATTGCTGCGAGAGATGTCAGAGAGCTTACTGCCTATGTTTTCTTCTAAAATGCTTATGGTTTCATGGCTTACATTCAAGTCTTTTATCCATTTTGAGTTTATTTTTGTGAGTGGTGTAAGTTGGTGGTCTAGTTTCATTTTTTTGCAGGTAGCTGTCCAGTTTTCCCAACACCATTTGTTGAAGAGGCTGTCTTTACTCCATTGTATTGTCTTACCTCCTTTGTCAAATATCAGTTGTCCATAGAGCTGTGGGTTTATTTCTGAGTTCTCTGTTCTGTTCCATTGATCTATGTGCCTGTTCTTATGCCAGTACCATGCTGTTTTGAGTACAATGGCCTTATAATATAACTTGATATCTGGAAGTGTGATACCTCCCGCTTTTTTCTTCCTTTTCAGGATTGCTGAGGCTATTCGTGTTCTTTTTTGGTTCCATATAAATTTTTGGAATATGTGTTCTATGTCTTTGAAGTAAGTCATTGGTATTTTCATTGGTATTGCATTGAATTTATAAATTGCTTTGGGTAATATAGACATTTTAATGATGTTTATTCTTCCTAATGAAGGTTGTCTTAAATTGTATTTATTCATGTTCTCTTTACTGCCCCATTGTGTGGGTAAATGTGACCCGAGATGGACAGTAAGTCAGTAACTACTTGTTGACTAACTGAAGCACAATTGTTAGTTGCCACAAAATAAGGTTGCCTAGAAAGAGGCAACAGGGTCAAAGCTTTTCACCCTAAGTGAAATATTTTTGACAGTTTTTCTTATAAAAGAAGTTAATTTTAATAGGAGCAGCAATAATGTTGTTGGATTTTTTATAGTATGTACAGTATTACTGAAATATGTAAATGTTAAAAGTCTATTTTAATAAGCTCTTTTTAAAGGTAGGAATGTGCCCTTTTGATGGGAAGAATAAAAGTAAAAGATAATTAGGTTGACTGCTACGAAAGAACTCACATTTCGACCCTGAGCTATAGTGAAACATTCTGCCTGAGTTACACAGTGTGATTTATCCAAGAAAATTGTATTTATAGTATTCCTAGGGCAAGAAAGTATAGAAACTAATATCATGACCTTAAATAAGAATTCTAAATCAAATAAGAGCCTACTTTAATATAAGTATGTAATTTAAAAGATGCATTTTAAAGGCATGTATTCAACCTAATATATAAGAAAATCTGTAATTGAAATATATATGTTGTTGAAGCTCTTAAAAGTAGGTAGGGGACTTTGACTTCTAAATCATAGTGTTAACATAGAAGATATATTTGTTTCTTGCCCTTCCTAGATCCTGGCCACACTGCACAATCTCTGCCTATGGGTTAGCTTCATGTATGGATCTGAAATCAATCGAAACTTTGGATAACAAAGCATTGCACTCAATTTGTGCTTAATCCCACTCTGGCCATAATAGCTGAGCTGCCTATGACCAGGCTCCTCTTCTGATGATCAGTCTCTTCTGATTAAGGATCTGCCTGGTGCTTTGGCATTGCAGCTCCACTTAGATTTTTCCAGTTCTTCAGCAGCTGAGCTGCTGTCATAAAACATCAGATCTCCCCTTGGTGTGATTCCTGCTCATACATTTTTGTCCCTTCTTCTACCTTATGTTTGCCTCTTCTCATCTTTGCTCAGATAGAAAGCCTGGTTTTAGGATTCATTTTATATGTTTGCTTGCAGTACTCAATTGGTGTTATAACTAAATCAGGATCAAATAATTTCTAAGAGTCTTAAGAATAAAATAGAAAAATATTTTAAAGTGGAAGGTTATTCCAAGAATTTGAGGTTTGAATTTATATTTAGAATAAATATCTGTTTTGAGAAACAAAGTGATTCCTTCTACAATAAAAACAAATAAAGAACACCCCAATGTCTGTGGTTATTTATGTTCTATGAGTGAAAAATTAAATATCTTCAACTGAAATGAATAGTAAAAGCTGGAAATGTCTAATAAATTATGTTACAGTGTATGGTCATAGAGACATTGGATGGTTATAATTTTAGTAATTCACCTTTAAAGATTGTTTATTTTAAAAACATTTATTTTAAATGTGTGGTTTTAGTGCCCTATGATTTTATTACTTATTGTTTTCTTTTGAGAAGATATGTTGTGTGTATTTTTACTCTATTTCTCACAGTGGTTTGGGAACAGAAACTGCAAAAACAATGGAATGTCTAATTATGTCTTTCCCTTTTAACTTTGAATGAAGGAGAAACTAAAAAAAAAAATTGAGAGTACTGCCAGTGGTGGAATTCAAATAATTTAAACTGGTTCTCTGCCCTAATGACCTTTTAAAGTATAAAAAAAGATATGTCAAAAGGTAGTTTATTATTTCATGTATTTAATACTTAAATAAGAACAATAAAAGAGGTACACGAAATGGATTTTTATATAATACCTGACCAAAAAAACCCCCAATAAAACTGTTAAGATTTTTCCATATTGCTTCTTGATTGGTGTCCTCACTTGCAATTTTTTTCACCTATGGATGAATGAACATTACTACAGGTACTTAGAATACGCTGTTGCACAGATCAATGTTAAAAAAGAGTAAAGAATGTAAATTCCTGATTTCCACATTGGGCAGCTGCCCAGGCACGCACCTTAGAAAGAACCATGATTGCGAGTGCCAGTGTAACAACTGGTTCACCGAACTCAACAAATTAGGCATCAGTTCTGTTTAAAAGATGCAAACTGTCTGAATCCCACCACTGGGTATTGCCAATTTAACATAAACTATAGTCATGTACCACATAACAAAATTTCTGTCAATGGCAGACCTATTACATATGGAACAGTGATCCCATAAGATTATAATGGATCTGAAAAATTCCTGTTGCCTAGGGATGTCATAGCCATCCTAATGTTATATAGCACAACACATTACTTGTGTATTTGTGGTGATGCTAGTGTAAAAAAACCCTACTGTCTGCCAGGTGGTATAAAAGTATACATATACAATTATGAACAGGACAGTATACTATCAATTTCTTAGACTGAGTAACAAATATTGCTTTTAAACTCTGTATAATTTAGTTGTTTTAGTGGAGTCATTAGGAAAGACTCTCTTTGTGGGTTGTGTGCACTTTTCCCTGAATAAAGTGGCTATTTCTCTGATCTCAGTCCTTCTCAGAAAAGCTTGATCCCAGGACTGTTGTACAGAATTAGAGGAGGGCTAATAAATGAGAGAAGCTAACATGGTCAGAAGGTTGTTGCACCTACTCTTACCATTGCAGGAGGCTTGTGCCCAGGAATTGGGATAGGCTATAGAAGCAATATGATAGCAGTCAGATAAAAAATAGGAGAGATTTTGAGGGCACTTAATATGGGAAGTATTTGCTGGTAGAAATGGTAGTGGAAATGGGACTAAAATTCTGATAATTAAGAGTGTGGGGTCTGAGTCAGCATGCTGTGAACATTTAATAAAAATATGTCATTTCTTTGGAATCATAGGAAGTGATGTCTGGAAATGTGAACTTTAAAAAATCCTCTTCTGGATTAATTACCTTATTTTAGTCTTAGTTTCAAACTATGTCTCAATGTCAGAGTGTTCTTAGGCCTATTTTTCAGCCATTTATGAGTATAACTTATAATTACTTATAATTAGTCAAATAAAGTTTAATACCCTGCTCACAAAAATTAGGGAATATTTTATTACTTCATATTCATTTAGAAATATCCTCTAATTTTTGTGAGAAATACATTTTTACTGTATCTAGTGAAGTTTCAGGATTTAAAAAATATATATTCTGGTAATCTACTGAAGTTAAAGGAAATTCTTTCAATTGATATTTGAGTTCACTCTCAAATTGGAGAACCTAGTGTGACCTTGGTTCTGCATGAGAATATGCTGAAACTCTGCTTCCTCTTGAAATCTTCTATGGCCCTTCTCAGGGAAAAGTCATTGTACACTTCTGATGGTCTATATTACTTTTCTCCTTTTTTTTTTTTTTTTTTTTGTATTTTTCTGAAGCTGGAAACGGGGAGGCAGTCAGACAGACTCCCGCATGCGCCTGACTGGGATCCACCCAGCACGTCCACCAGGGGGCGATGCTCTGCCCATTTGGGGCGTCCTCTGTCGCGACCAGAGCCACTCTAGCGCCTGGGGCAGAGGCCAAGGAGCCATCCCCAGCGCCCAGGCCATCTTTTGCTCCAATGGAGCCTCGGCTGCGGGAGGGGAAGAGAGAGACAGAGAGGAAGGAAAGGGGGAGGGGTGGAGAAGCAGATGGGCGCCTCTCCTGTGTGCCCTGGCCGGGAATCGAACCCAGGACTTCTGCACGCCAGGCTGACACTCTACCACTGAGCCAACCAGCCAGGGCCTCTCCTTTTTTTTTTTTTGTACTGTTTTTTTACTCAATTTTTGTGAGGATCCATTTACTGTTGGTTTTGTGCATATCCAGTGTGTCCTGTGGTACCATATACTAGTTTATAAAGCAGGGACTGTAATTTTATTCATTGCTTTACTCAGCAAATAATAATTACTTGCTATGTTCTAGTTGTCCTCCTACCACTTAACACAATAAAGAGTGTACATAGAGTAGGTATTCAATAAATATTGGCAGAAATCTAACAAAGGAAATATTTTCACTTTTTTAAGTTCCATAGAATAGCTTTTCTCAATATGTCCCTACTGGTCAGAATAGAAAACTGACACAGTGTTATGTCTTTATGCATGTGTTTATTTTTTCCTAATTAAAAAAAGAAACATACCTTGAAAATATTGTATGTGTGTGTATATATATTTTTATATATATATATCTTATATCTAAATAAATGATGAGAAATGTGAAAAAAACTTTTAACTAAATTACAGAGAGCTAATTTACTAATTAAAAGTATGAGACAGAAGCAGGACATACTTTTTAATTTCTTTCAGAGAGATGTTAAAAGTATCATGACAAAAGTTGATGGTGATTCTTAGGCATTATTTTTAAAATGGAATTAAAGTAAATGTAATTAACTATCACTTAAGTGGCCTGTGGCTCTTTTGGATGAAGCACTGATAAACTTTGCAGAGCTCCAAATATACTGATGAAAATTCAAGAGAAGAAATATATGTATGCTTTCAGCAATACAGACAAGTACCAACATTACAAAGGAGATTCAAGAAAAGAGACTATGAAGACAAAAGAGACTATGAAGACAAAATAGTGTGTGAGAGCAAGGAGACAGAGAGAAGCAGGCAGACAGACAATGGGAAAGGAGAGAGATGAGAAGCATCAACTTATAGTTGCATCACATTAGTTGTTCATAGATTGCTTTCTCATATGTGCCTTGACCAGGGGGCTCCAACCTAGCCAGTGACCCTGGGATCAAGCCAGTGATCGGGCTCAAGCCAGCGACCATGTGATTATGTCTATAATTCCATGCTCAAGCCAGCAACCTTGGGTTTTGAACCGGGATCTTCAGAATCCTATACCAATGCTCTATCCACGTGCCACCACTGGACAGGCAAATTGAATTTTTATAAACTTGGCAAGTTAAAAATTGTGTATGAATTAATGTAATTTAACATCAGAGTGTTACTAATCAAAAAGGCTTTTTATACAATGTTTTAAGATTATATTGTGTAATATTAATGTATTGATTTCAATAATATCCACACTACGATTCTGGGAAGAAGGAAAATTGAAAAAGAACATAAAAATTCAAAGGAACTTACCACTGTTTACCAAGTACAGAGATTCTTGTATTTGCAAAGTCAGTCAATTATATTATTAACAAAGCTAGATGAATAGTCAGCTACTGGATAATTTCTAGACTTTTTTATATCTGATCTATTCCAAAGTAACCTGAGATGATATTGAATTTCCCTGAATATATAGTAGGCTACCCCTTCTTTAGGCATTAAGATCTTTGAAAAGCTGCCTTTTTCTATTTGTAAGATAGGACTTTGTTTTTGTTTTTTTTGGCAAGAAATATTTTCTTGTGTCTCTCCAAGTTATTGTCATCAGATTGTCCCTATTAAACACAAAATATGCAATATTTTGTGCCATTATATCATTTAACAGACAGGATTTAGCATTCTCATGTCTATATACTTTCCAGTTCTGGTGCAGAATTTCTGGTTGTATAATTTTGTTATTTATTTATTTGGGCATGCATGTAGAATTGCTGAAGCATTTATAGATTGTGGGCAAAATTATAGACTTCTTGATAACACATAGCATAATGACCCAGGGAGTCATGTGTATGAATCTCAGGGTGAGTTATTGAACTTGAAATTTAACTTGAATAAAAGATAACTATATATAATATACACATGTATATATGTATATATATAATATATGTATATATATTTTATTTTTAATATATATATTTCAATCAGTTTTAGCACACACTAGTGATCAAAAATGTCTATTATAATTTTCCCTCTCAAATGATTGAAAAATACAACAGTGGCACTTTCTGAAGCATAGATGCAAGGATGGATCCATGAGGAAGAGTCAAGTATTAAGATAATTATAAAAGGCAAATGTGCATATGAATATTCAATAGTATTTTCACTATTGTACTTAAAATAAGGAAGAGAATACTCAAGATAAAGGTTAAAGGTAAAGGCATAAACATAAACCCTCATATATTTTATCATGTTATACTTTACACAAAGAAAATCTGGGATAATTAATGACTAACCTGCCATCCAGAAGATGATAAATATTTTTTTCTGATTGTAATTCTTAAGCATGATTAAAGATGATGATTTTATAACATTTCATTTTTCTTCTGGAAATCTTTAGTCCTTTTATGTCCTTTATTTCACTATAAAATAAATAGCAATTCATTTCTATGATAGCTCTCTCTTTAATAGAAAGAGTTCATGTGGTTAATTTTTTATTGTTGAATAGAACTTGACCCAAATCACTTTGTTTTTATAGCTCAATGTTTAGGTGAATGCCAAGTTATGTATATAGCTTAAACTTGAACCTAAGTTCTATATGAAACTTATGTGTTCCATGTTTCAAGGCATATCTTGGTTAATAGTCCCTTTTTCTTTAGCACCTATTATGAGTAAGAAACGGTACTAGATGGTTTATATACCTGATCTCATTTAATATTCACAGCAGGGTTACTAAATGCATAACGTTATACTTACAGATTAAGAAATGGTCTCAGGAAGACTTAAGTGACTTTTTCAGAGAAGTCACATAACCAGAAAATGTTGGAGTAGAGGTTCCAATGCCAGATCATCTGATGCTGAGGAAGACTGTTCCGCTGCTCTCTTGCCTCTTTTAGCCTGGGGCCCTCCATTATTTGGGAACAGATTATCAAACTCTTATTAAGGCAGTTTTATACTGTCAGAAAGGTAAACTGGGACAAGATTTTTCAGAATCCTTTTCTTCACATAAGTCTGGATTAGAGTTAACCACAAGAGAAATTGGAGAAAATTTGGAAGGCAAAAGCGAAGCAGCAGCCACTGTGCTTTGAAAGTCAATGCTGAGCTCCAGGCAGCACCAAGCTTGCCAAGCTGTGCTGGTATCCTGGCTCACCTTGTTGCTGTGGACAACCACCGGGCCCTCACCTCCTTTATTTTCTGTGAGTCCTGGGCCAGGTGAGGGAACAGGTCTGTGGCAAAGGCTCCAACTTCTTCTGTACAGCACCCAAACCCAAAAACTTGAAGGCTTTGAAGGACAGACACATTTCTTGTTTGCCCTAGTGAGCTGCACTTTTTCTTGAAGGTGCCAGATTTTTCTGCCCTACCCCTGGTTCCTGACAGCTTTATTTCCTTTCTCCTGGCTCTTTGGTCCTCCAGTAAGTCTAGGGCCACTTCTAGACTGGAAGGAAACAGCTTTCCATAAAGTTCTTCATGAGCTCTCACAGATTGGCCAATATCTAATCTTTACAACAAGTCACTTATTCTGTGTTAAACCTCATGGTTCAGCCTCCCTTACAGAACCATGACTGCTATACCTGTGAAATACTCTGCTAATGATCATGGGAAACAAATTATTTTTGCAACTTTCTAATAGTGTATTTTGAAGCAAATTATAACCCATCAATGTTAAATTACAAGTTAAATAGAGTCCTTTGCTTTTCTTGCTTAAAAGTGAGTGATTTCAAAAGCTAAAATAATCTCTTCAAAGTTCATTCTATCAAACAACAGCATCAAATTTATTAGAGTTATGTTATGATTTCCATGCTTAAATTTACATTCATGTGGTCAAAATATGAGTTTGTATAAATCTCATGTATGTCATTAAAATTAATATGCATGGGATCAGTTTTAATCTTTACTGTTGAGTAGTCTGTGCTTTGTATTTATTAATTAAGGTGTTTGGGTTGTAATCACGCCATTTATTTATGCCTCTACTCAGTTTCTGCATTACTAACAATAAACAATAACCATGCCTTTGATATTTTTTTTTCTTCATTTTTCTGAAGCTGGAAACAGGGAGAGACAGTCAGACTCCCGCATGCGCCCAACTGGGATCCACCCGGCACGCCCACCATGGGGCAACGCTCTGCCCACCATGGGGCGATGCTCTGCCCATCCTGGGCGTCGCCATGTTGCGACCAGAGCCACTTTAGTGCCTGAGGCAGAGGCCACAGAGCCATCCCCAGCGCCCGGGCCATTTTTGCTCCAATGGAGCCTTGGCTGCGGGAGGGGAAGAGAGAGACAGAGAGGAAAGCGCGGCAGAGGGGTGGAGAAGCAGATGGGCGCTTCTCCTGTGTGCCCTGGCCGGGAATCGAACCCGGGTCCTCCGTACGCTAGGCCGACGCTCTACCGCTGAGCCAACCGGCCAGGGCCCCATGCCTTTGATATTTATGTGATAGATTAGTAGGTCTTTTTTTTTTTCCTCCTTCCAGATTACACAGAAGTAGCTTAATTTAGTATCTCTTTTGAGATTTTTGGATTATCCATGCTCATGGACTTGGCTAATGTCTGACAACAGATCTGATCAGCATTCCCTACTGTTTGAAATGAAATAAGAACCTGAACTAGGATGTGTCTAATATATGCTTCTCTTTCTCCCATTTCTATTATTTGTTTATATTTCATGAGTCTCCATATTTGTGAAGAAACTTAGATGTAACCCTGATGACAGAAGCCCATGAACCTGGTAATAGAACTGATTTAGGAGTCAGAACTTTAACAGCTTAATTTGTGTCCTCTTTAATGTTGTAAACCTTTCTTCATGCCTTAATTTAATTCTCATGAGAAACTTGTGCAGTATGAAAATACTATCAGTTTTATTTCAAAGGTGAGGATATTGAGACTCAGTGATTTTAATAACTAAGTTACAGAGCAAAGAAGTGATTAAACAAACATCTGAACTCTGGTTTATCAATTTTTATCTGTGTTGTATTTTCAAAAAAAAAAAAGAATAATGGAAAACAAATGGTAGAATGGGAAAAATTATTTATTAGAGTTTTATAGCTCCCACTTAAAAAAATATCTGTTGTTTTTTAGAGAGAGAAGGTAGAGACAAACACAAAGAGACATTTACTCATTGCTCCACTTATTCATGTAGTCACTGGGTTGACTCCTTTCTGTGCCCTGCCGGAGAGCCAATCTTAAACCTCGGCGTGCTGGGACGGTGCTCCAGCCACTGAGCTCCCAGCCAGGGTCTATGGTTCTCTTTTTTAATCAAACATCTGTGATCTTAACTAAGGTCCTGTCACTTTTGCCAAGTCACTTAATTTTCCTGACCTACTTTTCTTGATTTATAAACGAATCATTATATATATATATATAGATATATAGATATATATATCTATATATATATATATATATATATATATTTTTTTTTTTTTTTTTGGTATTTTTCTGAAGCTAGAAACAGGGAGGCAGTCAGACAGACTCCCGCATGCTCCCGACCGGGATCCACCTGGGACGCCCACCAGGGGGCGATGCTCTGCCCATCCGGTGCTTCGCTCTGTCATGACCAGAGCCACTCTAGCGCCTGGGGCAGAGGCCAAGGAGCCATCCCCAGCGCCCGGGCCATCTTTTGCTCCAATGGAGCCTCAGCTGCAGGAGGGGAAGAGAGAGACAGAGAGGAAGGAGAGGGGGAGGGGTGAAGAAGCAGATGGGCGCCTCTCCTGTGTGCCCTGGCCGGGAATCGAACCCGGGACTTCCGCACGCCAGGCCGACGCTCTACCACTGAGCCAACCGGCAAGGGCTTACGAATCATAATATTTAACTTGTGATTTTATTATGAAAACTTCCCCAGCACATTCTGTAGTATGCTAAAGTTATTTTTATCCTTAAGGTAATGCATATAATATAAAATAGTGATTTTCAAACTTTAGCATGTAGGGAAATAACCTGGGGGGAGGATCAATAAAACAAAAGTGGTTTTAACTTCCTAGTTTATGATTTTGTGATTCTAGAGTGAGACCCAAGAAATTTCATTTCTGATATGTTCTCAATTGATAATGATATCACTGGCTTAAGTACCAAACCTTGAGAATCTTTGTTATTGCAGAAAATATAAAAGAAAATAGAATATGCTGAAGAGAACTCTATTTTTTTAAAAGCATGAAAATGAAAAACACTTGACTGAATATGTATTTTTAAATGCACTTTGTTGCTTTGAACCATTTTAGATTTACGCAAATATTGAGAATATATTATAGAGTTATCATATACTACACACCACATTTTATTGTTAACATTTTATGTTAGCATGCTACATGTTATAATGAAGAAACCAATATGTATCATCATTAGTTTGTTCAGATTTTCTTAGTTCTTATCTGAAGTCCTTTTTAGTCCCAGAATACCACATTTAACTGTTTGATTTTTAGTACTTTTAAAATTTTTCTTTACATTTTTTTTTCTTTTTGGCACTTTCTTACTTTCTGGCACTCCAAATTGCTCTACTTATCTTGTATTATATTGTTCTTTAATCCTAGAATAAGGCATTTCTTCAAGATCACTAGTTACTTGTATTGGAAAGTGGCACTAAAAGCCAAGATCTGGTGACTGCATGTGCTCATTGCTGCTGAGTTGCTTCTGTTAGACCAGTTCATCCGACAGAGCAGACAAAATGTATTTATATGAACTATGTTTATGCATATCTTATCTTGGGAAGTTATAACAAAATATCATATAGACTAGGTGACTCAAAAACTTAAATTTATCCCACAGTTTTGGAGGCTAGATATTTGAGATCAAGGTGCAAACTTGGTTAGGTTTTGGTAAAAGCTCTCTTCCTAGTTTGAAGTTGGCCTCCTTCTCTCTTGGCCTTTACTCAGTGTGAAAACATAGAGAGAGAGAGAGAGAGAGAGAGAGAGAGAGAGAGAGAGAGAGAGAAAGATTTTTTCTTTTTCTTAGAAGGCTACTAATTCTATCATGAAGGACCTATCCTTATAATGTAGTCTAACTCTATTACTTTCCAAATGTCTCATCTTCAAGGACTATCACATTGGGGCTTAGGACTTCAACATGTGAATTTCAGAGAGGACACAAACATGTGTGGGTATAGACACTAATTGTGTGGGATAAGGTAGAAGGACCATAAAGTTGGTATAGGCTGAATTTATTGACATGGGCTAACTAGGCAGAGGTTCTGCATTTACTCTTATAGCTGAGGGAGTTAGAAAGAGCTCTAACAGTTTGACTTGTTTGGTTGGTTAGCTGGGACATGAACCAAAGGTGACTGAGTTGGAAATACAGGGCCTGTCCTAATTTAATATAAGTAAAGGGATCCAAAGCTTAGGGAGATTGAAATGTTGGCTTGGATTTGTCATTTAATATCCACTCACCCACACTGGGAGTATCCAGAAGACATACCTTTCACTAATACTGAGAAATAAATTTGTGAAGGGAGCCCCAGCATATGTGAAAAGCTCTGTGCTTGTTCTCTGTAGGCCAAACCTTACAGTCAGAACTGTAGTCACTAAGTTGGGAAATAGAGATGCAGTATGAATAATTGGAACCTAGGATGGTAGGGGCCAAGTGTCCACACTCAACCACCAAAGGCAAGATTACTGTGATGGACAGCAGTGTCAAAGCAACAATCAGAATAGTTTTATCTTTTCAGACCTCTGGTGTTACTTTATCTAAGTCAAGTGAATAAAAGTCTAATCTGAATAATAGAAACAGAGTCATGAACCCTCAATCAGTTCCCAAACTTGAGCCAACTTATAGACCAAGAACCCTTTGAATGAAGGGAAGGCTGTGTCTTCTTGAGGAAGGACCCTGGTATGCTGCCAAAATTTTATAATTAATCTGTCTGTCAGTATATTTTTTGAAATTTTTAGAATTGATTTTTTAGGGAGAGGAATGAAGAAAGAGAAAGAAAGAAACACCAATTTGTTGTTACAACCATCCATGCATTCATTAGTTAATTTTTGTATGTGCCTGACAGGGGATTGAACTGCAACCTTGACATATGGGGACAATGCTCTTATCAGGTGAGCTACCTGGCCAGGGAAGGTCTCTCTGTATTCTCCAAAAAGATATACACTTTATGGAATTAGGCACTGAATAGAACATTTAAGTCAAATATGTAATAGCAGAATATCAATTGCTGATTTGATGAAGTTAGTACATTTATTAAGATAATATTGGATATGGGGCTTTAATGGATAGGCCACAGAAATAAAGTTGTAGTAACCCACGGTGAAGCATCATCCATTCATTCTTTCTAGGTTTAATAACAAGTAAAATGAGACTGTTATATGGAAAAGCAATAGGAGAGCCATTCATTAATAGGTCTTACATATGATGTGTTTGCTTTTTTAAAGGTCAAATTTAACTTAAGTTGGGCCATATTAATTATTTAACTGGGAGTCTAAAACTTTCAACACCCCACAAAACTTTTTCAATATTCATATTATAAGGTGTTGATCAAATAAGTTTGTAAATATGATATATATGTTTGCTCGCTTGTGACTTATATTGGGTGTGGGGGACAGGCTATAAGCAGGCCAGGTCGTTGTAGCCTAAGGTTTGGTTTTAGGACTAAGCTTTTCCCCACACCCTTGACTGATTGTATGATCTGGGTGGTGCACTCTCATGAGGAATCCAATTATGCCTTGGATAAGTGACTTTGTATCAGAGACTTCCTTGTTTGTATATTGGATTAAGGGATTTTGGTTTTCTACACTATAAAGTGGGACAGACCAGGAGCTTGCTCACTGAGTTCCTGCTATCACGATTGCAGGGGCTTCCCTGATCCCTTTCCCTTCATGGGAAAAGCTGTTTTTCTGCTTTTCTCTTGTCTTCTTTTGTGGTTTGCCTGTCTTGGTGAGACACCAATAAATAGGATGGCCCACCATCCTCCGACTCCGCCGTTTCTTTACCATCTGCCCGAATCCAATGGGAACCTGCATGGGCCAGGCGGCTGCTTTGATAGTGACAGCCATGGCTCCTGGCCTTACATAAGGGATGGATAATTAATTCACACTTTCCTTCTGATATCCTATAGGACACTAAAAGTAGTATCCTCGGGCCATTTTCAAAGACAGTATGGACTACAAAAAAGAGATAGAAAACTACTTAGCAAAGTAAAATCATGTTTGAGGTAATAATAAAATCAATACTATATCCACAATAATTAAATCATTCAACTCCTTAGTAAGGAAAATCAACATCAGAGACAATGACTACTTGGAGACAACATGGCATGCACTGAGGGATGTAGGGGAGATAGCCTCTGTTGCTCAAATAAGTCTGTAAAATGTGATTTTTATGTTTGCTCACTTATAGTTTGCATTGGGGGCTGGGCAGAGCCAGGTATACGTGGGTCTGTGAAATTGCAAATTACCTTCCTGCTTGGGAAGGGCCATTGTTGGGCAGATAAAATATATTATGCTCACTTTGTTAAAGATGGCGTTGCCCAGGTGAAATTAATGTGTGTCTCTGTGGGCAGGCAGGATTTTTGTAGCCTGGGGCTTGATTTTGGGATTAAGCCTTTCCCACCCTTTTTGATGTGGGGTGGTACAATCCCAACATGATTCAGAGAAATGACTTTGTATTAGAGACTTCCCTATTTTGTATATTGGATTAAAGGTTGTGAAGCTACACTATAAAATAGGGGCAGAATAGGAGCTTGCTCTCTTGGCTCCTGAGATTAACATTAGAGGAGAGAGCAGAGAGCAGAGGAAGGCCACGTGGAGGAGGCCAGGAGAAGCAGCCAAGATGGCGGAGTGTTGAGTGAGAAGCCAGTTTATACAGAGTTTGTGCGGGGAGAAGGAAGGAGTTGGGGAACAGAGGTGAATAAGTCTGGTGAGCTAGAAACCTTTGATTCTAGGAAACTCGGATAAGTCAGTAGCTTTGTGAGCACTGAATGTGAGTGGGTTTTGGAGCCCAGTGTGTATTTTTTACTTGCCCACCGGGTGCAAGCTAGAATTAAAAATGATGGCCCACCAGTTTTTGGCTCCGTTGTTTCTTTACCGACTGTCCGAATCCAATGTGGACCTGCATGTGAATGGCCACGATGGTGGCTTCTGGCTTTACAGCCATTGTTTGCTAATGTTTGCTGGAGGAGAGGTTTTCACACCAGAAAGTTTTGAAAAGGTGAGCACTTGAGAAGAAGAAGAGAGAGAAGCTATGTTTGCAGAGTGAGAGCAGAGAGAGAAGCAGAGTGCTGAAGGAGAAGCCATGTTTGGCAGAGAGAGAGAGAGAAGGTGTGCAGATGGGGAACCAGAGGTGAGGGGCTTTTTCCAGCTCCACTGAGACTGGTGGGGGCTTTGATACTAGGAGAAACCAGAAAAGATTCTCCTGATTGTGGAACCAAATAATGTGTCAAGGCTTTGTGAGCTCTGAATGGAGAGGGAAGTGTTTTTTCCCTGTGCGTTTTCTCGTCCGCTGGTGTGAGACTTTAATAAAGGAATGGCCCACCATTCTTTGGCTCCATTGTTTTTTTTACCATCTGTTCAAATCTAGTAAGAACCTGCATGTGGATGGACACAATGACAGTGCTCCTGGCCTTACAGCCTCACAATCCCCTCCCTATCCAGGTTACATGAGATGCCCTGACCCTCAGTCCTTACAGAGAATTTATTGATACACATAAATAAAAGCAGGAACAAGAATGAGGAAGTCAGGAAGCAGAGTTGTGAATGAAAAAGTCAGGAAGGGAAACTTCTTTAAAGCAGACAAAAGGATAAGGAAGTAGCTCAAATGTCCTCACCTATTGATTAATCAGAATTGCTAATTCTGTTCCAATTGTGCTGCATTCAGCACAGTACTGCCTTCAGTACTTTTGTCAGTGGAGCCACTGTGGCCTTTGCCTCAGGGCACTGAACTCTGTCCCTGCTCTATGTTCCTGTTCAGGGCTCTATAGTCATATGCCAAGACTGTCAAGTGCAGCTACACAACATTCTGTTGGATGTTGGTCTTGTTATTCTATGTCTGAGTGCTTTCTTTTATGATCTGGAAGCCCAAACGCTCCAAATAACTAATTGTTTCAACCAAGCATGGCAAATGCTGTTTCACATGCCATCCAGTGTGGCTAATGTAAGCCCTGCAGACCTAAGGTCTAGCTGGCTTGCCTGTTGTTGGGCGGATAAAATGTATTATGCTCACTTTGTTAAAGATAACACGAGGAGGCAGTCGCCCAGGTGATATTAATGTGTGTTGGGGTGGGCTAGGGGCAAGCAGAATCCTTGTAGCCTTGGTTTTGGGATTAACCCTGTCCCACCCTTTTTGGTGTGAGGTGGTACAATCCTATCATGCCTCAGAGAAGTTTGGATTAAGGGTTTGGATTTCTACACTATAAAATAGGGGTAGAACAAGAGCTTGGCTCTTGGTTCCTGAGATTATCATTAGAGAGGAGAACAGAGAAAGGCCACATGGAGGAGGCCAGGAGAAGCAGCCAAGATGGCGCAGTGCTGAGTGAGATGCCAGTTTGTATAGAGTTTGTATCTGGGATAAGGAAGGAGATGGGGAACAGAGGTGAATAAGTCTGGTGAGCTAGAAACCTTTGATTCTAGGAAACTCGGATAAGTCAGTGGCTTTGTGAGCACTGAATGTGACTGGGTTTTGGAGCCCAGTGTGTATTTTTACTTGCCCGCCGGGTGCAAGCTAGAATTAAAGACTATGGCCCATCAGTTTTTGGCTCCACTGTTTCTTTGCCGACTGTCCGAATCCAATGCAAATCTGCATAGGCCAGAAGGCTGCTGTGATAGTGGCCCTGGCCCTGGCTTCTGGCTTTACACCTGTTACCAACTGAACTGACAATTGAGACAAAGGGACCATAACAATTAGTAAATTAGGAGGCCTGACTACGAGCTAAGGCAAGAGGTCCAATTTCAGCCACAGATATTGTACTTAACATACAACTTGATACTTTGTTAACAACACAGACCCAAATTAACAATATGACTTAAAACCTATTTTCAGCACAGCCTCTATCATCTCTTATGTTAAGACAAAACCTTGAATTGTTGAGAGCTTTTAGATTCAGTCACCATTAGCTGGAGTTTTACTTTTACTAGTTGGATTCCAATGCTTTAGTTCAATTATGACAGTGTCACAGATTATGACAGTGACACATTACCTTTACCAATTATGCACCCATAAAATTCCTTGATTTAAAAGATATTTGCAAGTCAAGCTCCCAGATCCAATGTTGCCTTAAAATTCCAAATGTAGATCAGCCTTGTTATAACACCAAAGAGTCACAGAAATATGACCCACATCAAGCTGAGTGGAGAGCCACCTGGAAAGAGTATCTAATCCCATATCCCAGATGGCATGGAACTTTCTAGTCCCTGGAACTCACCACTGAGGAGCCCTGAGGAGCCACTGCGCCTCTTCACCTGCAGGTGTTGTAGGGTGCCAAAAACTACAGAATTAATATTAATATTTTGGGAGGCTTGAAGAGCATTTTGTTAATTTGGGTTAAGGTGTGCAGAGAAATTGTGAGAAATAGTCTCTGTACTGTGTGATTGTCATGACCAGGATGGCCCTTGGCATTGTATTATAAATGCAAAGGGAAAGGGGTTGGGCAGATAAAATGTATTATGCTCACTTTGTTAAAGAGGCCATTGCCCAGGTGATATTAATATGTGTTGAGAATCCTTGTAGCCTGGGGCTTGGTTTTGGGATTAAGCCTTTCCCACCCTTTTTTGATGTGGGGTGGTACAATCCAATCATGCCTCAGAGAAGTGACTTTGTATTAGAGACTTCCCTATTTTGTATATTGGATTAAGGGTTTGGATTTCTACACTATAAAATGGGGACGGAGTGGGAGCTTGGGCCCTTGGTTCCTGAGATTATCATTAGAAGAGAGAGCAGAGGAGAGCAGAGAAAGGCCATGTGGAGGAGGCCAGGAGAAGCAGCCAAGATGGTGGAGTGCTGAGTGAGATGCCAGTTTGTGTAGAGTTTGTATTTGGGATAAGGAAGTAGATGGGGAACAGAGGTGAATAAGTCTGGTGAGCTAGAAACCTTTGATTCTAGGAAACTCAGATAAGTCAGTGGCTTTGTGAGCACTGAATGTGACTGGGTTTTGGAGCCCAGTGTGTGTTTTTACTTGCCCACCGGGTGCAAGCTAGAATTAAAGACTATGGCCCATCAGTTTTTGGCTCCGCTGTTTCTTTACCGACTGTCCGAATCCAATGCGAACCTGCATAGGCCAGAAGGCTGCTGTGATAGTGGCCCTGGCCGTGACTTCTGGCTTTACATTTGGCGTAGTCGGCAGGATTAGATACAGATCGGCAAGTAACCTTTGAGTGGTGGAATAGAGGACTGGCTGCTGTTATGGTTCCCCATGGCTGTCCTTTTGGGGGCCGTAGGCTGGCTGACTTTTACAGCCATGTGTGAGGAAACTGAGAGCTCTGTGGAAGAGGCTGCCCGGGACCTGCAAACTGAGCAGTGGAAGGAGCTGGAGCAAATGTGGGAGAAAGAGATGCTGACCCTGGAGTTGGAGGAAGTGCTGGAGGAGGAGGCCGACCAGGTTTGCGAGATTCACCTGGAAATGGAGCAGCTACTGGAGGAGGATTCACAGGTTCATGAGTTGCAGATTGCCCTGGACAATTGTGGAGAGCCAGCAGCAGCAGGAGGCCGGGGCTGAGGCTGAGGCTGAAGCTGAATCCGGAGCTGCAAGGTCTGCAGAGCAGAAGGCGGCAGCGGCCCGGGGCTTGAGCCCAGCAGCCGGAGCTGGTGTTTTCAGTTCCTCTTTGGAAGATGAGGAGAATCGGGCTGGAGTTGCAATCCACAGTCTTCGGAAGGTGAAAGCCCAGCTGGAAGCAGCATCTACTACGGCCCTGGTAGGTCTGCGATTTTGGGGACATAGGATGAATGTTATCATGCTCTCCAGAGCCAAGATAGAAATGCTGACTGCCATTGCCATGTGCTTCTCTTTGGGACAATGTAAGACCTGCCAGGATGGCAGGGATGAGGGGGGTGGCTGACGCCCCATGTGCGTGGACTGATTTCCTGGACTACGACCAGAGTGGGCATTGGCTCCTTTGTTGGATGGACTTATGGATTATGGATTTTGGACAATGTAAAATACCCTGATGGGGGTGGGGGGCAGCTTTGCTGGAAGCACTTCCCTGCCCCGAGAAGCTTTTCCCATAGGCCAAGGACATTTTGCACTTTGGGCAAAGTGCTCAGAGACTGGTGAAGTGTACCTTGGTAATTGTTGAAATTGTATAATTTGCCATGTTGTAATTTGTGTAATGTGTCTAATTTCCCTGCACAGGGATGCCGGTGGTATAGATTGTGGGTAGTAAAGTGAGTATAGGGGTGGATTGTTGGGCAGATAAAATGTATTATGCTCACTTTTTTAAAGAGGCCATTGCCCAGGTGATATTAATATGTGTTGAGAATCCTTGTAGCCTGGGGCTTGGTTTTGGGATTAAGCCTTTCCCACCCTTTTTTGATGTGGGGTGGTACAATCCAATCAGAGAAGTGACTTTGTATTAGAGACTTCCCTATTTTGTATATTGGATTAAGGGTTTGGATTTCTACACTGTAAAATGGGGACGGAGTGGGAGCTTGGGCTCTTGGTTCCTGAGATTATCATTAGAAGAGAGAGCAGAGGAGAGCAGAGAAAGGCCATGTGGAGGAGGCCAGGAGAAGCAGCCAAGATGGTGGAGTGCTGAGTGAGATGCCAGTTTGTGTAGAGTTTGTATTTAGGATAAGGAAGGAGATGGGGAACAGAGGTGAATAAGTCTGGTGAGCTAGAAACCTTTGATTCTAGGAAACTCAGATAAGTCAGTGGCTTTGTGAGCACTGAATGTGACTGGGTTTTGGAGCCCAGTGTGTGTTTTTACTTGCCCACTGGGTGCAAGCTAGAATTAAAGACTATGGCCCATCAGTTTTTGGCTCCGCTGTTTCTTTACCGACTGTCCGAATCCAATGCGAACCTGCATAGGCCAGAAGGCTGCTGTGATAGTGGCCCTGGCCGTGACTTCTGGCTTTACAGAAGGAAGACATGGATTCCCAGACATCCTACCATGCCTGTGGGTAAAGGGGTGAATGGCTAGCCAGGTACAGGGAGAGAAAAGCCAAAACAAACTTTTTCTTATAGCAATGAGCCATTTGAGGGCATTTGTCCCCACTGAAACTACCTCTCCTATGTAAATGCATGTGGTTAACACGTGTGACTCTGGACAGAGAGATGGCAGATAAACACTAGATAATATAGGAATGCCTTTTAATATGTAAAGAGACATCTTTCTACCATTGTGTTGGCTTGTAAATTTTGCTTTCTCCAAAATGATGTATGGCTTGCAAATTGAACATGGTCCTATTATGTTAAAGGACATATGACTATAACCAATAGTGGTAAAGGGCTCCTAATTACAATTTTTGCTTCTGTACTTCCTACTTACAATACTATAAAAACTAGGTAGAACAAAGGGCCAGCATGCTCTCCCTCAGATTTCTGTTGGAGTTGCCACCACTTGGCCAAGCTAGACAATAAAGCTTTGATGTGTAATCGACGGATATTGTTCGTGTTTTCCATGTTTCAGGTCCCTCCAGATTAGGCTTAACAACCACTAGAGATGATGTTGCCTCAGATGACAATATCCCAGCCCTAGTCATGGACATTGGAGATAAATTTCCTCTTGTCCTGGAGAGAAATTTACCCCAGACACTTGGACGACTGTTCCAGCAATATCCATGGACTTATCTTTCCTGAGGGCTGACAAATCTGACACGGAAAATATATTGCTTCCATTCTATCTATATTAGCAATTCTATCGCATTCCTCATTTTGCTATTGCTTAGCCCATGATCTGTTATGCTCCTTGTTATCTGCCAAAATGTACACCCCTACACTGCCATACCTAAAGAGAGATCTAGTAATGGTTACTACTATTTGTGCCACTCTGCAAAAATAAAAAGGAGATTATTGTTTCCCCAGGAGGCAGCCGCCTCATCTATGGGTCCATCTTTCTGGGGTGAGTACCTCTCACTCCCCAGCACCTTTTATTATTCTGTTCCTCCAGATTTCCACCAAAACCTTTCACCTTGTACTTCTGACCATGACCATCACAATTATACCTTCCTGCTAATTATATATATAAAAAAAGATATCACTAACTTTTACATATACCACCTGACTTAACTATTGTTCATACCTTCCAACAATATAACTTCAAGACTTGCCAACTTGACCCAACAAATACAGCAAAATATTATTGTCATGGAAAATGTAACTAATACTTTAAACATACTTTACATCTACACCAAGATAGTGTTAGAGACCCCAGAAATTCTAGATCTGTTTTCTTGGCTAATGCCATATGGGCTGGCTACAAAGGACTATGTGTACTGCCTGTTCACTCTCATCATAAAATATAAGGTCTACCGGAAAGTTTTGTCCATTTCTATCACAAGTTTTGACACGTCAGCACATGTTTATTTGGCGCATGTGTGCCTCTCTATTTTTATCACTTAATGTATACATACTGATGTAGCAAATTAACTAAAACAAAGTTGATTCACGTTAGTCTTATGTGTGAAGCGATAGTGTACCCATGGCTACTGATAAAGTTTATTTATGCCACTGTATTTTTACAAATTTCAACAAGGAAGAAATGCTACAGAAGCATGTAGAAATTTATTGAAAGTGTTTGGTGAAGGTACAGTTTCTGATAGAACATGCAGAAGATGGTTCAAAAAATTCAAAACAGGTGATTTCAACCTTTCTGATAAGCCACGTTCTGGGTGACCATCTTTGATCAATGATGAAGTTGTTAAGACCATGTTGGAGCAAGATCCTTTTCTGACAACATTGAAGATCGCAGAAAGGCTTAATTCAGCTCAGCAAACCAATTCGGACCATATTCAGAAGATAGGATTAGTGTGGAAATATTCAAGTTGATGCCATATGAATTAAGTCAGAAGAATTTGTATTTTGTTTTATTCCAAAAACGAACAGAACTTTCTGGTAGACCTTATATTTTCACACTGTTTAAGGAATCTTATACCTTTTTCTCTAGAAGTCTCCTGTTATTCAGGCCATTTAAATATTTGAAATGATTGAGCTCAAAATTTATGTCAAGATATCATAAATCACAAGACATCATAAGGTCAATTTGTAATATTGATTTTTTGTGAAGTGCTATCTTGACCTAAATGTAAGGCCATGACTGGAGGCCAGTCAGTTCTCCTTCTTGAGTAACTGATTAAATCCACAGCCCAACCACTTTCTTTCCAGGGTTCTCACACTCTGGGGCACTATACTCCTGTTCTAATTGTTACTTGGACCAGGCACTGGACAACTAGGAACAGCCCCAGAGCCCACAACATTATTCAAATTAGCCAAACCTCAAGAAATCTAGGAAACTTGATTGCTATACCTCATCTGCTCCCATACAAGTTCAGCTTACTCACGTCATGTGTTGTGTCCTACCATCAAGAAGCAATCTTTAAATCTTATAAAATAACTTGCAGGATTTTACACAAACTCCAAGATGTAGCACATTAAGCCAGCACACCCATGTACAACACCAGAGTTGTAATTCTTTTTCATGTACCTCACACACACTTTTCTGCTGCTTCCAAATAAAGAAGCTAAGGGAGTTTCAGGAAGAATAGCAGCCAAGTGAATGAGAGGCTACAAAAGAATTAGAAGCAGTGGAGTATTGACTGAAAAATCTCAGGAGTTACATAAATACAAAAGTTCTGATTTCCCACTACCTGCTAGGCAGTAGACATCAATTCTGACAACCAATCAGAAACTCCAGGGAAGATTTTTCTAAATGCTGAGCTTAGGTTCTTAACCCAGAGACTCTGATTAGATCCAGATATTGGTATTCATTAAAATTTCCCAAGTGACTCAAACATGATAAGGAAAGGAATAATTACTGAGTTAGAGGAAGGTAGCCCTGGAAACAGAAATTCAATTGTTAGTAGATGCTTGACTAAATAAAAGCAACATAGCAATAGCCAATCAAATGTTGCTGACAACCATTGAGAGCTAAATACATGATGGCCTCTGCAAAGCTGAAATAGATGGTTGTCCAATGATAATATTTTTTCTTTATCACAGAGTGTTATTGCTTTGTGTTGTCTACTTAGACCAGGGGTCCCCAAACTTTTTACACAGGGGGCCAGTTCACTGTCCCTCAGACTGTTGAAGGGCCAGACTATAAAAAAAACTATGAACAAATCCCTATGCACACTGCACATTTCTTATTTTAAAGTAAAAAAACAAAATGAAAACAAATACAATATTTAAAATAAAGAACAAGTAAATTTAAATCAACAAACTGACCAGTATTTCAATGGGAACTATGAACCTGCTTTTGGCTAATGAGATGGTTAATGTCGGGTTCCATATTTGTCACTGTTAGCTGTAACAAGTGATAGGACATGCTTCCGGAGCCCTGCCACATGCGTCCCACATCACCGGAAGTAGTACTGTACGTGAGTGATGCTGTGCTTTGCGGTGCTGCCACATACAGTGCTCCTCTCACTGACCACCAATGAAATAGGTGCCCCTTCCGGAAGTGTGGCTGGGGCCCAATAAATGGCCTCAGGGGGCCGCATGCGGCCTACGGGCCGTAGTTTGGGGACCCCTGACTTAGACAATTATTATCTTTCTCAATATTCTTTGTGTTAAAGGCCTGAGTCTTGTTTTTGCTAGGGGAATGCTACCAAAAATGATGTATGCTGCTCTTAGGCCCTGTTAGTTAAGAAGAAAGATATATTTTCTCCAGACACTTTTTTCTTCTCTTTTGGCCAGATGTTAATGTGCTACGTAATCTTAGCTCATGTATTAAATATGACATTGCCTGTACCATCCTGAGTCTATATCAGACCCCATTTCCTGCAACTTGGAATACCTGCCCTAGGTTGTTACCTACACAAAAAGTATAGTTACATTGTATCAAGCTGGCATTGTATATGTCTTTATTATAGCAAATAACATTATTCTAACTAATGCAAAGTTTTAACAATAAGTTGCTGCTATAACAAATCTAAAATATGTGGCCATGGCTTAATGGTTGGCTGGTTGTCAATGAAGAAAAAGAAAGAAAAGAAGGTTGAGGTTATGACATTCAGGTGATGCTATGAGGAGCTGCTGCCGAAAGTTACTAAGAAAGCAGACATGCAACTACTGAATGTAAATGATAAGGAGAAACTGCTGTGAAGATCTACAATGTTCTAGCTTGTGTTGGCTATTTTCGCTTATCTTTAACAAAATATTACCAGAAAGGTATGAGCTCAGGAAAGAATTGTTTTATTTTCAAATGAAAAAAACAACAACTAGAATTACAGGTGAAATAATATTTTCATATTATTAATCTGTAAACTTAATATTGTACATTTTAAAAATAAATATTTTCATACATTGTAGAAGAGATCTTAAAAAGATAGGACTCAAAAAATAAAATTTTACTTTCATAATTCTCTCTCTTAGTTTCATATTTTGATCCATCAATTTATATTGTTTAAAAGGATTATGGTGAAAGTAATCTCTACCTATAGTTGGAAAAATATACAACATATATTTTAATTTATAGCAAAAAAAATCACACCTTACACTAGTTTTTCTGTCTCAAATAGAGAAGTAACTGCCAAGGAATGAAGAAAAGAGTATTTGATAATTTTTGTGAACCATCTATTTTTGCACAAGGCTTTTCAATCCATGAATTTTTTTGTAATCACATTTGCTACTCCAATCAAGCACATGAGATGAAGAGGACAAGAATTCCACTAATAGAAAGAAGGGTTCATGTTAAGATAAAAAACATGAGCTTCCTGAGTTATAATCCTCATTTTTCTAGCTCTGTGACTTCAAATTACTTAAACTTTGAGTGTCCTTGACTCAAAAAGATATTTAGAACCTCAGAGGTTGTGGTGAGGAGTAAATAAGCCCTGTATGCAAAGCATTTGGAATGCTTGACCCAAGAAAAAACACTCAAAACATTTTAACTGTATCAGCTACTATATTCAAAATAATGAAATTGTGACCCAAATAAATAAATTAATTAATTTACTAAGGATCACATAATGAAAAAATGTATGTAACTAGAGTAAACCCATAATCTACAGACCTCAGATTTAAGGATTTTCTTTCTTCCAGATAGTGAACCAGCATTTTGAATGCATTAGTATAAATACACATTCACTAATTTTCAAATAAATTTGTATAAACTATGTTACTGGATATAGACACAAAAGAAATTAACATATAATTTGAAGAAGTATTACTTGTGTTCACCAGTATATCTGTTTCTCCTCATTTCCTGGACATATGGAATCTTTTATTCCTTAGCATTCATGATAATTGGCCACGTGGCTAGTTCTAGTAAATGGGCCAAGAGCAGAAGGGATATGTAAATACATTTAAGAGCTACTCTGATTTTCTAGGCTTTATTTTTCTACCACAGAAATTGTGGATGCATATTTCGAGATGGAGTACTTTGATATGGGAGTAGCCTGGAATGCTCAGCCAATTTATGGAGGTCAGTTGTCCTGAAGTGTCACCTACACTCTTTGCAGACTTTGTGTATATAAGAACTAAACTTTAATTGAATAAGACATTAAACCTAAAGGTAGTTTGCAATCTGACCTGTCAATCTTATGCAACGTATTTCTTTTTTTTTTTAAATTAATTATAGATTCCCTTTATCAAGTTGAGGAAGTGTCTTTCTATTCTTTATTTGTTGGGGTTCTCTGTTTTATTTTATTTATTTTATTTATCGACCAGAGCCACTCCAGCGCCTGGGGCAGAGGCCAAGGAGCCATCCCCAGCGCCCGGGCCATCTTTGCTCCAATTGAGCCTTGGCTGCGGGAGGGGAAGAGAGAGACAGAGAGGAAGGAGGGGGGAGGGTGGAGAAGCAAATGAGCGCTTCTCCTGTGTGCCCTGGCCGGGAATCGAACCTGGGTCCCCCGCACTCCAGGCCGACGCTCTACCACTGAGCCAACCGGCCAGGGCCCGTATTTCATTTTTATAAAGTTGTTTTGATTGACCAAGTTAGCTCTTTCTTCAGCTCAGAAATATTTTCCTTTATTGGTAAATATGTTTGCTTTGCCTACTTTGCTCTGTGATATAGGTAGAAAATAAAAGTGTATATTTAGATTTTCTTTTCTGAATATCTTTCATTTTTTAACTTATAATTTCTTAAATTGTTTATTTAATACTGTCTCAAGATTTATCTAATTTCTGGAGATTATATTTTTCTATCTGCTGCATGATATTAACATAGTATATATTTATCAAATATCCATTCCTCTAATTATGGACATCAGCTACTCACTACCATGAATATCTTGTTAAGACATATTTCTGTGTATCTTATGAACTAGTAGAAGAATTACCCAGAGGTAAGTATAGATTAGTGGGATTCTTGGTTTATATACATGTTAGATTTCACAGAAATAATGCCTGAATTCTCATCAAAATGGTCATCCCAGTTGATAGCTCTACTAGTAATTCATGAAGGTTTCTCTTTTTCATATTTGCTAAAATTTGACATTTTTTACTGTTAGATATTCATCCCTCTGGTGTATATAAAGCATGATATCATTTACATTTTATTTTCCATTTTACGCAAAATTTGATTACATATACTTGTTGGCTATTGGCTAGCTCTTCTGTAAATGGCCATTTTATTTATTTTTTTCTTTCTCTTTTTCTTGCAGGTTTTTATCTTGTTGAAATTATATATTATATATTTGTTTTACACATTATAGCTATCTTTTCCCCCAGTTAACTTTAGTGTCTTCTTTAATTTAAAAAGTATTTTTTTAAGCTTTGGTCAAGATAGGTAAATATTGTACTCAAACTTCCACAACCACATCAGAATTACAATTAAATGATAGAACAATCATTATTCAGAACTGCCTGAAATCTGGCTGAACAGAAGTCCTATAACCAAGAAAATCAAGAAGAAGCCATGTCAAGACTGGTAGGAGGGACAGAGATGCAAAATTGTCTGATACCACATTCATGTGTGGCAGTTAAAAATCAGGAAGGATTTCTCAATAGCTGCGGTTCCCCACTGAGGAGTGAAGGGTCCCAGCCCCACACCAGGCCCCAGTGCAGGGTACCAGAGCCAGGAAGAGGAGTCCTCATAATTTCTGGCTCTAAAAACCAGTGAGGATTGAGGCTGAGGGAGACAGAAGGCAGCTAGAGTCCCGGATGTTCCTCTTAAAGGGCTCACACACAGACTTAGTCAAACTCACTTGCTTTAAGCTCCAGCTAGGGGACAGCAGCTTGAAGGGCACCAGGGACATATGGGGAGGAACTGGATTGTTTGGAATCAGGACAGGACTGTAGGGGCAGCTTTCTCCCAGAGAGAAGGGATGGTAGACCCATGATTCGTTTATTGAGCCCTCCCCTCAAAGAGCTGGCAGACAGCTGCCATTAACTGAATCTTCATCAACCTGGGTAACAGTTTGCCCAGGTCTGGAGATTCCCTGAGACCCTCCTCCACTTAACTTGCAGGCCCATGAAACTTGTGGGCCCATGAAGCTGTTTCCAGTGGCTTTTCCATACAAACTACCTGTCCTAGTTCATGCTGATGACTCTCCTAAAAGCTCTCAAAACACAAGAAGCAGCCAAAACAAAACAACACACACACACACACACACACACACACACACACACACACACACTGGGGTAACAATACTTATACGTGAAAAATAGACTTTAAAACAAAGTCTATGCCAAGAGACAAAAAAAGACCCAATAATTCTACTTCTGAGTATTTAGCTGAAGAAATCCAAAACACTAAATAGGAAAGACATATACATCTATATCTTTACTGCACTATTATTTTCAATAGCTAAGATAGGAAGCAACCTAAGTGACCATCAATAAATGAATGGTAAAAAAAATAAAATAAAATTTTGCCAATTACAACATGGATGGCCATATAAGATATTGTGCTGAATGAGAGAAAAACAAATGCAAGATGATTTCACTTATATGTGAAATCTAAAAAAACAAAATAAACAAGCAAATAGAACAGATTCATAGATATAGTGAACATTTTTTTTTAAGATTTTATTTATTCATTATAGAGAGGAGAGATAGAGAGAGAGAGAGAAAGAGAAAGAGAGAAGGGGGGGAGGAGTAGGAAGCATCAACTCCCATATGTACCTTGACCAGGTAAGCCCAGGGTTTTGAACTGACAACCTCAGCGTTTTCAGGTTGACGCTCTATCCACTGCACCATCACAGGTCAGGCAGATATGGTGAACATTTTGATGGTTGCCAGATGGAAGGGTGGTTGAGGGGGATTGGTGCAAAAGCTGAAGGGATTTAGAAGTACCAATTGGTTGCTGCAGAACAGTCATGGGGATATAAAAGAATAGCATAAGGAACATAGTCAACAATATTGTAATAATTATACATGGTGTCATATGGGTTCTAGGTTTATTGGGTAATATTTTGTAAGTTAGATAAATTTCTAGTCATGGTGTTGTACATCTGAAACTAATATAATACTGTATATCAACTGTAATTTAAAAATAAAAAATAATTAAAAAATAAAAGATATTTTTTAAAATTTTAATTTTAATTTCTTTTTTAACTTTACTGATATGATTTTTACAATATTTTTCCAGCTATTTTCATCATGGTTAATAATTGGCAATTCAATTTTTTTAAATGTTAACAGTCTTTTTGAGATTTCAGCTCATCTTCTTTTGATAATTATATTTTCCATATTTTTAGGTACAATATTTTCTTTAATCTAGTTGAAAATATTAACTAGGAGTCTTCTAACATTTCATTTTGTTTCCAGAAATATATATATATATATATATTTTTTTTTTTTTTTTTCATTTTTTCATTTTTCTGAAGCTGGAAACGGGGAGAGACAGTCAGACTCCCGCATGCGCCTGACCGGGATCCACCCGGCACGCCCACCAGGGGCGACGCTCTGCCCACCAGGGGGCGATGCTCTGCCCATCCTGGGCGTCACCATATTGCGACCAGAGCCACTCTAGCGCCTGAGGCAGAGGCCACAGAGCCATCCCCAGCGCCCGGGTCATCTCTGCTCCAATGGAGCCTTGGCTGCGGGAGGGGAAGAAAGAGACAGAGAGGAAAGCGCGGCGGAGGGGTGGAGAAGCAAATGGGCGCTTCTCCTGTGTGCCCTGGCCGGGAATCGAACCCGGGTCCTCCGCACGCTAGGCCGACGCTCTACCGCTGAGCCAACCGGCCAGGGCTCAGAAATATATTTTGTAGAATTATTTTCTGGAAATATTTTTTGAGGCATTTTCTCTGATTATAAAGGCTATTATTTTAAAGGCTCTATTTTGGATGTCAGTTGTTTTTTTACATAGTTATGCTTATTTTTCTCTTTAAAATGCTTATAAAGAAACAATTAAGTTTTCCCTTTTCAAACTCTGAAACTGTATGTTAAAATTTAAGTTAAAATATTCCATTTTTAAGCTCATTTTCTTCTTTTATTTTTTCTTTACAAGGTGAAGGTCTTTGATTTCTTACCTTCTTTCACTTCCCTTTTATATTAATTTCCATCACTGATCACTTTTAATGATACTTTTAATCATAATCTCAGTGTTATTTTCTCATTTTTATTCAGAACTGCATACTGACAACTTTGTCCAATGACATGCCCTGTGCTGCTGTCATACTGAAAGTATGATTTTCTATATGTCATTTTAAACCACATATTTTTATAATTGTGGGTTCTTTTCTGTCTTTTGTATGCCTAAGTCCTCTCTAATCCTTAGTTATTTTTCTCCTTCAGAAGGCCTTTTTTTTAGAGAGAGAGGCAGGGAGAGAGAGAGAGAGAGAGAGAGAGAGAGAGAGACAGGAATATTGAGCTGCTCCTGTATGTGCCCTGAGCAGGAAATCAAACCTGCAAACTGCACTCTTGGACAATGCTCCAACCAAGGTATTTGGTCAGGGCTTAAGTTGGACTTAAATTGTATTGGTATTTAGAGAGACACAGAGAGGAAGGAGGGGAGGGAAGAAAAGCATTTGTTGTTCCACTCAGTTCTGCATTTTTTGGTTGCTTCTCTTGTGTGCCCTGACCGGGGATTGAATCCTCAACCTTGTTTTCAAATGATACTTTTAACCAACTGAGCTAACCAGACAGGGACAATGACTCTTACATATACCTTTCCAAATCTGCTGTCTCTATAACAGCATCTAACATCTTTTCATGATAACTGTTTATTTACTTATCTGTTTCTACTGTTAGACACATCAACTCTCAAGGCCTATCTTGTCTTTTTGCTGAACATATAATTGATTTTCATTAAATATTTTTTAATAATTAAATAATGATTGGAAGAGTATAAGCATATAGCAAAACTTTTGATTCCAGTCTCAGTTTCCTTTCCTATTTGGTAAGCTTGGATCAAATCAAGTTATTCATTGTTGTCTTTCTATACATGTAGAAATCACATTTAGAAACAAAATAGTCCAAGGTGAGTTACACTGCTTGTTAATAAGAATCTTTTCACACACCATGCAGCACCCTTTTGTAGTTAACTTCTAGAAAAGTTTTAATTATTGATTTATTGCTGAAACCTCTCTGATATGAGTTTTTATTTTTCCTCTTAAAAGAAAGAGTAAAGTTTGTGTGTGGAATAATTTTCCCCAAACCATTGCACCCTAATGTTTTAAATACAAGTGTAATTCTTATCAAAATATTTAAAGATATTTAAGAAATAAAAGAAAAAATAAAAAACAAAATAGGACCCTAGAGTTTGTATTATAAAATCTCTTTAAAAGTGTTATCAGTTTGAAGCTAAATCTACTAATGATGTATTTCTTGAATGCTTTTAGATGCAAATAATGACATGAACATTTCAGAAAGAGTTCTTTTAAGGTAAGCATAATATGATACCTAATTTGAAAATTTGCAATATATATTACTTGTGAGCATAAATTCTTCCTACCAATACTCACAGTTCAAAGGAGTCCTTCAGGGAAGGGGTATAGTAATTGATAAATAGACTTGGTAGTGATACCACTCTGATATCAAAGAACACTTTTCTAGTATAAAAAGGAAGTAACTAATTGATTGCTTTTTTTTTAAATTAAGTGAGAGGTGGGGAGGCAGAGACAGACTTCCACATGGGACTGACTGGGATGCACCTGGCAAGCCCCCTACTGGGCGATTCTCTGCCCATTGGGGTGACTGCTCTGTTGCTCAGCGACTGAGCTATTTTAGCACCTGAAGTGAGGCCATGGAGTCATCCTCAGTGCCCAGAGCCAACTTGCTCGAACCATTTGAACCATGGCTGTGATAGTTGAAAAGAGAAAAAAAGAGATACAGAGAGAGAGAGAGAGAGAGAGAGAGAGAGAGAGAAAAGGGGGGGAAGGGTGGAGAAGCAGGTGGTTACTTCTCCTGCATGCCCTGACTGGGAATCGAACCGGGGACTTCCATATTCTTGACCAATGCTGAGCCTACCAGCCAGGATTATTGGTTGCTTTTCTAATTCAAATACTGCTTTGAATTAAAGCACAGTCTACCCTAAAATAACTAGATTTAAGGTGGGAGATAAATTATAAAGTGATTTTTAATTTGCTATAAAAGACAACTTAGATTTAAAGTATATTAATTAGTGAGTTGAGTTTGACCATTTCTCACAAAGAGATACTGCTACCTTCCATACATTGTAAGATAGCATGTAAACCATTTTGCCACATTTATAAAATCTAAATATACTATATAATCATATATGTGAGTACCTAGTCTTAGGTGATTTGGGGCCAACAAACGATGCCATTTGAACCTGTTGACATAAGGCCGCCTGAGGCAATGGAAACAAGCACAGAATTAAAGTCAAAATATTTATGTCTGTATTCCTTATCAGATCTTTATTTGATCCCACCAATTATTAGATCATTTTTAAATCACTTAACTTCTTTTAAACTCTGTTTAGTTTTGCTTTTTGTTTTTTTGGGTTTTTTTTTTTTTTTAGTAAAATGAGAACAGAAACAGCCCGGCTTTACCAAAAGTGATAATGTTTGTGAAAGTTTTAAAAAAACTATAAAATATTTTAGTAACATTATTAGTTATTAATAATTTATTGTCAACAATTAATTTGACTAAATTTATTTTTCTTTACTTAGCCTTTTATTTGAGTCTATCAAATCAAACTTGCCTATGTTGTTATATATATAGCTTGCTAAATTGTTGGAGTGAAAATCAACAAGTAAAAGAAACACTAATTCTGCTGGGAATTTATAAGTTTATCTGCTTTATTAAACTGGCCATTTGAGACACTATTATTTGATTTCTAGACTTGTAAGTTTCCTGAGCCAGAGAGAAAAATAGTTTAAGGGCACATACCCTTCACCTAACAATTAATTAATTGATTAATTAATTTTGCAAGTAGACACATTAAAAGGCAACTACCTTTTCTTTATCACACATATTCCATAAAATCAAGACAATTTAAGGTAGAGTCTGGACACCATGGTATAATATACTCGAGAAATTGAACAGGAAAAGAAAATCATTGTTACTCAAGAGACGTACGGCACCAGATGATTAAAAGTCTTGTAGCTTGAAGAAAGCAAGTATCAGAAATGAGAAAAAAATTTTTCTTACCACAGTTAAGAGATACCCTTTATAAGATAGAAAGCAAAGTGAGTGAGGCATGCATTCATTTAAGCAGTTTATTGCCTCATTCCTGTGATTGGCAGGACAATTTAAATTCTGCATAGATAAGATCCCAGAAATCCAACACAGATATAAGAGTTTGATTATATTGGCCTTTTAGCTAAATTGGAATACTGTTTTTAGCTTATTTCCTCTAAAAATACCTTTTCTTCTTTCTTTCTTTCTTTCTTTCTTTCTTTCTTTCTTTCTTTCTTTCTTTCTTTCTTTCTTTCTTTCTTTCTTCTTTCTTTCATTTGTATTTTTCTGAAGTTGGAAACGGGGAGGCAGTCAGACAGAGTCCCTCATGCGCCTGACTGGGATCCACCCGGCATGCCCACCAGGGGGCGATGCTCTGCCCATCTGGGGCGTCGCTCTGCTGCAATCAGAGCCATTCTAGCGCCTGAGGCAGAGGCCATAGAGCCATCATCAGCACCCAGGCCAACTTTGCTCCAATGGAGCCTTGGCTGCGGGAGGGAAAGAGAGAGACAGAGAGGAAGGAGAGGGAGAGGGGTGGAGAAGCAGATGGGTGCTTCTCCTGTGTGTCCTGGCCGGAAATCGAACCCGGGACTCCTGCACGCCAGGCCGATGCTCTACCACTGAGCCAACCGGCCAGGGCAAAAAATATCTTTTCAAAACAAGTTTACAATGAATAACTGGTTCTCTTGCAGTAAGTATACTAATGGTCTTTTTTGTTTAATACATAACATACATAATGATAACTTGTCAGAGGTAGATAGATATTTTGTCATTATTTGAAGTAGTTAAGTCATGTGGTAGAAAGAGTACTAAAACAGAAGTCAGGAAACTTGTTTTCTATTCTCAACTAGTTGACTTTAAGTTATTTGGGCTTTCCAGAATAGAATTTTTTTTCTTTTTTCTTTTTTCATAATAGAGATTTTCACTAACATTTGTTGAAATGAAATGACTTAAATCAAGAAACTCTAAAAACTCTGAAAGTTAAACTTGATTTTTAGTTTCTGATACCTCTAATGCTCTATGATGATTTAGTCAATCAGTACTGTGGATTGCTTTCCTTGTACTGTGTGTGAAGTTCTACTTGCATTCTTTTCACTGTGTATTAACCATAGACTGGTCAGTAGGTTTTTCTTATTTATTTATTTATTTATTTATTTATTTATTGTATTTTTCTGAAGTGAGAGGCAGGAAGGCAGAGAGACAGACTCCCCCATGTGCCCAACAAGGATCCACCCAGCATGCCCACCAGGGGCCAATGCTCTCATCTGGGCCTTTGCTCTACTGTAACCGGAGCCATTCTAGTGCTTGAGGTGAAGGCCATGGAGCCATCTTCAGTGCCTGGGTCAATTTGCTCCAATGGAGCCTTGGATGTGGGAGGGGAAGAGAGAGATATAAAGAAAGAAGAGGGGGAAGGGTGGAGAAGCAGATGGACACTTTTCCTGTGTGTCCTGGCTGGGAATTAAACCCAGGACTTCCACATGCCGAGCGGACATTCAACCGCTGAGCCAACTGGCCAGGGCTTAGTAGGTTTTTCTTATCATTCACAGAAATGGTTATATTAGAACATTTGTTATACATTTTTACTGCCCTTATTTCTTTGTCTTTCTCTGCTATTTATAAACTTACATATATTTGGGACTTTCCATGATGGTTCAAAAATATGAGCCCTCTGCTTAGTGAGGACACTAACATGTTTTTGACTCTGCTCCATTTAGAGCTTGTTCTTTTAAGGTCTTTTAAAAATTCATCTATGTGGCAATGTATACATACACATGTGAAAACATACAAATGTAAATATGTATGTACCTGTGTATTTGTGTGTGTATAATATAAATATATACATAAATATAATGTGTATTCATAAAAATGAATATATATACACCTCCTTCCCTAAAACGTGATTTCTCCAATATCCTCAGTTTACATATGAAGATTCTGAGGCAGGCAAAAGTTAAATCATTTTTCAAAAGCCCTATAACTTATTACTAGCAGAACTAAGATTATAACTTGTTTATAGAAACCAATCTATACACTTTAAATTTTTTAAAATTTTTTTTTTAAGATTTTATTTATTCGTTATAGAGAGGGGAGAGAGAGAGAGAAGGGGGAGGAGCAAGAAGCATCAACTCCCATATGTGCCTTGACCAGGCAAGCCCAGGGTTTTGAACCGGCAACCTCAGCGTTTCCAGATTGATTCTTTATCCACTGCGTCACCACAGGTCAGGCACCAATCTATACACTTTATGTGGTACTATTTTGTTTTTAAAGAAAATCCTTTTGTGTTTCTGATTTAAATAGTTCCAGAAATAAGAAGTAGTAAGAACATTAATTTTGTTTAACAATAGCTGCATGCATTTTATTTTGGATTATATAAATATGTTAGGGATGAAATGGGATATTAATAAGCTATTGTTACATAATGAACCATGTCAAAACTCAGTGGCTTAAAACAACCACTTATTTAATCATGATTGTATGGTTTGGTGATTTTGTCTGGGCTGAGCTAGGAAGTTCTTTTGGTTTTGACTGGGTGCATTTACACATCTGTGGTCAGCTGCCAGGTTGGCTGCCGTCTGTCTGATTTTTTTAATTAGATGAGAGAAGGGGAGGCAGAGAGACAAAGTTCCTCAACTTGCTCAAACCAATTGAGCCATGCTGTGGGGGGGGATATAAAGCGGGGTAGGGAGTGGGGAGAAACAGATGGTTTCTTCTCCTGTGTGCCCTGATTGGTCATCGAACCCAGAACATCCACATGCCGGTCTGATGCTGTACCTCTGAGCCTACCGGTCAGGGCCCAGGCTTGCTGATTTATTGTAACCTCAGTTAGGATGCTTTGAATGTGCTTTGTGTATTTGCATATCCTCTTAGGCTTATTTACATGCTGTCACAGGGTTTCAAGAGCAAGAGTACAAACATACAAAATTTTTGAGGGCCAGGCTCATAACTGACCTTTTACTTCTGTTTCCTTTATTAATCAAAGCAATTCTTAAAGCCAGTCAAAATATAAGGCATGTAAGAATAACGGCAAAGTTGCTTTGCAAAAGGGAGTGGACACAGGAAGGGATAAGGAGTTGGGGTGATTTTTGCAATTTGGATGAATAACACTACTGTAACTGTGATTACATGTAGTTTGGTTTCCTGGTTTCACTGAGAAAGACCTAAGTGCCAAAATCACAGAACCTCTCTTTTTGGCACATTCTGGCATATACATACATATACTACATTCTGGCATGGATGCAGACCAGCTGGTGATGAAGATGCTAGATGATGTAATCATTTTAGAAAATATTTTGACAGTTGTAAAGATTAATCATACATTTAACATATAATCCTGTAATCCTCCTACTAAGTATTAGCCACCTGCTATGAAAATTCATGTTTTTACTGGCATAAAGATTCCACCTTTTGTAGAAAGCCTTCTATACTGAGTAAACTGAATTTTACAATTGAAAACCAAGATGTTTATTTCTCTCTCATTTAAGAGTTTGATGCATGGTCTAGTAGACAGCTTTTTATGCAGTAGTTAAGGGTCGAGTCTTTTTCACTTACTTGGCCTTTAATTCCTTGGCTGTGTCTTTTGTGTCAAAGTAGCAGATAGAAAAATACAAAGAATAAAGATGTATTTGGGCCCTGGCCAGTTGGTTCAGCGGTAGAGCGTCGGCCTGGCATGCGGGGAACCCGGGTTCGATTCCCGGCCAGGGCACATAGGAGAAGCGCCCATTTGCTTCTCCACCTCCACCCCTCCTTCCTCTCTGTCTCTCTCTGCCCCTCCTGCAGCCAAGGCTCCATTGGAACAAAGATGACCCCAGCGCTGGGGATGGCTCCTTGGCCTGTGCCCCAGGCGCTAGAGTGGCTCTGGTTGCGGCAGAGCGACGCCCCTGGTGGGCGTGCCGGGTGGATCCGGGTCAGGTGCATGCGGGAGTCTGTCTGACTGTCTCTCCCCATTTCCAGTTTCAGAAAAAAAAAAAAAAAAAGATGTATTTGGCAAACTGACAGCAATGGCTTAATCTGCCCAATCCTCTGTTTTTGTAAATAATATTTTATTGGAACATTGTTATACCTATTTGTTTATACAATGTCTATGTCTACTTTTGGGTTATAATAATAGAGCTGAGTAGCTGTGACAGACATCATATGCTTTTCAAAGTCTAAAAAGTTTACTATCTAACTCTTTACAGAGGATGTTTGTCAGCTCTTAGAGTAGTGGATTTTGTGAGTGGTTTTTACAGGCCAAGCCTCAAGGTGACATTTACTGCTTCCACCTACATTGTATTGACCAGATCTCTGTTCCATGGTCACACAATGCAGGCTGGGTAATGTACACTCCTTGGAGTGCATTGGAGACAGAATTATCTTTCAAGTATAAAAGATTAGATGGAAAATAAAATGTTAGATGCATGAGTCCCTGCTCATAGAAGATATAACTTGACAATTGTTGAGTTTTTTTCACTGAGCTTGAAAAGTTCTCAAAATTTTTATGATATGATTATAGATAACAATTACCAATTTAAGGTGAAGTATATTTGCCATCTCTAGAGGGAGTTTTGTAATAGTAAAAGATACCATTATTTGCTTGTCCTGGTTGGATACCCTGGTTGGTTAGAACATCGTCCTGAAGTGTGAGCGGTTGCTGCTTCAACCTCCGGTCAGGGCACATACAGGAGCAGATCAATGTTCCTGTCTCTCCCTCATTCTTTCTCTTCCTTTCTCTAAAATCAGTAAAATAAACATAAAAAAATAATACACCATTATATACCTTATTCACCTTGGATTCTTATAGCAAATTCCAGACAAATCTATAAAATCCAATACATGTTGAATTATAAGAGAACGTCAATGAAACTCAGTTGTAAGTCTTACGACGTGACTCTCTCTTCCAGCAGTAAGTGAGGAGGATTTTCTCAGCTATGCTATCACCTGGTCCCTGCTAGGTTTAGTGCACTGACTTGACCAACATGTGTCTCTGCGTGATACCCAAACTTCATTCACTTACCACCAAGGATACCATTTTCCCTCAGTGCATATCTTTAGACATTCACCTAACTGCCAGTTAATTACTGCCATTTTCTGAAATTAGAAAACTGTAGCTATAGCCATGGTGATAAATGAAAATTAGAATATAAATGTTTTATTTTTTCATGTTTGTATATACTAATAGTAACCTTTAGTTAGAAAATTTCAAGGTGTGAACAGCTATGATTACAGGGACCTTCATTTCTTTTTCATCTCCCTTGCCTGATTTAACTTTATGGCATAGGGACAGAAGAATGTAGCCAACTAATTAAGAGCTGTCTGGAATAGGGATTGAACCAATTTTCTCTAGTGCCTTTTTTTTTTTTTGTAAATAAAGTTTTATTAAAGCACAGTCATGAATATTCATTTTCAGAAGGTTTATAGATGCTTTTACACTATACTGGCAGAGTACGTAGTTGTAATATTGACTATATAACCCACAAAGGTTAAAATATTTACTATGTTGTTCATATATAAAATATTTTTTGATCTCTGGTAAGTTCATTTATTCAACAATTATTGAATAAATAAATTTACCTTTAAAACTTTTAATTTATTTTTATTATAAAAAACTAAAATATAAACTAAATTTGCTTTTTAATCAATAAGATAAGAACATAATAAATGGTGTATTCTTAATCTATCTCTGGTTAGTCCTACTACATAATAGCATCAACCGATTGATCCAGAAAGTTAATGGTGAGGTTGAAGAAATAATAAATTGATTTTAGAAAAATATAGGATTTATAGATTTTAAAAAAGGATATTGAGTTAGTCTCATCAAATAAACAAATATAGAGATTATTGCAGTTTGGGCTGAGTTTTTATAAGTATGTTTTTATTTAGTATGAATATAACTTTAATTATAAATGTGTGTTATGGTGAAATAATAGAAGACATGCTCTATTTTATCTCTGTTGCTAAAATTTCTAAGCTAGAAACTATTGGACAGTATTATCTCATCAAGCAGATTCTCTTGCTTTTTATCTTCATGTGATAATAGATAGACTTGATTAGTTCTCATTAGGGGAGACAGTATAGCAATATCTGAATATTCCATTTCCAGAAAATGCTTTTTATAGTTTACAATAAAGAAATTTAATACAAGCCTTTTTTTTTCAGTTTTGTCATGAAACATTTGCTTGACATAAGTGCTTTTTACTATAAATTATTGCTGTCAGAGATTGGAGAAAGCCTATCTTCCAGGAATCCCAATAAGAAAGGAAAAGTTGTAAGTGGGGGTCCTCATAGTTCATCATTTTGAGTTACAAGAAAAGATAAATAAGTTCTGGGGATGTAATGTAAAGCATGGAGATTATGTTAATGCTTTATTATATATTTGAAAGTTGCTAAGAGAGAAGAGGTTAAAAATTCTCATCACAAGAAAAAATGTTGTAAGTACATGAGGTGATGGGTGTTAATTAAACTTATTGTAGTGTTCATTATACATTATCTACATATATCAAATTATCATGTTGTACACCTATAACTAATACAAAGTCATATGTCAATTATATCTCAATAAACCTGGAAAAAGATTTATTTTAAAAAATGGAAAGTTACCTCATTGGAGAAACAATGTTGTGTTTTTGAAATTTGATCATGGCAATTCGATTTTTACTAATACATGATGATTTTTTGCTACTTAGGAGCAGGAAATAGGTCAAGGACAAGGACCTTACTGACAGAAGGCTGAAGAAACTGTGTGATATCTAATTTTACATATTTTATATTGAGAGAAAAGATAAAGAATTTTGATCACATGCTTTCTCTGCATCCATTTGAGATGAAATATTATTGTTCTACATAGATTTATCAATATAATAGATAACATTTAAGCATTTTTTAAATATTAATCCACCATTGAATACTGACATAAACCCATGTGCTCAAAATATATTATTTTGTTTATCAGCTTCAGTGTGCTAGCTTTTTGTTTAGGATTTTTGTATGTGTATACACAAGTAAGGTGAATCTATAAATATTCATTTTTTCTAATAACTTTACCAAGTCTCCTGTCATTATTCTGGCATCGTGGAATCAATTGTGGCACATTATCTTTTCTTTCTGTTCTATTTAAGAGTTTTCAAAAGTTGAATTCATGAGTTTTTTAAAAATTAGTCAAATTTGCTTATAAAACCATTTAAACTTGACATTTTCTTTGTATAGACTTCCTACTAGGATTAAAATTCATTATAGAAGACCATTCATGCTTTCTATTTCCTCTGGTTTTATTTTGATAAATTATATTTTAAAGGAGTTCCCCATTATTTCAAGTTTCCAAAATTTTTGTCATGAAATAATTATTGGCATTCTTATTTTTGAGATGAGCACCGAAATTTGTTACTTAGACTCCCCTTATGAACTAAAAATTGCTAGCTACGGTGCTTTTCCATTTTCCGTTTGCTGAAGGTGCTGCCAGTCAGCCTATTTTAGCACTGGTACAGCAAAAAAGGAGATGCTGCCACAAAGGTCCTGTACCTTTGAGGGGGCACCCTGAATCTACTGACTGATTAGTTTATTGATATAAAGGCATGTACCCTCACTTGAGCTACAGATCTTTTTTTTTTTTCTTTTTTTTTTTTGTATTTTTCTGAAGCTGGAAATGGGGAGAGACAGTCAGACAGACTCCCGCATGCACCCGACCGGGATCCACCCAGCATGCCCACCAGAGGCAACGCTCTGCCCACCAGGGGGCGATGCTCTGCCCCTCCGGGGCGTCGCTCTGCCGAGACCAGAGCCACTCTAGCGCCTGGGGCAGAGGCCAAGGAGCTATCCCCAGCGCCCGGGCCATCCCTGCTCCAATGGAGCCAATGGAGCCTTGGCTGCGGGAGGGGAAGAGAGAGACAGAGAGGAAGGAGGGGGTGGGGGTGGAGAAGCAAATGGGCGCTTCTCCTATGTGCCCTGGCCGGGAATCGAACCCGGGTCCCCCGCACGCCAGGCCGACGCTCTACCGCTGAGCCAACCAGCCAGGGCAGAGCTACAGATCTTATAGAGGGCCATCCCAGGTTCAGATCTCCCCACAATGTGCCTGAGGTCTTTGTTAAAGCTGCATGGAAATCCAATTTTAGACTTTGCTAAATTCTGCTTAATCCCCTTTTCTTTCACAGGTGATAATCCTAAGAATACTCCCTAATTGATCCACCCATAGGTTAATCACTTACTCAAAGTTTTTCCCTCTGGTATAACCAACCTGCAAAATTTGGTCCCAGAAGTGGTCCAAGAAAGGACATTCTAAAATGAGATTTGTACACTGGATTACATGCTGATTATCTGTTTATCTGTTGGCATCAAGGATGTAATCACTGGAGGTTGATTGCCTAGTGGTCTGATGAATGATAAGACATCCCCATCCTTTAACTTCTTACTACTGAAAATGAAGCACCAAGACTGACAACTCTCATAGGGGTCTGGAGGCAGCAGGCCCTACGTATGGGAATAATGCTCCAACTCACTTATTGGGTGGCAAAAAAGGTACAGCTCAGAGGGGGACCCAGAACAGAAAGGACTTTGCAGCCGTTCAGACTACAGTGCAAGCAACCTTCCTGCTTGGGCCTTATAACATAAAAAACCTGTGGCATTATAGGCATAATGACGAGAACAGTCCTGTATGGAGTTTAAAGCATGCCACATGAAAAAATCACAAAGATGACTTTATGGGACTAAGTATCTACAGAAGAAAATTAGATACTTAAAAAAAATAGCTCCTGATATGTTACTGGGTCTTGGTAGAGATGGGGTGTCTGACTAGGGGGCACAAAGTAACGGTGAAGCCCAACTGCTAATTACAAGCTGGGTCTGTTAGATGTCACCAAGTCATATGGCCAGGTAGGCCCAGCAGAAATAATCGTTAGATAAAAGTGGTACTTCCAGGACAAAGCATTAACAGGGCCAGATGACACAAATAAGAAGCATGAGAAGGTGACTGAGATCCCAACTCCATCACTTCTGTCCCAACCTTAGAAGAATTAAAGCCTTAAAACATCAAAAGGAAAATTTTGAAATTTTAAAAGAAAACAAAAATGGATAACTATTTTATCTTGGATCAGAAAGAATACCTAAGATGCAAATAAAGAGACAACCAAAGTGTCCTTTGATAGAAGATTGGTTAAAGAAAATGTGGTACATATATATGATGGAATACTATCTAGCCATAAGAAATGATGACATATTGCCATTTATGACAACATGAATGGACCTTGAGAATATTACACTGAGTGAAATAAGTAAAGCTCAGAACCATACGATTTCACACATAGGTGGGATATAAAACTGAGACTCATGGACATAGGTAAAAGTGAAGTGGTTACAAAGGGAGAGGGGTTGTGGGAAAGTGGGTGGGAGGAGGGGAGTAAAGAGAGACAAATACATGGTGACTGAAAAGTATTTGACTTTGGGTGATGGGTACACAACATAATCAACACTTTAAATGCTTTAGAAATGTTTATCTGAAACCTATGTAGTCTTATCGATCAATTTAATTTTCTAAATAAAATTAAAAGTAAAAAGAGAGAAATCTCTTTTTTTCCCCTTCTTTTCCAAGTGAGATGAGAGGAGATAAAGTGACAGACTCCCACATGTGCCCTAACCGGGATCCACCTGGCATACCTCATCTGGAGCAGATGCTCTGCCCATCTTGGGCCATGCTCACAACTGAGCTATTTTTAGCATCTGAAGTAGAGGCTTCACGGAGCCATCCTCAGCATCTGGGCAGATGGCTATGGGAAGGGAAGAGAGAGAGAGAGAGAGAAAGAGAAGGGGGAGGAGAACGGGGAGGGGGACAGGTGAAGAAGCAGATAGTCACTTCTTCTGTGTGCCCTGACTAGGAATTGAACCCAGGACATTCACATGCTGGGCTGAGGCTCTACCACTGAGTCAACTGGCCAGGGTGAGAAATCTCTTAAGATGGAAACATTTGAATATTTTAAAAATAAGAATTTTTGTTTACAAAATGATGCCTTTAACCTGATCGGTGGTGGCACAGTGGATAGAGTGTTGACCTAGGACACTAAGGATCCAGTTTCAAAGACCTGAAGTTGTGAGCTTGAGTGTGGAAACACATATGATCCCACGGTCACTGGCTTGAAACACAAGGTCGCTGGCTTGAGCAAGGGGTTACTGGTTTGTTTGGAGCTCCCCGGTCAAGGCACATATGAGAAGCAATCAGTGAACAACTCAAGTGATGCAACTATGAGTTGATGCTTCTCATCTTTCTCCCTTCCTGCCTGTCTGTCTCTCTCTTGCTAAAAACATAAATAAATAAAATGATGCTTTGAAGAAAACAAAAAGCCACAAATTGTGAGAACATGCTTTCAACATATAACTAATGATATATTATTATAGAGACTATATAAGAAATTTAAAACTTAATAAGGAAAATCAACAATCTAAGAGAAAAGTGAGCTAAACACATGGAAAGTCATTTCACAGAAGAGTGAACGGTCCCAAATCATAGAAGACTCAAACCTCACTTGAGATCATAAAAATACAGAGGCAACAAAGAGATAACATTTCTATTGGCAAAAAATAACAAGTCGGACAATACAAAATGTTAGAGAAAATGTGAAATGAACAATTTCTTACCCGTTGCTGTAATAATTCGGCAGTGCTTTATAAACTGATTATTTATATTTTCTATAATCTAGCAATTATTTTTCTAGGTATATCCAAGATGAACTTTGTACATGTGTATCTGAAGAGATGGCTAAGCCTCTCTGAGCAATGTGGTCTTTTAATATTGGGGAAAAAACTCAAATGTCCATATCAAGCAGTATGTAAATTGAGGGGGAGCAAATTTTAGCTACAAATGTTGGGACATTTAACAGTAGGCACTGGCTGGTTAGATCCAGGGTAGCTGCTAAGTACGAAAGAGCAAATAAAGTTGGAGGGCAGTGGTGTTATATAGAAAGCACTGGTGGGATTTAGCTGGTTTGCACCAGTTCGGCAGAACTGATGCCTAATTTATTGTTGACTTCAGCGAACCGGTTGTTAAAATGGCACTTGTAATCAGGGTTCTCGCTAAGGTGGGTACCTGGGAAGTTGCCCAATGTGGAAATCACAAATTTACTCTCCTTACTCTTTTTGAACATTCATCTGTGCAACAGCATATTCTAAGCACCCAGTGTAATTAATGTTAATTCTGTCCACAGGTGAAAAAAATTGCAAGTGAGGATGCCAATCAAGAAGCAATATGAAAATATCTTAACAATTTTATTGGTTTTTGTCAGGCATTATTTAGTATTTTTTCAGTACTATTTTAAACTTCTATTTATAACTAATCTAGTTTTGTGTACCTCTTTTATTGTTATTTAAGTATTAAATGCATAATATAATAAACTACCTTTTAATATATTGTTTAATATATTTATTTATACTTAAAATGGTCATAAGGGCAGAGAACCAGTTATTTGAATCCCATCACTGGTAAATTATAGTATGGTTATGAAATGCAATAATTTAGGATTATATGAAGCCATATGAATACATTTTAGCAATGTAATTTTTAGTGAAAATAAGAAATCTTTTGGAAGATTTCAACCATAATAATATCCATTTGTAAAGTTTAGAATAAACCCTGACTAAATAATTTATTCTAAGAAATATTTTGTTTAGATATACATGTATATCTGAAAAAATAATAAGCAAAGAATCATAAAAAAACTTCAGACTGGAGAGTAGTCAAGGTGTAAACAAAGAAAGGAGCCTATGGGTAAGATTATTTATTTTTAGACATCTAGTTTTTTGCTTGGGAAGTGAGTTCATAGGTATTTATTATATTAATATATATTAGTATATAACATATATAAATGATATTACATACTAATACAGTGTGTTTGTAAAATCATGGTGCACTTTTGACCGGTCACAGGAAAGCAACGAAAGATGGTAGAAATGTAAAATCTGCACCAAAGAAAAGGAAAACCCTAACAGTTTCTGTAGGATGATGTGGCAGCATGTATGCATGTGCAGATGATGAAGTAACACCGTGTATACAGAGGAGCAGCCCACGGCCATGCCAGTTGAGATGTGGATGGTACAGAGGGAAGTTCAGCGTGTTCTGTGGCTCCCTAAATTAGAATTCGTGACCAAAGTACAATGTGAATATCGGTGCGTTTATAACGAAGCACCATCACATAAGAATAACATAACTCAGTGGGATAAGAAGTTGAAGGAAACTGGCAGTTTGGTGGAGAAACCCTATTCTGATAGGCCATCAGTCAGTGACGAGTCTGTAGAGGCTATACAGGATAGCTACCTAAGGAGCCCTAAAAAATCTTTGCATGAGCCCACATTGAACTGCACTGAATAGTTATGAAACTGGGAGATATTTCCTTTTATTTGGTGCAGATTTCACATTTCTATCGTCTTTTGTTGCTTTCCTGTGACCGGTCAAAAATGCACCATGACTTTACGGACACACTGTATATATACAAAATAAGTACAGTTTATAAGTTTTTTTCTTGCTGCTTAATAAATTACAAACTTAGCAGCTTTTAAAAACAATCACTTGCTAATTTACAGTGATTTAGATATGAAGTTTGTCCCAATGTGTCTGGATTCTTCTGTCAGGGTATCACTAGGCTAAAATCATGGTGTCTTCTAGGCCGTGCTCTTGTGTACAGGCTTTGGGGGGAAATCTGCTTTCAAGACCTTTCTTGCTGTTGGTAAAATTTAGTTCCATGTGGCTCTCTCAGTTCTTAGATGCTCTCTTTGTCCCTTGACCTTTCAGTCTAGCTAAGGCACAGTGAATGCTTCCCAGGCTTTGGATCTCTTCCTTCCTCTTCTGCAACCAACTGGGAAAACTCTTGATTCTTAAAAGGTTCATATATGGCCTGACCAGGCGGTGGTGCAGTGGCTAGAGCGTCGGACTGGGATGCAGAGAACCCAGGTTTGAGACCCCGAGGTCACCAGCTTGAGGACAGGCTCATCTGGTTTGAGCAAAAGCCCACCAGCTTGAACCCAGGGTCGCTGGCTCCAGCAAGGGATTACTCAGTCTGCTGAAGGCCCGCAGTCAAGGCACATATGAGAAAGCAATCAATGAACAACTAAGGTGTCGCAATGCGCAATGAAAAAGTAATGATTGATGCTTCTGATCTTTCTCAGTTCCTGTCTGTCTGTCCCTGTCTATCCCTCTCTCTGACTCACTCTGTTTCTGTAATAAATAAATAAATAAATAATTTAAAAAAAAAGGTTCATATACTTAGTTCAGACCTGCTTGGATGGTCTCTCTATCTCAAAGTTAACTGTGCCATGTTACATAACCTAATCCCAGGAGTAAGAATCCATGATGTAACTGTCTGACAGATTATGCAGGGTGTGTACAACAGAGAGCATGAAGTTTTAGAATTCTACCTACCACATTAATACACCGATAAAATAGGCTAAGGAGAAACCAATCTTTATGATTAATCCAATTATGTGCAAACAGTCCCACTTTCAGAAAAAGTAAAGAAATAAAAAAGAATTTTTTTTCATTACCTGACTATGTCTGAGTCTTTCAGTTAGAACTTAACTGAGGGGTTTTTTTTCTTTTTTTTTTCTTTTTCCAAGTAGGAGGAGGGGAGATAGAGAGACAGACTCTGCATGTGCCCTAACCTGGATTCACCTGGCAACCCCCATCTGGGGCTGATGCTCTGCCCATCTGGGACCATGCTCGCAACCATGCTATTTTTAGCACCTGAGGCTGAGGTTCCATGGAGCCATCCTCAATGCCCAGGGCTAATGTGTTTGAACCAATTGAGCCACTGTATGCAGGAGGGGAAGAGAGACTGAAAGAGAAAAGGTGGAGTGGGAGGGGTGGAGAAGCAGATGGTTGCTTCTCCTGTGTGCCCTGACCAGGAATCAAACTGGAGACATCCACATGCCATTTGGCACTCTACTGCTGAGCCCACAATTGAGTTTTAATGTCTAAGGTTTTTGCAAGGATGTACGAGTCTCCTGTGAACTTTGGTCAAACTTTCAAAATAGAACTGACCTTTGATCTATTTCATTAACTTCCCTGGGAAAATGTACTATTATGTGAAATCTGTGCTTATAGCTGATATTTTCTAAGAATGAGGTTTCCTTTAAAATACTGAGTCCAATACTCTAGAGATAATTTGCTTGATACTTTATCTTTTAAAGTATGTTTTAAGTTATATACAGAGAAAGATTAAGGTCGGTTGAGGCCCCGGGTGCAGAAGAAAATATTGGGACCCTTAAAAAAAAAGAGAGACAGGGAAAATAAAAATACATGTTAACTATATTTAAAAAAAAAATATTATGTACTATTAGTGTTTAAAATGCACATATGAAACCAAACTTGGTGTCATCAGAAAATAATGTAAAGCTGGGGTTTTGTGGGGCCCTTCAGAAGTCAGGGCTCAGGGCGCACACCCTGTGTGCCCACCATTAAATCTGCCTCAAGTTATATAAAGCATAGGATGTAAAAATAAAACACCAATTCTAATTCATCAGTACATCATGGTGCTAAAGAGCTTGAGCTCCAGAGCCTGACTTCCTACATCTGAATCCTGATCTGTCACTTATTAGTTGGGGAGCCTTGGACAAGTCATTTAACCTCTTTATGTCTAAAGTTCCTTATCTGAAAAAGGAGAAAACTGTGTTGGTTTCTGAGGAATAACTCTGATATTGCATAAAAAGAAAGTTACACGTCATATAGACTACAAGTATTAGCTGTGTTGAGTGTGGTTGTAATCATTTCATTATATAGACTTATCTAAAAATAGCTAGTTTATATAACAATACTTTAGTTATATATCTCATTAGTCTATACAAAAAATATAAAATAAACAATAGCTTAGTTAATGTTTTATAACGTTAATTATAGTTGCTCTATTTTATCAATTTTTAATATTCTCTTGCTATTAAATATATGTCATTTTTAAGCTGGATATTTTGTGTTAAAAAATCCCTTTCCTATTTCATTTCTTCAAGTGACTTCAATTTCCTCAGTTTCTGTCTGGTGTTCTTAAAGTAAGTCCAGCAAAATTTTTCCTAGTTCTTTCTGCTTTTTATACTTTTTGGGATTTTTTTCATTGATGTAATACAGCAATTTTCAACTAGTGTGTCACAATGATTTTTAAAACATGCAATACCTATCTATTCAATCAAGGATACTGACCTCTTTTCCCTTAGATTATCAAATAAAAAAAAAATGACAACAGCCAACACAACAATAGCAGTTCAGTGTGAATGAATCAAAATTCTACCTGCTTTTATTTTTATCAGATTGGCAATAAATATAATTTTGGGTGTGCTGCAGAATTTTAATAATTAGTTTATGTGTGCCACAAGATGAAAAAGTTTGAAAATCGCTGATGTAATATATTGTGAATGGACAGGCTATTTGCCGCAATCTTGCTCATTTTTCTATCAATGACATATTCTTTATTAAAAGGGAATGGAGAAATTGAATGAACATGAAACATTTTTATTTTTGCCTTTTATATCTCCTTTTATGACAGATGATTTTATATACTTTTCATTTTAGCCTTATAAGATATTTGGATAAAGTGCAAAAGTACTTTATAGTCAAACATGAAAGAGATAGAGCACTTCACCACTGAAGAAGTCAGCATTTTCTCTCCCACTTTGTGCTTGGCTTTTTAAAGGTTTGGGGAACCTGCAGTGAAAGCATCGCCTCTGCTTAGTAACAACACGGTGCTGTGTTTGTTTCTCTTTCTGTCAGGAACTGCTGATATGACATCTCTAGGGAGCACACGGTAAAATGAAAATAAAAAAAGAAAGAAAGCCAATTTCCTGTGTGAGATTACATGCCATATGTTTGGTATTTAGGTAAAAAATATATATTATTTTAAAAAACTGAAAAGAAAAAGTGTATCTCAAATTTATGCCAATTAATTCTCATAAAAGGAACTAAGTAAATAAAAAATGGAAAAACATGCTTTTGGGTGTTCTTTTTTTTTGAGATAAATATTGAACTATTAACTCTAGGAGTTCAGAATTACAAAGCAAGTTTACAATTAAGACATTTGCTTTTAATTCAGTTGTAAAGGTAGAATTGGACACTCTGTGGAGTACCTGACTTCTGAGAGACGATGTCCATGCTGAAAGGAGGCAGACGTGGGGGCAAGTGCAGGGTCATTGAAGACCCACAGAAATATCAGTGCTGACAACAGTAGAACTCAGTAATTTCTGTTAGGGGCTGGGTGTGGAGAAGCGTGTTGCCCAAATGGATTGTGAGTTACTTTGAATGATGGGAGACAGAAAGGAAGCACAGAGGTTCTTGGAAGCTTTGTTGGGTGAAAATTAACGTTTTCAATATATTAAGCAAGAGTACACATTGGTGAAGAAGACATTAATATTCAGAATCAGGGATCTTCCCTAGAGAAGCTGGTGGAGTCAACAAGCAATGACCAAACCCTAAGTTGCCTAACTCACTCTTATTAAAGGAGTGAATCTGTGAATAGATTTCCTTTTATTGTACCTTCAAATTAATTCCAGCCCAGAAAGCTAAAAAAGGGAGAGAAAAAGTCATTACTTGGTAGTTAGATTGAAATATATTTTGCTTTTTGAACTTGTGAAACACTGCAAAGTTGTCATGCTTGGAGAAGTGTTGACCAACCTGGAGCAATGCTGTCTGGCACACATTTACCCAGAATAACAAAAATGATCCACATGTTGAGTTTGAAATTTTTTAGTGGTTACATCAAAAGAATCTGGTGCCTTAGACCACTCGGCAATCCTAACTAGGACTGGTTACATCAAAAGAGTAAACAGCCTGACCTGTGGTGGCGCAGTGGATAAAGCGTCGACCTGGAAATGCTGAGGTCGCCGGTTCGAAACCCTGGGCTTGCCTGGTCAAGGCACATATGGGAGTTGCTGCTTCCAGCTCCTCCCCCCTTCTCTCTCTCTGTCTCTCTCTCCTCTCTGTCTCTCTCCTCTCTAAAAATGAATAAATAAAAAAATAATAAAAACAAAACAAAACAAAAAGAATTAAAAAAAGAGTAAACAAAACAGGTAGAAATAATTTTGTAGTGTATTTAATTTATTCCAACATACAGAAAGCATTATTTCAAAAGATCACCAATATAATCTTATTACTGATATATTTTACCTTCATATTTTGTACCAAGTCTTTGAAATTTAGAGGGCATTTTACCCTTTCAACACATTTCAGTTTGGACTAATACCTTTCTTTTTTTTTTTTTTTTAAATAATTTTATTTTTTTAATGGGGTGACATCAATAAATCAGGATACATATATTCAAAGATAACAAGACCAGGGTATCTTGTCGTTCAATTATGATGCATACCCGTCACCCAAAGTCAGATTGTCCTCTGTCACCTTCTATCTTGTTTTCTTTGTGCCCCTCCCCCTCCCCCCTTTCCCTCTCCCATTCCCCCCTCCCCCCCGTAACCACCACACTCTTATCAATGTCTCTTAGTTTCACTTTTATGTCCCACCTACGTATGGAATAATGCAGTTCCTGGTTTTTTCTGATTTACTTATTTCGCTTCGTATCATGTTATCAAGATCCCACCATTTTGCTGTAAATGTTCCGATGTCATCATTTCTTATGGCTGAGTAGTATTCCATAGTGTATATGTGCCACATCTTCTTTATCCAGTTGTCTATTGACGGGCTTTTTGGTTGTTTCCATGTCCTGGCCACTGTGAACAATGCTGCAATAAACATGGGGCTGCATGTGTCTTTACGTATCAATGTTTCTGAGGTTTTGGGGTATATACCCAGTAGAGGGATTGCTGGGTCATAAGGTAGTTCTATTTTCAGTTTTTTGAGGAACCACCATACTTTCTTCCATAATGGTTGTACTACTTTACATTCCCACCAACAGTGTATGAGGGTTCCTTTTTCTCCACAGCCTCTCCAACATTTGCTATTACCTGTCTTGCTAATAATAGCTAATCGAACAGGTGTGAGGTGGTATCTCATTGCTGTTTTGATTTGCATTTCTCTAATAGCTAAAGAAGATGAGCATCTTTTCATATATCTGTTGGCCATTTGTATTTCTTCCTGGGAGAAGTGTCTGTTCATATCCTCTTCCCATTTTTTTATGGGATTGTTTGTTTGTTGTTGAGTTTTATGAGTTCTTTGTATATTTTGGATATTAGGCCCTTATCTGAGCTGTTGTTTGAAAATATCATTTCCCATTTAGTTGGCTTTCTGTTTATTTTGTTATCAGTTTCTCTTGCTGAGCAAAAACTTCTTAGTCTGATGTAGTCCCATTCATTAATTTTTGCCTTCACTTCTCTTGCCATTGGAGTCAAATTCATAAAATGCTCTTTAAAACCCAGGTCCATGAGTTGAGTACCTATGTCTTCTTCTATGTACTTAATTGTTTCAGGTCTTATGTTTAGATCTTTGATCCATTTTGAGTTAATTTTAGTACAGGGGGACAAACTGTAGTCCAGTTTCATTCTTTTGCATGTGGCTTTCCAGTTTTCCCAGCACCATTTATTGAAGAGGCTTTCTTTTCTCCATTGTGTGTTGTTGGCCCCTTTATCAAAAATTATTTGACTATATATATGTGGTTTTATTTCTGGACTTTCTATTCTGTTCCATTGGTCTGAGTGTCTATTTTTCTGCCAATACCATGCTGTTTTGATTGTCGTGGCCCTATAATAGAGTTTGAAGTCAGGTATTGTAATGCCCCCAGCTTCATTCTTTTTCTTTAGGATTGCTTTGGCTATTCGGGGTTTTTAATAGTTCCATATAAATCTGATGATTTTTTGCTCTATTTCTTTAAAAAACGTCATTGGAAGTTTGATGGGAATTGCATTGAATTTGTATATTGCTTTGGGTAATATAGCCATCTTGATTATATTTATTCTTCCTAGCCAAGAACAAGGTATATTCTTCCATCTCATTATATCTTTTTCAATTTCCCTTAACAATGGTTTATAGTTTTCATTATATAAGTCCTTTACATTCTTTGTTATGTTTATTCCTAAGTATTTTATTTTTTTTGTTGCAATCGTGAAGGGGATTATTCTTTTGAGTTCCTTCTCAGTTGTTTCATTGTTGGCATATAGAAAGGCTATTGACTTCTGAATGTTAATTTTGTATCCTGCGACCTTACTGTATTGGCTTATTATTTCTAGTAGTCTTTTTGTGGATTCTTTGGGGTTTTCGATGTATAGGATCATATCATCTGCAAAAAGTGATACCTTTACTTCTTCTTTTCCGATATGGATGCCTTTTATTTCTTTGTCTTGTCTGATTGCTCTGGCTAGAACCTCTAGTACCACATTAAATAAGAGTGGAGAGAGTGGACAACCCTGTCTTGTTCCTGATTTAAGGGGTAAAGCCTTCAGTTTAGTGCCATTTAATATGATGTTAGCTGATGGTTTATCATATATGGCCTTCATCATGTTGAGATATTTTCCTTCTATACCCATTTTGTTGAGAGTCTTAAACATAAAATTGTGTTGTATTTTATCGAAAGCCTTTTCTGCATCTATTGATAAGATCATGTGGTTTTTGTTCTTTGTTTTGTTGATATGGTGTATTACATTAACCGTTTTACGTATGTTGAACCATCCTTGAGATTCTGGGATGAATCCCACTTGATCATGATGTATTATTTTTTTAATATGTTGTTGTGTTCGATTTGCTAGTATTTTGTTTAGTATTTTAGCATCTGTATTCATTAGAGATATTGGTCTGTAGTTTTCTTTTTTTGTGCCATCCTTGCCTGGTTTTGGTATGAGGGTTATGTTGGCCTCATAAAATGTGTTTGGAAGTATTGCTTCTTCTTCAATTTTTTGGAAGACTTTGAGTAGAATAGGAACCAAGTCTTCTTTGAATGTTTGATAAAATTCGCTGGTATAGCCGTCAGGGCCTGGACTTTTATTTTTGGGGAGGTTTTTTTTTGTTTTTTTTGTTTTTTTTGTTTTTTAACATTCTTTTTCTTAATTTTTTATTTTTTTTATTCATTTTAGAGAGGAGAGGGAGAGAGAGAGAGAGAGAGAGAGAGACGAGGGGAGGAGCTGGAAGCATCAACTCCCATATGTGCCTTGACCAGGCAAGCCCAGGGTTTCGAACCGGCAACCTCAGCATTTCCGGGTCGACGCTTTATCCACTGCGCCACCACAGGTCAGGCCATTGGGGAGGTTTTTAATGTTTTTTTCTATTTCTTCTCTACTGATAGGTCTGTTTAGGCTTTCTGCTTCTTCTTGACTCAGTCTAGGACGGTTGTATTGTTCTAGGAATTTATCCATTTCTTCTAGGTTGTTGAATTTAGTGGCATAAAGTTTTTCATAGTATTCTACAATAATTCTTTGTATATCTACGGTGTCCGTGGTGATTTCTCCTCTTTCATTTTGGATTTTGTTTATATGAGTTCTTTCTCTTTTTTCCTTGGTAAGTCTTGCCAAGAGTTTGTCAATTTTATTGATCTTTTCAAAGAACCAGCTCCTTGTTCTATTAATTTTTTCTATAGTTTTTCTGTTCTCTAATTCATTTATTTCTGCTCTGATTTTTATTATCTCCTTTCTTCGGCTGCTTTTGGGTTGTCTTTGTTCTTCTTTTTCTAGTTCCTTAAGGTGGTAAGTTAAGTGGTTCACTTGGGCTCTCTCTTGTTTGTTCATATAAGCCTGAAGTGATATGAACTTCCCTCTTATCACTGCTTTTGCTGCATCCCATAGATTCTGATATGTCGTATTGTCATTTTCATTAGTCTGTATAAATCTTTTGATCTCTGCACTTATTTTTTCTTTGACCCATTCATTTTTTAAAAGTATGTTGTTTAGTTTCCACACTTTTGTGGGATTTTTTCCCTCTTTTTTGCAGTTGAATTCTAGTTTCAAGGCTTTATGATCAGAAAATATGCTTGGTACAACTTCAATTTTTCTGAATTTGCTGATGTTGTTTTTGTGGCCCAACATATGGTCAATTCTTGAGAATGATCCATGTACACTGGAGAAAAATGTATACTCAGTCACTTTGGGATGAAATGTCCTGTAGATGTCTATCATATCCAGGTGCTCTAGTGTTTTGTTTAAGGCCACTATGTCTTTGTTGATTCTCTGTTTGGATGACCGATCTAGAGCCGTCAGCGGTGTATTGAGGTCTCCAAGTATGATTGTATTTTTGTCAGTTTTTGTTTTAAGGTCAATAAGTAGCTGTCTTATATATTTTGGTGCTCCTTGGTTTGGTGCATATATATTAAGAATTGTTATGTCTTCTTGATTCAGTGTCCCCTTAGCCATTATGAAATGGCCATTTTTATCTCTGAGTACTTTTCCTGTCTTGTAGTCAGCATTATCCGATATGAGTATTGCTACACCTGCTTTTTTTTTGGATGTTATTTGCTTGGAGTATTGTTTTCCAGCCTTTCACTTTGAATTTGTTTTTATCCTTTTTACTTAGATGAGTTTCCTGTAGGCAGCATATAGTTGGATTTTCTTTTTTAATCCATTCTGCTACTCTGTGCCTTTTTATTGGTGAGTTTAATCCGTTTACATTTAGTGTAATTATTGATACTTGTGAGTTCCCTATTGCCATTTTATATCTTGCTTTCTGTTAGTTTTGTGTCTTGTTTGATCCTTCTCTTTCGTTTTTCTATCTTTTGTTTTTATTTGGTTGTATTCCATACATCTTTCCTCTGTTGCTATCTTTTTTATCTCATGTGCTTCTGTGGTGGTTTTTTCAATGGTGGTTACCTTTGAGTAATGAAAAGGGTCCCTACCCTGTTCATTGTAGCAAACTATTTTGTGAGTACTTTTGCACTCCATCGTCCTTTGCTACTGTTAATCTCCATCTTCTCCCCCTCTTTCTTTTTGTTGTTGTCACAGTTTAAATTTGGTTGTATTGTGTTCTTCTTGGAGCTTTTACTTGTGGCTCTGTTTTTTTTTTTTGTTCTTTGTATCTGATTGGAGAACCCCCTTTAGTAATTCCTGGAGTGGGGGTTTTCTGATGATAAATTCCCTCATCTTTTCTGTATCTGTGAATGTTTTTATTTCTCCTTCATATTTGAAGGATAGCTTTGATGGGTATAGTATTTGTGGCTGAAAGTTTCTCTCTTTCAGGACTTTAAATATTGGGGTCCACTCTCTTCTAGCTTGTAGAGTTTCTGCTGAGAAATCTGATGATAATCTAATGGGCCTTCCTTTATATGTTGTATTCTTCTTTTCCCTGGCTGCCTTGAGAATTTTTTCTTTGCTGTTGGTTTGTGTCAATTTCATTATGATATGCCTTGGAGTAGGTTTGTTGGGGTTAAGAAAACTCGGTGTTCTGTTTGCTTCTTGAATTTGAGGCTTTAGTTCTTTCCACAGGCTTGGGAAGTTCTCATCTATTATTTGTTTGAGTATGTTCTCCATTCCATTTTCTCTCTCTTCTCCCTCTGATATACCTATTATTCTTATGTTATTCTTTTTGATGGAGTCAGATAATTCTTGTAGGGCTATCTCATTTTTTTTAATTTTTGAGTCTCTTTCTTCTTCTCTCTGTTGTGCCTCAAGTTGCTTGTCTTCTATTTCACTAATCCTCTCTTCTATCTGACCTGTTCTATTAGCTAAGCTTGTTACTTCGTTTTTCAGCTCGTGAATTGAGTTTTTCATCTCTGTTTGATTTGTTTTTATAGTTTCAATTTCTTTGGACATATATTCTTTGTGTTCATTGAGTTGTTTTCTGAGCTTCCTAAATTGCCTTTCTGTGTTTTCTTGTATATCTCGGAGGATTTTTAGGATTTCTATCTTGAATTCTCTGTCATTTAGCTCCAAGGTTTCCAATATATTAAATTTTTTCTCCATAGATTTTTCCTCATCTAGCTGTGTTACCTCTCTTTCTTTTGTATCCATGATATTCGATTTTCTCTTCCTTAATGGCATCTGAGGGTGGTTTTGTTGATAGTATTAATGAGATTTAATAAAGAATAAAAAGTTAAAAAAAATAAAAAATCAAAAAGAGTTGTTTTTTTTTAAAAAAAAATTAATAATGAAATAAAGAAAAATAAAATAATAATTTTTAAAAAAAGGAAATTATTCCCCCCCCTCCTTTTTTCCTCTCCTCTCCCCTTTTTCTTGAGAAAATCTTGTGGTGAACTGTGAATTATAACAAACAATGCCTGTGATGGAGGTCCTGAATTGGGGAAAAGTAATGAAGGGGCAAAAAAAAAAAAAAGAAAAAAAAAGGAAAAAAAAAAGGGGGGGCGGTATGGACCCACAAAAAGCAAATAAGGAAAAAATTTGGGTCAAGTATAAAATGATTTGCTTTTAGGTGTTGGTGTTGTCTAAGAGTTATGATGAGAGGAATAAGAGAACAGAAAAATGGGGGGACAAATTAAAAAAATACTATTGTATTTAGTGGAACAAGAACTAGATAAAATGGAGAACCAGGGATGGGAGCACTGCTAGTGAGTTAAAAAGGTGAAGTAAAAAACCCCCAAAATGCCACAAACATAAGTTTGAGTCCCAGATAAGATAATTTGTTTGTTATTGATGTTTGAATGAGAGGAGATGTAAAGGAGAAAGGAAGAAACTAATATAGAGGGAGAAAAGAAAGAGAGAGAGAGAAAAAAAGAGGGAACCAGTAAAAGAAGAAAAAAGAAAAGAGAGAGAGAGAGTTAAGGGTTTTGGAGTGCAACCCTCATAGAGAGAAAGGAAGAGGAGAAAAAAGATAATGGGAGATGTAACACTTATGGGTAGTGTAGTTCAAGGAGAGGAGTGAGTAAGACCGGCAGAGAGTTAATCAGCCAAATTGGAGGAGGAAAAAAAGTCTCAAGAATGAAGATAAGAGAAACAAACGAACAAATATAATAAAATGGGATAGGTTATAAAGTCTGCAGATTATTCTTGATTTTGAGAGGTTATCTTCTTGTTTTTTCTTTTCTCTCCCTCTTCCTGGTCGGTGACTCTTTACCCCAGGTTCTGCCCCTTTGGCACGCTCAGGTAGAGGTTTGCAGTTGATAAGTCTCTATGGCAATATCATGTATTGTGCTTTAGTCTCGTTGGGAGTCAAGGCTCATTAGCTTTCATAGGCTCCGACAGTGAGAGAGTCCGTGTTCCTGGAGCCTTTCTCCTAGTCTTTCCTTCCTCAATTAGTAGCCTGATAATCCAGCTATGGGGTTGTTGCTGCCTCTGCCTGGATAGTAAGAGGTTCAAAGAGCTGGCAACTCCCCACTCTATTTCCACTCAGCACAGGGCTCTGGGTAAGGCTCAGTCAGTCAGAGCTGCTAGCATAATCAGGCGGGCTTTCCGCCCACTCAAAGACCTCTGGCTCTGCCACTCTGTCCGGTAACACAGGCGGGCACCCACTTCCAGGGTGCTTGGAGGAAACTCTCATTCACTATCTGCGCGCGCAGACCAGGATATCCAGCCAGTAGTCTCACGCTCTGAGTGAAACCCCCAACCGCATGGAAATTTGCAGCGCTGGAATTCGCTCTCACTCCGTCCCCGTGCGCGGCTTTTGCAATGCGCTGGGGCGGCCCGAGATTCCGCTTTTGCCCACACAAAGGCCTCTGACTCTGCCCCTCTGTGTGATAACACGGGTGCGCCCTGCCGAGGCACTCGGAGGAATTGCTCACTACCTATCTGCGCGCACACACCAGGATATGAGGCCGGCCGCGTTTCCCTGAGTGAAACCCTCACCAGCACGGAAAATTTCCACCATTGGAATTAGTTCTCACTCCCCCCCATGCGTGGCTTTCCCAGGGCGCTGGGGCTGCCCAGAGATTCTGCTTTCGGCCCACAGAAAGGCCTCTGACCCTGCCTCTCTGTGGGGCAACACGGACACCCACTTCTGGGGCTTAGGAAGAGATCTCTCGCCCCCTAACTGCGCACCAACCAGGAGAACTGGTAAAATGGCTGCCCCGCTTGTCTTTCTTTGTTTGGGTTTGGCGCGAGCGTTAGCTTGTATTGCCCGGCTTGCCACAGGAACAGTTTTTCCTCCGCTAGGATCTCCATGCCACAGCCTGGTTCGGCCTTTTGTGCGCGGCCTGGATGTATTCACCCCTTTGCCCGCCTCAGTTTCTATATTCACAGTTACCAGAGAAAGCCGCCCTGTTTAGGTTAGTGAGGAAGGCGGAGCATTTCTTACTCCCTATTTCCTTCAGGATTTGGTTATATATTTAGCCAATTTTTCACTGGACCATACCTTCGGGTGTATTGTGAAGCATCTGGAGGCTCCAAGTATAGGTTTTTCTGTTTCTGGTTGAAGATCTTGTTGAGTTTTGGGGGAGATTTATTGGTATCGCTTCCTACTCCGCCATTACTCTGACGTCATCCGACTAATACCTTTCTAATGCTCAAGAAACACATGTGATAAATGGCACTGCACTGAACAGCTATCTTTAGGGAATAAACAACTTATCACCTATCATTTTATATGTGGAATCCATGACACACAAAGGTAAAGACATTTTGCCCTGTCTAGGTAGCTTGGTTGGTTAGAGCATCATCCTGAAGTGCAGAGGTTGCTGGTTCAATTCCCAAAGTATTGATACATACAGGAACAGATGTTCTTGTCTCGCTCTTGTTCTCTCACCTCCTTTCTCTAAAATCAATAAACTAAACATTTAAAAAATAGGTAAAGAGATTTTGCCACCCCTACTGTTAGACAGTGACTATTTTAGGCAGGTCCAAGCACCTTCTCTTTACTTCTAAGCTAATTAAACATACTGGATGTTTATTTTGTCACTGTATTTTGTCATCATATGTTTACATTGATAGAGCAAAAACATTTATTAAAAGTGTAAGTGATTTAACTCAGGATATAAAGATAGTATGACAACTGCATTTTGCAAATGGTGGAACAGCTATCTTAATGGAGACATTTCATTTACAGATAATTACACAAAATGTCATATCATAAAGATTTCATTAGTGATATACTTAAATATACATATATAGTGTATGTTTCAGTAAAATCTAAAAATATTTTTATTAGCTTCATTTACACATTCTTACCAGCATAATAATTGTGTGTTATTAAAAGTTTTGTCTTTACCTTGGGGAGTTTTTAGACAAGATTCTGAGAGGTAAGGAACAGATATCACCTCTGCTGTACTTAATAAAGAAGGTGGGCATTATTTGTCATGTAATCAGGGTTTATGAAGTATATAGGATGCTTATATTAGTATCCAGCACTTCATAGGTCATATGGCTTCTGGGAAGATATTTTGCCTGTTCAAAGAGATAGATACTTAAAGAGAAACTCTTTGTGTCCCCACCTGCTGATTTAATGTGTCATATGAAATCATTATACAGAGAGCCAGCATTTTTCATAACCTTGTCTATACTGTCAGATTCTTCATGACAATAATAATTTAATTAGTTGAGGAAATACATCTTTAAACAAACAAGCAAACCAAAACTCCTTACAGTGCATATATAAAACACTGCTGTTTTACAGAAGGTAAAGATGAGTTAAAATTATATACATTAGCTATAAAATAACAACATATTATTATTAAAAGCAACAAAAGAAACTGAACATTAATAAGCTGCATAAAAGTAAATAACCATCTGCAATTAGGCATGCTAATTTTTTTCTCAGAATTAGGGTTATATTGTTTACATTTTATATTTTTTATTCAACTGTTAAAAAGTATTTTAAAGAGATTAGGCATATATTTCCAAGTTTGTCTTTGTTTTTTTATATAAATAAGGATATTTTGGATTATGTTTTGCAATATTTGACATATTTCTATCTGGATTTGGTTTTATGTGTGGAAAGGTAAGAAGGGCTAAATGTTTTTCAGGGCAGATGGCAGCTGCTCTGTGGGTGGAGCGCAGAGCACATTTCTAGCAGCTGTGGCTGATGCAGTGCTGTGAGAATACTCCAGCTCCCAGAAGCCTCCTGGGCACACCCAGGAAGGAAGCTAGCATGCTATAAGGAAGTGACTTAGCGCCAACCACGCAGCTCCCTGATCTTTTCAGCCATTGGCTATGAAGAACGCACTGTAACGTCCTATTGGCTGAACCCATGTATATAAGCTAGCTTACTTCCTGAATAAAGTGAATCTGCTTCACTGGACCTGGTCCCCAGAGTCGGGTCTTTGCGTCTCTGTCATCCTCATCCCCAGCAGGACTTGTCCACACTGCTCACCGACTTTGGCCCTCATTAGGAATCTTTTGAAAATGATTTATCACTTCTTTTTTTTTTTTTTTTTACTTTCTTAAAACCTTAATATTTAATAACCTAAAACTGCTCACAAATAAACATACTGAAAAATATTGAGTGTCAGTGTCCGGCTCGGGCTCCACTTTATTTTTTTAAATAACATTCTTTTCCACAAAGTGAGATACTGTTGGCACCTTTTTAAAGACATAATTTTTATCATGTTGATAGGACCAAAACTCATTTAAACCAGGAGATCCTTGGGCCTCTACCTTTGATTTTCTGTTTCAGGAATTATGTTTGGTTATCTACATCTGCATTGACCTCTGCCTTGTGTTAATGTATTGAATTATACTAGCAAAGATTAACAACCTCAATTCCCAATGATTTAGCAGCTTTCAGTGAAATTTATTGATATTATTTTGTTGCAATATTCTATTATTTTCCCAACTTTAATGAAAGTGTTAACACATATAAAACAAGATTTCCTGAACATTTCTCAAGCCAGCTTTATCCTATTATCTATAGTCTCAGATTTCTATTGTCCCTGCTCTAAGCATGTATTTTTGTGATTATTAGCGTTTGGTGAACAAGCATTAATTGGATGTGTCCCAGTCTTCTTCTGTATAATACTGTATGATATACTGTGAGGAAAGTACTACTGTCTCAACTTTACTTGTGAAAACATGTTACTTCTTCAGAGAGTTTAGTACTTGCCAAAGGTATTGAGTAGTAAATGTGTGACTGATCACTTCTCACCATCTTCATTACTCTTGCCTTGTACATCATATTTATTCTGGATGTTTGCAATAGACTTCTCAACACAGATTCTAGGATAATGCTTTAAAATTAATGCCAGATAGCCTGACAAGGCAGTAAATAGAGCATCAGACTGGGATGCGGAGGACCAAGGTTCGAGACCTGGAGGTCGCCAACTTGAGCACGGGCTCATCAAGTTTGAACCCAAGGTCACTGGCTTGAGCAAGGGGTCACTCGGTCTGCTATAGCTCCCCTCCCTCATCAAGGCACATATGGGAAATCAATCAATGAACAACTAAGGAACTGCAACGAAGAATTGATGTTTCTCATCTCTCATTCCCTTCCTGTCTGTCTGTGGTTCTCTCTGACTCTCTCTGTCTCTGCCACAAAAAAAAAAGAAAGAAAATTAAGGCCAGATAAATAATTCTTCTGCTCAAATCCCTTAAAATGGCTTCCCACCATACTAAAAACCAAAAGCCAAAACTTGTACAGTAATCCTCACAATCTTACCTATCATAGCCTCTCTAATTTCATATCTCATTCTTTTCAAGTTCACAGCACTAATTTTATACCTCATCCATATCAAGTTCATCGATATCCCAGACTACTTGAAGCATTAGTTTGAAAACAACATGAATATATAAAGGGAAGAAATGTACAAAGACTTGTACTTAGTGGCAGAGTTTAGTAGTTTCCATTGTTACATAACCTATTGTCTGAAAACTGAATGGCTTAAAACAATAGTTGTGAAATATCTCTTACAGCTTTGTGCAGAAGGAATTAACAAGTAGCCTGGCTGGGTTGTTTTTTCTAGGGAGTCTCTCATGGGGTGGCAGTTGCAGTCATATAGTAGCCAGTCTTGCAGTTATTTGAAGGCTTAACTGAGGCTGCAGGATTTGCTTCCAAAGAGGATAACTCACATGAATAGTGAGTTTGGTATTGGCTCCTGTCAAAAAGTCTTAGTTTACTGTGAGATGGCTTTCCCCCAAAAGACTGCTTGAATTTCTTTACAATATGGTTGCAAGTTTCCCCCAGAGTGAGTGATCCACAAAGCAAATGTGAAAGGTGCTGTCTTTATGAGACATCTTGAAATTTCCACATGGCTATTACTACAGTATTCTACTGACCACACAAATAAGGCCCAGTTTATTGTGGAAGGGCATGGATACCAGAAACTTAGAATTATTGGGAACCACCTTTGTAGCTGGCTACACATAAATTGAGTCTCAAATAAAACTGTATAAAACTTTATCTGAACTGTTCCTGTTAAGTGAGTCTAGGTTGATTCTTATATCAATTTCAACACATAGAATGTTAATTGATTTATTGAATGACCATATGAAAAGCTTTCAATCACAGGGATAACAAAAATTAAAGTATAAATATAGAGATCTTTAGGGATCCACCCTCTCAACTATAAGAGATGGCTAATGATTAATCATTAGATTACCTTGAAGATAGTCAGATTTATTTTACATAAATTATGAGAAGTGAAACAGCATGACCTACAATAGTTGAAAATATTATTAACCTTTAAGGTTGTCTGAGCTTTTGGAAGTGTTACCAGTGGAAATGTGGTTCTTGCATAAAGTTGCAGAAAAGGAATTTTACAGGACCCACATTTGGAGAAGATTAGGTTTTTTCAGTAAAATTTATTTGAAGTTGAAATGAGGCTTCCCATAGGCTTCAATGTTTGATTTCCAACTGTCCTGCCATAGAAAAAGCACAGTCTTGTCTTCATTAAACCCAATATAAAGACTGAAGTTCGGATAGTCTGTGCCGTGGATCAGCCCAATGAAGTCCTCATCTGCCTAACACAGTCTGCGTTCCTGGCTGTGCCCTGGTTGGCACTATATCTAGGTTTGGAGTCCACATAGCTGCTGGCAGCTGGCTGGCCTGAGTGGGTTTTTAGGACCACCTGGCTGCTTGGAAAGGTTCACAAATGAAGGGGGGCAGCACACAGGGCCGGAGCTTTGCTAGGTCTGTGTTTACATTTTTGGGCTGGGAAGCAGTAGCTTTACTTTAAGTCAACCAATCAATTTATTTAAAATTTCATAAGCTTGAAGTTAATTCTTCCCACCAACCACTTAGATTCTTCTTCTAGGCTAGACTGACAGGTCTCTTTGACTGCCATCTTGACTACCACAGTGCATGCCTTGCAGTGGAAGCACAGAAGAACCTCCCTCCAGAATCTGGGTTTGGATTAGTGGCACCCTGAGGGATTGTAAAAACTGGTTCTTCCTTTCTGCACAGGAGATGGAGGGAATGTTAAACTCTAACTAGACAATCCCCTGGGTGTCCAAATTGTAAATGCTATAAGCTTTCTAGTAGATGAAATGCTGAAGGTTCTTACTGGAGCCCACTTTCAAAGTTGTATTAAATATGATGTCCAACTCCCTTTGCTTCCTTTCCCTGAACATATCTAGCTACCTGCCTATGTTACCAAAAAGATATGTGGAATTACATTGCTTTCACATGATGGCAAAAATTGGAATGATTTTTATGGCCAAGTTATATTAGTTCTCATTAGTATGCTAAGCCTCTGAAGTAGCTCTTGATATGCTGATTCTTGTGCAAATATGTATATATCTTGACAGTTCAGAGAGTGGAAGATTGATATTTTTTTATTTACCTGTTGCTTTTCATTAGGTGTTATGCTATAAACTAGCTATTCCACTGTCAAGAATTATTTGAGACCTCTCTACTCTGATTAAACATTGTTTTTTTGCTTTAAGACAAAGATTATGATCCTTAGTGACTTTTTAGAATAATATTCTCCTTTTTCTAAAATAGTACTTTTAACAAATGTTTTTTAGACATCAAAGGTAATATAAAATGCATAAGAAGTACATGTGAAGTGTATAAAAGATATAAAGAAAGAAAACAAGAAGCAAGAAAGGTTTACTTAATATTTAAATTTTTATTTTTTATTTATTATTTTTTATATATTTGAAACTTTTTTTAGCTTCTCCACAACTGAATAAGCTACTTTGTTAATTGCTCTGACATGAACACTCAGGTACTGAGATGTGTATCAACTAGATAGAGGATTACTTTAAAAATTTTAGAAAGTGATATAATTTAAAAAATTTTTCTGCGAACAACCGAAGTCCTTTGTCCATATGATAATAATGTAATAATTGGAAATTTCTAAAAATAAAATAAGCCTTAAATGTGCCTCTCTCTTATTCATTATGTTTTATATTTTTCTTTCTTTGAAAAGAAATGCCTGTTTTTGGTATATTCTTTTAAGCATTTAATTTGTGTGCTTTTGTAAATGCAATTAAGATTTTGGCAGATTTACAAAAGAGGCCAAGAATTCCTGTGAACCTGAAGGCAGACAAAAAAAATAGTAATTTTGATAAATTTGATAGCAAGAGAGCTAGTTCTACCAAGCTTTTCATGGAAAAAATGTGTAGACGAACATGAGAGGCTCCTTTAGCCAGCTCTAATTGAATATGTACATCAAACACAGAAATTGGAAGCTATCATCATTATGATTCTTCCCACTTAGCAGCCAACAAACGTGTTGGCACTAAATAAACAAGGGCATATGGCTATAAAAGATAAGATATAAATGAGCACTTCCTAGAATTTTATATAGAAAGAAATAGTAGACCAGAGAAAAGGTCATTTGACACAATTTAGAGATATCTTATGTAAAACAATAATTTGGGTAGAAATTATATTTACAGCAACAGCCATACATTATAAAGTTGGTTGTTGGTTTTATTATGTTTGTTTTTTGGGGGTTTGTTTGTTTAACCTGTATTCATCTTCCTTTCTTGTACAAACTTCTCTGCATTCTACTTCTGGTCCTACATCTATGATACCCTTTGTGATTCCTCTTTTGGCGCTGAAAGCAGACATGACTTACCACTTTCACCCAGAGCCAGACGGAAAGGTCAGTCATCTATCTAGTCAGACAGCTCTCAGGAGTCCCTGTTCACAAAGGACTGTGTAACATGGTCAGTATGATAACAAGATGAAGAAAGCCGTATTTACCAAAAATTCTGTAATGAACACTTCTGCGCAATGACCTTACTTCTTATGTGAATTGCCTTCTAAGCAGGATGATTTCGGTAACCACTGGGCTTTTGTTAGATTAATGGCAACCTGAAAGTTCTGGGCTAGTACCAAATGTCCTTGAATAACAACAGTGTGAGGCAAACCCTTTCATTCTCTTCCTTTCTTCCACGTGACACTCAAACTATCTTATAAATTTTTAAAATACATTTTAAAAACTTCAATTTAAAGTAGTCTCAAATTTTAGTGCAGTTGCGGGCGCTCACGTCTAGTCCAACCTCGTCTATGTGGCCCATCACTTGCCTCATCTCCCACCTCTGGCATTTAAGCTCCTCCTTTCTTGTTTTATTTTTTTTCCACAGCATTCATAAAAAGTGTATTATGTTTACACACCCACTCACATATATTTTATCTGTTCATTGTTTTATCTCCAATGCCTAAAATAATATTGAAACATAGTAGACACCCAATAAGAAAAATAATGTTTACAATAAATATTTGTTGCTTGAATGAATAGAAATTTATTTGCTAACAATGGCTAGTAATGAGCTATAAGTTTAGAAAGCATATAATGTCCCAAATGTTTTCCAAGATTTTTCTGTTTTAAAATTTCAGAATTCAAACCACTCAGACAATCTTTTTATTGAATAGAACTCATCTCGTGCTAGCATTTGCAAAGTTTCTAAGAGCCATAGAATAAAAGTTGAGCAGCTTCTAGGTCAGTCGTCCTTAATCTGTTTGAACTTCCAAGAAAAATGCACACACATGTTCCTTTCCACTTGGTCCCTGGGCTATATTGTAGAGACATCCAGACCACCTCAGTCATCCTTCAGAGGGACAGAACGTTTGCCACAAGGTTCACAGAAACCAGAATGTAATCTTGTTTAGGAGAGAGCAATTAACAAGGCTGCAATACTCAGTTACTTCTCTCAACTCACCATTACATAAGAAATTTCTTTTCCTATGAGAAATGTGTGTGTGTGTGTGTGTGTGTGTGTGTGTGTACGGTAGGAGGTTAGTTTAAGAGAAACTAAGGAGCTTACTCTAGTGGAAATATCAACATGGATATTTAAGAAAAATAGTGGTCACAACTATTTCTGACCGTGTAACATTCCCTAGCCTTTCTGACTCATTAGTTTAAATTTTTAAATTTGTAGTCATAGAGAATCATAGCTTTCGGTCAAATGGGAGACTATCAATAGCTTATTTAAAGAGTTCTATTTACACTTATATAATCTACTATTCTAATTGTAAACATTTATTCTTCATTTCTCCTTGAAACACATATGAGCGGTTAAGTATTTGGCCTTAAATATTATAACATGGATCATATCATTATATTAATTAACTCAAATTCCATTGTACTTAAACAAAAATGTTGATCCTTGTTATTTTTCTTATAATAATGCTTCATAGGTATTGTAAAACCATAAAATATAGGAGGACGGTTAAAGGGACCATTGTGATGTGGAATTTGTATTGGTCTAACACCTTTGATTACTTTATTTCTGCTCTATGACATTCTTTACTCTTCCTTCAAGGTTTCGTGGATAGTTTTCTTTAATTTCCAACAAAGATGATATTTTATACAGAATACCTTTCTTGAATCTCCTTGGCTTGATTAGTGTGTTTTTTTTTTTACCCCTTTCTTTCTTCTTTAACCCTTAACATACTATACTTTTATCAAAATATTCATATTGAGGGAGTAAAATCAAGTTCCACTGCCTGTCTTCATTCCTTAATTATATGCTCTCCAAAGGCATATTTTATCATGTCTTCTTTGTACACTATTTTATTTCTAATTATTAACATGGTTATTCTGCCTTTAATTATTTTTGTCAAATGAATGAATGATTGATTCCAAAAAATACAAGTCTTTAGTTGTCCTGGCATAAACCTTCAGATTTGATATTGTGGAAATTCAAAGGCTGTTCAGATTGCCAATTACTTCCCATACATGGCTGCTATGCACCCAGGTGGAAGCTTGTTAGAGGGTTTACTCCATCCTGGAAGTGCTTAGCAAGTGCTAGCAAGCTTGGCAAGTTCTAGGTCTTTCCTTCTTCTTTATTATGTGAGGGTGTCATTTAGAGGGCCATGTTCAGGTGAAAGCCTAGTTTAGGGCTTTATAAAAGGCAAAAGATTTATACAATCTGAAGAGAAACCAGAGTATAGACCAGGGCTTTTTGATGTGGAGTTTATGAAAATCCCTTAAATTGTGATATATACAAAAGAATAAAACCAACCAATCTAATGGCAGTAGAAATGGCAATAAACAGTAAGACATAAGAAAAACATGCAGACAAAACCAGTCAGAAAACTTATTGGGGCCCATTATACTGTTTTTCTATATAGGGTGATAGTTTGAGAGTCTGTGTTTCCCTTAAAATTTACATCTGGGAGAAGGGAGAAGAAGCTCATAGGGACCATGATGCTGACCAAAAATAATGAGAGCAGAGCAATTAGGAGGTGGTTTGGGCATTAAAAGCTATGGTGAAAGTTAAGGTTTTAAAAAAAATTTATTTAATAGAGATTGATTTAAATAAATTCATTTTATTTTAACACTCTTTTTTATTATTCTGACTTTATCTGTGTTGCTAATATTAAAAGAATATCCAAAGTTTTTTTGATGCAAGTTAATTAGCTCTAAATTGGGGATGTCATAGTAAGTTATTACCATCCTATGCATACAACTTACAACTTGAACTCTTAATAAATACTTTAGTCTCTGTAGTTTCTTGAAATAAATTGTTGTCTGAATTAAATGATGTGAGGTTTATATACATATTTTTTAATTCTTCTGAGCATAAAATATAAATTTAAGCTCTTTTTCCCTCAGAGAGAATCTTTTAAGACTTTGATTCAAGTAAATTGTGTGATCAGTGAAGTATTTTTGACAGAATAATCTTGTATTTGTGAGAAGAATAACTTAAGAAGGGGATACTAGGTGTTAGAAAAACTAATTAGAAGACCATGTCAATAACAGGTAAAAGGTCATGTCATTTGCACTGTTATTTTTGCAGGGAAACTGGAAAAGAAGGATTTGATGTGAGAGATATATTAGAAGTAAAATTGACTAGACTGGACAAATAGCTAAGTGGTTTTTTGTGGGCAAGTAAGTCAAACATAATTTTCAAAATTTGAGGCTGACTGACAAAGATAGACGACTGTCCCTTTTATTTTGACATGAAATACAGCTGCCTGTCTCAGTCTTATTGAATCTGAAATATAGGCATTGAGTAACATTTTTTAGCAGAGTTAAAAAATCGAGCACATCTATATGTAAAATTTTGTTGATTCTCTATTCTTAGGCAAAAGACTGAATTCACTTTATGATGTCAAACCTGTGGCCAAGAGTCAAATATCCACACACAACATTCATGCAAATAGAAACATCATGAATTAACAGCATGGAAACTTTATGAACCAGATTCTTAGTACATTTTTGTTTGAAGGCACTAATAAATCAGTTCTGCAGAAAACCTCTGTCCTAATACAGCACCTCCCCTCAAGGTACCAAGGATGCTTTTCTCATTTATTACTTGTCTAAACTTTAACCTTTGTAACTTCCCTCAAGTCAACTTACAATTTAGGTTTTAGTGTGATGATTTATGTATCATATTATTAAGTATTTTGTGTAAAATATAGTTTTTACTCAGTATACCCTAAAGTCATTTTAGCTAGAGTTCCCCCTACTGTCTTTCTTTGAATCTGAAATTAAAGTTGCTAATAACAAAGGAACAAAAGGACATTTTTTTTTCCTCTTTGGCTCCTAATATACTACAATATTTTCTCTGTAGGTTGGAAAAGGAAAAAAAAAACCTTACTTCATTCTTTTGTAGAGATAGAAGGCCAATTCCCAAAATGAGGCTGAAATCCATACGTAGTTTCTCACCATAATCTTGTAACTGACCTCTGGCTTAGGAGTTCAGGAGGGGAGCTAAGTGTCTGAAAATATGTATTTTTTTTCTTTTCTTTTTTTTTTTTTTTGTATTTTTCTGAAGCTGGAAATGGGGAGAGACAGTCAGACAGACTCCCACATGCACCCTACTGGGATCCACCCGGCACGGCCACCAGGGGCGATGCGCTGCCCATCAGGGGGCGATGCTCTGCCCCTCCGGGGCGTCGCTCTGCCGCGACCAGAGCCACTCTAGCGCCTGGGGCAGAGGCCAAGGAGCCATCCCTAGCGCCTGGGCCATCTTTACTCCAATGGAGCCTTGGCTGCGGGAGGAGAAGAGAGAGACAGAGAGGAAGGGGTGGTGGTGGAGAAGCAAATGGGTGCTTCTCCTATGTGCCCTGGCCGGGAATCGAACCCTGGTCCCCCGCACGCCAGGCTGACGCTCTACCGCTGAGCCAACCGGCCAGGGCTGAAAATATGTATTAATTTAGGCTTGCCCCTTTCCCCTCCACATGTACGGGAGGCCACATTGGCTAATCCAACAGCGTTAGAACCAGACAAACCAGAATACATGGAGCAAGATGAGCCATACAGTCTTTTGCATGTTCTGCATGTGTTGGGTGGGAGAAGAAGTAGATCATTTTATATGTCAGTCAGCCATTTTTTGACCATGAGTTGTAAATTATGTGTTAAGGACATGCTCTAGCAATAGCTATGATTTTGTTTTCCAAAAGTCATGGACCTTATTTTAGCTATAGGTCGTGATGAAAGAGAAATGAATACACACACACACACACACACACACAGGTACCTTGAGATACGAACAGACCAACATACAAAGTTTTTTAAGGATACAAGCTGCGACTCGGTCTATATTTTTGTTTGAGATCCAAGCGAAATTCTGAGATGCGAGTCTTGATTTGGGAAGCTGCCACTAGTTGGCGCGTTGGCGCACGGGTCTAGTATTGGCAGTTTGATATACGAGTTGACTGACTTACGAGCTCAGTTACAGAACGAATTAACTTTGTATCTCAAGGTACCACTGTATATATTTTAGGCCTCTGTCAGTTTCGAGTTTCTAAATCATACTGTGGACAAAGACCCTTCTGACAAAACTTTAGATTCCTCTGAGCCCTCTTTTCAGCTTTGACCTTCTGTGTCTATACTGTTCTGCCAGGCCTGCACTGCATTACCTGGTTTTAGCAAAAATTCTAGGTCAGTGCAATAGGACTCTCCCCTTGATATCTGATGACCCATTGAATCTGATCAAGTTCCTTATTCCCTACTTTTAATGTGTAAGCCCTTGGCTTGCCTTCAACAAAACTCCTATTGTCAGTTTAGCAAGAATCCCCCTACCAATTATATCTTTTTTTTAATAATTTTTCATCTACTGATGCCTTTACTGTTTCTTGGTACTAAATTCTGTTCTCTTTGCTGCATTTTGAAATCAAGGGATGTCTCTCTACTTTATTATGATAGTCTTGACATTGATCACAAGATCTATGAATAAAATCTTTCTTACTATTTTACCAAGTGTCAGAATAATTTTTTCTTTAACACTACCAATTCTAATATTTTCTAATTCAGGGGCCTTTATCAGAAAATAACCTTCTGGGTAAGAGATGATCAGATTTCTGGACTGAAAGTATTTTCATTTTTTGCTTTTATTATCTGCATTAATGGGGCACATTATGCACCATGTATAGAAAATAGCTTATTATTTTATTGAGGAAATAAAGAAGGTGATTTAGTAAACAGATGTCTTAACATCTACTTCTCCAATCACTGGGTTTATTTATTTTTTTTTCTTTGTATTTTTCTGAAGCTGGAAACGGGGAGAGACAGTCAGACAGACTCCCGCATGCGCCTGACCGGGACCCACCCGGCACGCCCACTAGGGGGCGACGCTTTGCCCACCAGGGGGCGATGCTCTGCCCCTCCGGGGCGTCGCTCTGTTGCGACCAGAGCCACTCTAGCGCCTGGGGCAGAGGCCAAGGAGCCATCCCCAGCGCCCAGGCCATCCCTGCTCCAATGGAGCCTCGGCTGTGGGAGGGGAAGAGAGAGACAGAGAGGAAGGAGAGGGGGAGGAGCGGAGAAGCGGATGGGCGCCTCTTCTGTGTGCCCTGGCCGGGAATTGAACCTGGGACTTCTGCACGCCAGGCCGATGCTCTACCACTGAGTCAAACGGCCAGGGCCTCACTGGGTTTATTTTTTAAGAACTAATTGTTCAAGAGATTGTATTTTTGTTGGCCTGATACATATTGTGGAGTTTACTAGAAATTGAAAAATGTGTAGAGAAAAATAAGTTATTTTTGTTTGTAGCTCAGACAAATTAAGACTATCTATTATTTTCCTTATTTTCTGGAAATTTTCCCTCCAATACAGTCATCAACAAAAAAAAAACCAAAACAGTTTGTTTGTTTTGGCTCTAAGCCAACAAATTTACAGAATGTGTAGCTTCATTTGGGATTTCTTCTGCGTTGTTTCTCTTTTCCATTTGGTCTTTATAGCGTTTGATAAGACATGGCTTTGAATTTGATTTGGGAAAAATCAGAAGCTTGAATCCTGACCAGAATAAACCTTTCAGAGTAAATATTTAGGAGAATTACATGGAATAATGTTATTGAAATAAACAATACATTGAAATAAAATAAAAATACAATGAAATAAAATGAAATAAAAATACAAAGTCATTTTTAAAAGAGAAGCCTCTACATCAGTAAATATCAGTATCATTGAGATGTCAGAGATTTGGTTGGGAAATATTTACAGTTTTTAGAAGTAGTGATTTTTCTTTTTGCCAGAAATGTTTTATCAATGTACTAATTTTTAAAGAAATAGTAAAACCATATAAACATGCAAATATGAATTTGTACTATATAGATCAGTATTTCTCAACTATCAGTCCACCAGAAATTTCATGCTAATCTGTGAAAGAGTTAATCACCTTGATGTTGTATTGATATTACAGACCCAATGATCTTAGTTGAGTTTGCTTATGCTCAGAGTGATTATTACCTTAACATTTCTGAAAAAAAAATCACCTATTTTCACCTATCACCAAATGTAAAAAGGTTGAAAATCACTGCTATAAATTAAAGGAAAGATTTAGATAATCTTGAATAGGATAAAAGATCTAACTGTAGATATCACTATAGCATAAACTAAGAGAATTCTGGGAAAATAAAAGAAGTATATTTGGAGTAACAGATTGGGACCAAACCCTATACAGGTGGTAATTGTTAGAAAAATAGAATCACTGTTTTCTCATTAACAGTGGGAAATAATTAAATCTGATTAGAGTAGACAAAGTTTATTATGAAAAGACTTTGGGTTTTCAACAAGAGCTATTAACTTGTTTTAGAAAATCTTTGTTAAAAGGCACAGAAAAATTTTGGAAGACAGGAAAGAACTCTATTTCTAAGTGTCTTACAAGATTAGAAATGAGATGAAAAAAGCATGGGGTACAGTGATGGGAGACTGCATAGCGGCCTTGGAATAAAGAATTACGTTATAGTTGATATTGCCCTGATCATTTATTTTACACTGTTTTGCAATGTAATTTTAAAAGTCCTGTTTCCAATCATATGAAAAGAGTGGAGAATGAAATCAATTATCCAGATAAAACAGTTTCTGTAAATTTATTACTAGCTAGAGTTATCTGAATAGTTTAAATCTTGTTTTCTTTGTATATGTAGATAATTACTTTTAAATTGTAGCTAGACATGGGAAAACATTTTTGTTTTAAGAATGATTTATGGAGAATGGTTCTTTGTAAAATAACTATTCTTTACAACTGACATCTGGTCAAAATGCTATAATTCCCTGCTGAATTGGTTGTGATATGGGACCCACCCATTCCATGTTTTCTTAGAGGTTTTGTTTACTTCAGAGAGCTTGTTGATTTCTTAGTCCCTGAATATATGCTTTTATAAGAATGTATTCTCTATGTTTAATTTCATTTACCTTTGTGTAGCTCACCACACACACAAAACAATTATTTCACAAATACAAATGCTGAAGTGAATGTCTTACAGATAAATATGATGAAAAGAAATCTTTGGAGAGCTATACTTTATTTTTGTTAAGACAAACAAACAAGAAAGAAAAAAGAATTCCCAATGAAACTAGCAAACAGAGAACTGACATCTTTGCAGTCTGCACTGTCCTCACTAGTCAATTCCTTTGGGAATTATAAGCTAGAAGCAAAAATCCACTCTTTGAATATATTATAAATCATTATTTATTTCCTGTAAATAGAATCAAAGTAAAGAAAATATATTCAATGCATATGTAATTATGATTATTCATCATCTTCCATCTTGACTCAGATCTTCATGTTAATCCTCCTATCCTAACAGAGAGAAGCCAGGAGACAGACTTTGTTTCATCTAGTTCTCTTTGGACATCATCTAATTCACTTCAATTACCAATAAGGCAACATCTGTGTTCTCTTCTCTTTTCCTTCAGTTGTTGAATTTACCTTCAGAAATTATATGGAGAGGTAGTTGGAGAATTTCTTAGCCCTCTGTTTTATTCTATATCAACTTATTCAGGGATAAAGGACCTTGCTACCCATCTCAAAACTTTATACAGTTTTTTAAATCATGTAGCATTCTACATGATTACTCTGTATTCTGATTAGTAATTATTTTTAAAGCATCCTAGATTATATTAATTACATTTTCAACAAATAGAAAAGTTATTGCTCATATGAATATCTAAAAAAGATAATGCCATGTCAGTTTTTAAAATTTTTATTTTAAAGTTACTTGACAGTCATTCAGACCATATGGGAATTTAAGAATTCCTATAAAAGGTCAACCTTGTCTTGAAGTTAAGAGTATGTGTTTGTAGAATTGAATAGCTGGTGATATTTCATGCTTTGGGCCTTTGCAGGTTATAAGTTTAGCAGGAATCACCTTCTTTCACCTGGTACCTCTGGAAAATACCTTTAAAGTTTTTCCTTCTTCCCTCCTGGCATTCAAAATGCTACTTATTATAACAAAACTTACAGTAGAGCAACAAACTTACCATCTTAATGTATCAGTATTTTCATTTCCTTCTTTACTATTAGATGATTAAAATGCTGCCTAAATTCATCCCCTCCACCTTTCCTCTGGATTTCATTTCTCACCACTTATCATTCCAGGACACTGCTTCTGCTGTATCCCCAATCTTTCCAGGTTTCAATCTACTTGTATGCTCCTCTTTATAGAGAAACATGTCAGAAGGTTTGTCATTATTAGCTGACTCTACATCTTTCGTTTGCATTTCCTCTTAAATCCTTTCCTGTTACACTTTTGTCAATTTGCTCCACTGAAGCATATCTTTTCATTGTCATTTATAAACTCTAAATGAACAAATCCAATGGCTACATCACTTCAGAATATTTAAGCTATTGGTGATATTTTCCCATTTGATTCATTTGAAATACTTTCCTCAAATGTCTTGCAAGACATTTCTCTCTCACTCTTCCTCTCACGTGGCTGACCACTCCTCAGTCTTCTTTGCTAGACCCTTTTTTTTTCTCTCCTCCTTAAATATTGCTGTAGCTTACGTTTCACCCTCAGACCACGTTTTTGTCTATCTATGCAAACTATACCAGTTGATCATATCCTGTTTCGTGTCCTAAAACAGTACGTACACACTGACATCTCAAACCGTTTTTTCTGGCACTCACCTTTCTCCTGAACTTGAGATTCGTGTATATAATTTTATATATTTCTATTTACATGTTAAATTGATTTACTAAACTAAAATTCTCCAGATTCAAGCTCATGGTTTCTACAAACCCAAGTTGCTCCTCCTGCGATACTTTCCCACAGTAGATAACAGTGTAAATCTGCCAGGTAATTGGGTCAAAAAACTTGGAGTCAGGCTTGATTCTTCTCTCTCTATAATAATACAGATCTAATCCATCAACAAACTTATTATGCAGTATCTTCAAAATAATACTCCAAATCTAACCACTTCTTACCTCCACCACTGTCACCCAACTCCAAGAGAGTGCTGTTTTGTCACCTAAATTACTGCTATATTCTCCTAACTCAAAGCTGTGCTTTTATTTGTGATGTCATAAAAATTAGATAGAAAAAAAATGGCAAAGAAAAGGAACATACATATTAGATGGGGATTAATTAGATTTAAATAAATTTAAGATTTTAAAAATTCTTTTTGGAAGTAGAGTCTGGTTTCAGTTTTTGCTCAAACTATACAGAAAAAGAACTCCAGCATAGGTATTTTCTTCAGTCTTTGAGGACTAAAAATGCTGGTGAGATTCCATAGGGCCATGTAAAAAAAATCAAAATTGGAAAAGAAACAATCTGAGGGATCTATGCACTAAAAAATTATCAGAATTGGAAAAAAGCTGAAAGACTCTTGAGGATGGTTAGTCAGAATGGAGTGATTATCTTAAGAATTTAGAAAGTTCTGTGGAGAACTCAGGTCATGACAAAGAAATAGGGCCCAAAAGGAGATCTATACAAAGGGTAAACATGCTGGTAAATGTAATAAGCTTTATTATATTTTTATTTTTAAAATTGCTTTGAAAAATTATCTGTTTGAAGCAAAATAATAGCAATATGTGTCATGTTTGAAATATAATGAGAAGTAAAATTTATGACAATAATAGCATAAAAGATATTTCAGACTTTTTAATTTGAAGATGCATATTTGCCTAATAGAACACCTAATAAAAAATAATCAAAAGCTAATCCAAGATATTATTTAAAACCAAAATTTCTCAATCTAAATGATAGAAGGAAAAAAAAGAAAAGAAAAGAAGAAAAAAGTAAAAGAAAGAAAAGGAAGAAAAACAAAACTAACAGACAAATAGGAAACTCATTGTAAAGGTAGACTTAAATTGAACTATATCAATAATTGTATTAAATATAAATAAATTAGGCATGCTAGCAAGAAGGCAATGATCCTCAGATTGGATATAACAAAGCTATTTCCAATTATATTTTCCCTACAAGAAATGCATTTTAATTATAAAGACAGATTATTTATTTAAAAGCAAAGAGATGGGGAAGAGTATACTGTGCAAACTCTAATAGTAAGACAGCTGAAGTACCTGTATACATATCAGACAAAATTGACTTTAGTACAAGAAATACTACCAAAGATAAAGGTGACATTCCCCAATTATAATGGAGTAAATGGATCAAGAACTAAAACAAGCCTAAATGAATATGCACAAAAGATAAAAGCTTTAAAACACATGAGCCCTGGCCGGTTGGCTCAGCGGTAGAGCGTCGGCCTAGCGTGCGGAGGACCCGGGTTCGATTCCCGGCCAGGGCACACAGGAGAAGCGCCCATTTGCTTCTCCACCCCTCCGACGCACTTTCCTCTCTGTCTCTCTCTTCCCCTCCCGCAGCCAAGGCTCCACTGGAGCAAAGATGGCCCGGGCGCTGGGGATGGCTCTGTGGCCTCTGCCTCAGGCGCTAGAGTGGCTCTAGTCGCAACATGGCGACGCCCAGGATGGGCAGAGCATCGCCCCCTGGTGGGCAGAGCCTCGCCCCATGGTGGGCGTGCCGGGTGGATCCCGGTCGGGCGCATGCGGGAGTCTGTCTGACTGTCTCTCCCTGTTTCCAGCTTCAGAAAAATGAAAAAAACAAAACAAAAAAAAAAAACACATGAGGCAAACACTGACAAAGTTAAAAGGAGAAATAGATAAATCCACAATAAAAGCTGGTAATTTCAAAACTCCTTTATTTGTAATAGAACAAGTAGACATAAAATCAGGAAGTAGGTAGAATACCTGAATTACACTATCAACCAATTTAACCTAGTTAACATTTATAAAACACTATACCCAGCACCTGCAGAATACACATTACTTTTGATTATACGTGGAACATTACCCAAGAGAGACCATATGTTTGGCCATAAAAGTCTCAATAATTTAAAAGAATAAAAATCAGAGCATGTTTTCTGAGAAAATAAAATTAAATTAAAAATAAATAAAATATATATCTGGAAAACTCCAAATAGTTGAAAACTTTATATAATACTTCTAAACAACTCATGATGCACCGGAGAAATTAGAAATTAGAAAATATTTGATACTAAATAAAAATAAGAACACAACCTATTAAATTTGTGAGTTGCAGCTAAAGCAATATTTTGAGGAAAATTTGTGCTTTGATATTTACATTATAGGAGAAGTTTGAGATTGTGATCTAGGCTTCTGAGTTTGTACCGTAAGAGCTAAAAAAAAATGTATATTTAACCCAAAAAGTGGAAGAAAACAAAGATGCAAGTATCAATAACAGTGATAGAAAACTATACAAGATGGGGAAAAATCAATGTGGTAAGCAGCAATCAACTTGAGTGGCAACAATCAAGATTCCTCAAAAGTCCAGCATGTTAATTACATGCACGTGAAACTTATGCATCACTAAGCTTTTTCTGATTTGGTTTATATGCCTTTGGATTAAAAGGTTATAACATTGACAGATACTAAAATGTTATAGGAAAGATGTTATTGTTATAATTCCCAGATTATCATTTTAGTCTGGATTAGGAAAAGTAAGTGGTATTTTGTTGTTGGGTGATAAATGGTGTTTCTCCATAACCAGGAGATGCTGAAGAGGAAGGAGAGAGTGTGAGTGTGGGACTACCCGTGGAGCACTGCCCCAGCATTAGCCCAGAGGTGGTCTCTATGGGACCTTTCAGCATTGTACTGGAGATGCTAAGGTTTCCACAGTCATCAGAGCGTATGGGTGTAAACTGAGGGCCTCCTGTTCAAGCCTCCAGTGCCTGCACTCTTTCTGGAAGCATCTTGCAACCTGCTCAAAGCTACTCTTCATGTGGCCTGTGCACTTTAAAGGCATCCTGTCTCTATAGGCACCTGGACTTCCACGGCATGTTCATACAATCAGTTGCTGATTCTCTGTATTCTAGAGTGGCCTAGTGCTTGGCCAGAAATGGCAGAGCAGCTCTGGCCTGGCCATTAGACTTAGAGAAAGAGTTTCCTCATGTCATAGTTACTCTTATGATCAATAATTATTCTTGCTATTAAATGACCCCTGTTTTAACTTACTGTGGAGTTCCTATCTCCTTATTGAACCCAGACTGCCATGGTGAATAAATGTCAAAGTTCATATAGTAATTTCATAACAATCCCTTTAAAATAAATAATCTTTAATGTAGATTTTGAGATATCTTCACTATGCCTTATTAATGACTGCTGCCCACCTATCCCCTACTCAAGGCCTATGCCCTTGCTTTTGTTAGAAGGGACCCGTTTCACAAATAGATAGATACAAAGATACAGCTATGGCTTTTGGTGAGCATGGGACTAACATTTTACATAATACTTGATATATGTGGATATAATTCTAACTTTTTATACAGGTCATCTTTATGATGAAACTTATTTATCTACCATCTAAGGAACTTATAGGACTGAGATCTTGGGTTAGAATTGTGAACCAGAAATATAAATTGTCTTCACCTTTCCTACTGGTCTCTGATACATATGTAAGGAAAGATAATTTTGCCAAAATTTTATAGGCTGTATCTAATTGTTTATTTATTTTTTTCACTAGAAGAGAATTTAATATAGGTATTTATTTAATCTACCTGGACATAAATATTTCCAGATGATGACAAGAGCAGTGTTACTCAGTGTTACCTGCAACCTAGCAGTAGCAGAATAATCTAGGAGCTTTATGGAAATGTAAGTTCTCATGCTCAGACTCAGCCTGGGCCCCAGGTGTCTGTTTTAACAAGCCCTCCAGGTTATTCCTAGATATGCTCAAGTATAAGACAGCACTAACTTAGAAACTCCCCAACTTAGTAGTTATCACTGTCTATTAGGTTTTTAACCAAGTGGCCTACTCTGCAGAAAGCCCTGGGATCTATTAGATTTCTAATAGAAAGTCAATGAAAGTTTAATTAGACAACTCTTTTTGTGTCCCTGGGTTTTGAAAAATAGGGCAAATGCATATCAAGTATGTTTGCTTGTGAAGAATTTATATTAATTATATGGTTGGAATGAAATGTCCCAAGAGCAGAATTCTTCATGATCTCAGAAACATGTTAAACTAATGCTTCTGGTAGTTTTTCTCACCTTCTTTCTCCGTCCTCTTAAAAATCTGTTTATGGAGGAATAGCATTCACTGCCTGACCATAACATGCCACTTAGATTTCTAAGTCAAAAGTGTAAAATGTAATCTAGGAGTCACACAAATAGCACTTCCCTTTTCATAACATTAAACTGTCAGATCATATCGTAACCTTTAAACCAAAAAGGCATATGAACAAGATCAATGAAAGCTTAGTGATGCATAAATTTTACATGCAGTACATTAATATGCTGCACATTTGTGACTATTACTTTGAGAGAGCTTGAGTATTATCATTCAAGATGACTACTACTTATGTTGAGATGTCATTATCTTTTTTTAATTAACACTTTGGGCTTTGGGGGATTGTGAAGAAATCACACATTCTGCACAAAAATCTCTTTAAAGCTCATTTATTGTTATGTCTCAAGTCCCTGGCTTTGATGTGTATTTTGTTTATGCTCAGGAGATTAGTTCAGTGTGTGGGAAGGGACTGATGGAGAGGACAGAGAACCCAGTGTTGCTATTTCTAGCCTTTCAAACTTCTGTCAGACTTCATGTGAAAAGCTGTATTTCTTGCCCAGGCTGAGGAAAATAGAAAATTTCCTCAGCCTGGGCTACCAGCCACATTGAAAACAAAGTGAATTAGTTATGCAGGAAAACTATTTTCTAAATATAATCCCACTGTATTGTATTACTTGAATTTGCAAACTGACAAAAGAGTGATTGTCAGTTTGTATAAAATTTTGTAGTGTAGTGTTGTCTCTAAAATGGAAACTGCAGCAAAGTTATATAATCACTAAGGGCAATATTTCAAAGCAGTATTTACTAATAGAACTTTCCTTTGTTCCAGTTCAACTATAATTCATTCACCCTTTGAATGTACAATGGAAAGGGCTGATTCCTTTGGGAAGTAAAAGTTACCACGCTACATGTTTTGTACTGTAAGGAAAATAATATCATTGCTCTCTCTATAAATCCCTTTTCCTCTGGTTGAGCCAAATATATATTTATTTGATACATAATATATAACATATTTATAATAAACTACATTTTTATACCACAGCAACTTAGGAGATATTAAATTATAAATACCATTTAAAATATTTTCAAAAGTTCCTTGTTTTGTTATTATTTACATAATATTTGAAATTTATATCTTTTATTGGTAGACTTATACTTTTATTATTATGAAATGCCTCTTTTTATGTCTGATAATATTTTTTCCCCTCCGGGAGCCTATTTTATCTTAAATAAATGTAGTCTCTCTAATTATCTTGTTACTTGAGTTTCAATGATAAACATTTTTCTTTTCACTTTTATTTCAGACTTTTTATTAAAGGCTGTTGCTTATAGACAGCTTATAGTTTGGTCTTATTTTATACCAGGTTGGCAATATCTGCATTTTAATTAGTGTGTTTAGACTTTTTACATTGAGTGCAATTATTACTAGGTGAGAGTTCAGTGGCCCATCTTTTTAAATTGAAATTATTAGGGTTATATTGGTTAATAAAATTCCACAGGTTTTAGATGTACAATTCTATAATACATTGCTCATATATTATATTGTATGTTCACCACCACCTGCCCCAAGTCAAGACTCCTTCCATCACCATGTATCCTTCCTATATCCTCCTCTAGCTCCACCAACCCCCCTTTCCCTTTGGGAATCACCATACCGTTGTCTGTGTTTATGGGTTGCTATTTTTTTTGCTTAATCCCTTCACCTTTTTCACCTAGCCATGCAACTCCCTTCACCTCTGACAGCCGTAAGTCTATTCTCTATCTATGTGTCTGTTTCTATTTTAATTGTTAGTTTATTTTCTTTATTAAATTCCACATATCAGTGAAATCATATGGTACTAGTCTTTTTCTGACTGGCTTATTTCACTTAGCATAATGATGTTGTCACAAAGGATAAGATTTCTTTCCATTTTACAGTTGAGTACTATTCTGTTGTGTAAATGTTCCACAGCTTTTTTATCCACTCATCTATTGATGGACACTAAGGCTGCTTCCAAATCTTAGCTATTGTCACTGCAATGATTATAGGGGATGCATATATTCTTTCAAATTAGGGTTTCAGGTTTCTTTGGATAAATTCCCAGAAGTGAAATCACTAGGTCATAAGGTTATTGACTTTTTTTTTTATTTATTCATTTTTAGAGAGGAGAGAGAAAGAGACAGAGAGAGACAGAGAGGAGAGAGAGACAGGGGGGAGGAGCTGGAAGCATCAACTCCCATATGTGCCTTGACCAGGCAAGCCCAGAGTTTCGAACTGGCGACCTCAGCATTTCCAGGTCGACGCTTTATCCACTGCGCCACCACAGGTCAGGCGTTTTTGTTTTTTTTTTAGATGTGAGGAGGAAAGACAATGAGGCAGACTCCCATAAGTACTTCAACTGAGATCCATCCAGCAACGCCATCTAGGACTGAAGCTCCAGTATTATGCTATTTTTAGAGCCTGAGGCTGATGTACTCCAGTAAAGCTATTCTCAGCACCTGAGGCCACACTTGAACCAATGGAGCCACTGGCTGTGGGAAGGGAAGGAGAGGGAGAAGGGGAAAACAGATGGTTTCTTCTCTTGTATGCCTTGACCAGGAATCACACCTGGGATGTCCATATGCTGGGCCAACGCTCTATCCCACCGAGCCTTCAGCCAGGGCCACATTTTTAATTTTTTGAAGAAACTCCATACTGTTTTCCTCAGTGGATGCACCAGTTTGCATTTCCACCAACAGTGCAAAGTGTTCCCTTTTCTTCACATTCTCCCCAACACTTGTTTCTTGATTTATTGATGATAAGCATACTGACAGCTGTGAGTTAATATCTCATTTTGGTTTTAATTTACATTTCTCTAATGATTAGTGATGTTGAGCATCATATTATATGTGTATTAGCCTTCTGTAGGTCCTCTTTGAAGAAGTGTCTATTCAGGTCTTCTGTCCATTTGTTAATTGTATTCTTGTTGTTTTTTTAGTGTTGAGTTGTATAAGTTCTTTATATATTTTTTATATTAATGCCTTATCAGATGTAGCATTGCTGAATATGTTCTGCCATTTATTGGGTTGTCTTTTTATTTTCTCGATGATTTCCTTTGCTGTGCAAAAGCTTTTTAGTTTAATATAGTCCCATTTGTTTATTTTTTCTTTTGTTTCCCATTTTCACGGAGGTATATAAGAAAAATATTGCCATGAGAAATGTCCAAGACTTTACTACTTAGGTTTTATTCAAGAATTTTTATGGTTTTGAATCTAACTTTTAAGACCTTAATACATTTTGAGTTTATCTTTTGCATGATGTAAGAAGGGGGTTTAGTTTTATTTTTTTGCATGTATGTGTTCAATTTTTCCAACACACTTATTGAATAAACTATTTTTGCCTCACTGTATGTTTTTTGCCTCCTTTGTCAAATTGACAAAAGACTGTGGGTTTATTTCTGGGCTTTCTATTCTGTTCCATAATTGATGTGTCTGTTTTTATGCTAGTACCATACTGTTTTGATTACTATGGCCTTGTAGTATAGTTTAATGTTAGATAGCATGATTCCTCAAACTTTGTTCTTTTTATTTTCAAGATTGTTATTGCTATTTAGGGTCTTTTTTGGTTTTATATAAATTTTTGGAATATTTGTTTATATATATAGAGAGAAAGTTTTCATCTAGTGAATTTCAAGGGGTAATCAAAAAACTTCCAAAAATAGAACACCTATACCAGATGGCTTCACAGGTGAATTTTACCAAATGTTAAAAAAACTAATACATACCCTTTTCAAAATATTACAAAAAAATTCAAGAGTAAGGAAGACTCCCAAGCTCATTTTATAATGCCAGCATTATCATAATTCTAAAACCAGCTAAAGACAGTACAAAGATAGAAAATTAAAAGCCAATATTTCTAATTAACATAGATGTTAAAATCCTCAACAAAATATTAGCAAACTGGATCCAACAATACATTTAAAATATCAAACATTATGATCAAGTGGGATTTATTTTGGGGACAAAAGACTGGTACAATATTCACAAATCAATAAACATGATTCACCACATAACAAAATGAATGATAAAAACCACACGATTATATCAATAGATGCAGAGAAAGAATTTGATAAAAATCAGCATCCATTTATGGTAAAAACAAAACAAAACAAAAAAAGACTCCCAGAAAAGTGAGAATAGAAGAAACATACCTCAATGTAATAAAGACCATATATGACAAACCCACAGCCTACTCAGTAGGCAAAAACTACAATCAAGATTTACTTACGTATTTAGGTGCTCCAATGTTGGGTGCATAATGTTTATAACAGTTATAGCCTCTTATGCCAGTACCAGGCTGTTTTGAGTATAATGGCCTTGTAGCATAACTTAATATTGGGAAGTGTGATACCTCCTGCTTTATTCTTCCTTTTCAAGATTGTTGAGGCTATTTGTGTTCTTTTTTGGTTCCATATAAATTTTTGGAATATGTGTTCTATCTCTTTGAAGTATGTCATTGGTATTTTAATTGGTATTGCATTGAATTTATAAATTTCTCTGGGTAATATAGACATTTTAATGATGTTTATTCTTCCTAACCCTGAACACAGTATATGCTTCCACTTGTTTGTATCTTCCTTGATTTCTTTTATCAATGTTTTAAAATTTTTCAAGTACAAGTCTTTAATCTTCTTGGTTAAATTCACTCCTAGGTACTTTATTTTTTGGTTGCAATAGTGAAGGGGATTGTTTCTTTAATTTCTCTTTCTGACTGTTCATTGTTGGTATATAAAAATACCTCTGATTTCTGAGTATTAATTTTATATCATGCTACCTTGCTGAATTCATTTAACAGGTCCAGTAGTTTTTTGACTGAGACTATAGGGTTTTCTATATACAATATCATATCATCTGCAAATAATGATAGTTTTACTTCCTCTTTTCCAATTTGGATGCCTTTTATTTCTTCTTCTTGTCTGATTTCTGTGGCTAGGACTTCCAGGACTATGTTGAATAAGAGTGGTGAAAGGGGGCACCCCTGCCTTGTTCCTGATCTTAAGGGAATTGCTTTTAAATTTTGCCCATTGAGTATGATGTTGGCTGTGGGTTTGTCCTAGATGGCCTTTATCATGTTGAGGTATGTTCCCTGTATTTTCACTTTGCTGAGAGTTTTGATCATGAATGGGTGCTGGATTTTATCAAATGCTTTTTCTGAGTCTATTGATATTATCATGTGGTTTTTCTCCTTCCTTTTGTTTATGTGATGAATCACATTGATTGAGTTGTGAATATTGTACCAGCCTTGCCTCCCCAGAATAAATCCCATTTGATCATGGTGTATGATATTTTTCATATATTGCTGGATCCGGTTTGCTAATATATATTTTTTAAATTTTTATTTATTCATTTTAGAGAGGAGAGGGAGAGACAGAGTGAGAGAGAGATAGAAAGAGAGGAGAGACAGAGAGAGAGAAGGGGGGAGGAGCTGGAAGCATCAACTCCCATATGTGCCTTGACCAGGCAAGCCCAGGGTTTCGAACCGGCGACCTCAGCATTTCCAGGTCGACGCTTTATCCACTGCGCCACCACAGGTCAGGCTGGTTTGCTAATATTTTGTTGAGGATTTTAGCATCTATGTTATTAAGGGATATTGGCCTATAATTTTCTTTCTTTGCATTGTCTTTGCCTGATTATATAGATCAATGAAACAGATCAGAGAACCCAGAAATAAACTCACAGCTTTATGGACAACTGATATTTGAAAAAGAATGTAAGAGCATACAATGTAGTAAAGACAGCCTCTTTAATAAATGATGTTGGAAAAATTAGACATCTACCTGCAAAAAAATGAAACTAGACCACTAACTTACACTATTCACAAAAATAAACTCAAAATAAATAAAAGATTTAAATGTAAGCCGTGAAACCATAAGCATCTTAGAAGAAAACATAAGCAGTAAGCTCTCTGAAATCTCTGGCAGCAATATATTTCTGACTTATCTCCACAGGCAAGTGAAATAAAAAACAGGATAAACAAATGGGACTATATCAAACTAAAAAGCTTTTGCACAAATAAAGACAATAAGAACAGAATATAAAGACAAACTACACAATGGGAGAACATATTCAACAATATGTCTGATAAGGGATTAATAAGCAAAATTTATAAAGAACTTATAAAACTCAACACCAGGAAGACAAACAATACAATCAAAAAATGGGCAAAAGAAATAAATAAACACTTCTCCAAAGAGGACGTACAGATGGCCAATAGGCATATGAAAAAATACTCAACATCACTAATCATTAGAGAAATGCAAATTAAAACTACAATGAGATATCACCTCACACCAGTCAGAATGGCGCTCATCAACAAAACAACAAAGTATAAGTGCTGGCGAGGATGTGGAGAAAAGGGAACCCTCCTGCACTGCTGGTGGGAATGCAGACTGGTATAGCCACTGTGGAAAACAGTATGGAGATTCCTCAAAAAATTGAAAATCGAACTGCCTTTTGACGCAGCTATCCCACTTTTAGGAATATACCCCAAGAACACCATAGCACTGTTCCAAAAGGAGAAATGCACCCCCATGTTTATGGCAGCATTGTTCGCAATAGCAAAGATATGGAAACAGCCCAAGTGTCCATCAGTGAATGAGTGGATTAAAAAGCTTTGGTATATATATACTATGGAATACTACTCTGCCATAAGAAATGGTGACATCAGATCATTTACAATAACATGGATGGACCTTGATAACATTATACTGAGTGAAATAAGTAAATCAGAAAAAATTAAGAACTATATGATTTCATACATAGATGGGACATAAAAATGAGACTCAGAGACATGGACAAGAATGTGATGGTAACGGGGGTGGAGGAAGGAGAGAGAGGGTTTGGGGGAGGTAAGGGGCATAAAGAAAACCAGATAGAAGATGACGGAAAACAATTTGACTTTGGGTGAGGGGTATGCAACATAATCAAATGTCAAAATAATCTGGAGATGTTTCCTCTGAACACATGTATTCTGATTTATCAATGTCACCCCATTAAAATTAATAAAAAAAACCCTCAAAAAAAGAAATGAGTTATAGCTTCTTGTTCAAGTGCTACCTTTATCATTATGTACTGTCCTTCTTTGTCTCTACTATATCCTTTTTTTAAAAGTCTATTTTGTCAGATATGAGTTTTCTTTTTTTTAAATTGAGAAGTGGGGCAGTACAGACAGACTCCTGCATGTGCCCTGACTGGTCCACCCATCAAGCCTCTACCAGGCCATGCTCTTGCCACCTGGGGCTGCTGCTCCATTGCTCAGCAATTGAGCTATCCTAGCACCTGAAGCCGAGGACATGGAGCCATCCTCAGCTCCTGGGGCCAACTTTGTTCAAACCATTCAAGCTATTGCTAGAGGAGAGGAAGAGATAGAGAGAGAGAAAGAGAGAGAGAGAGAGAGAGATAAAGAGGAAAAAAGGGTGGAGAAGTAGATGGTCACTTCTGTGTGCCGTTTTTGGAATTAAACCCTGGACTTCCACATGCTGGGCTGATGCTCTACCACAGAGCCAACTGGCCAGGGCCAGGTATAAGTATTGTTACCCCAGATTATTTTTTCTTTTTATTTGCATGAAATATCTTTTTTATATCTCTTTACTTTAGTCTGTGTGTCTTTCATTCTGAAATGGGTCTTTTGTAGATAGCATATAGATGTCTTGTTTTCTTATCCATTCAGGTATCTTATGTCTTTTGATTGGAACATTTAAGTCATTTACATTTAAAGTGATTATTGATAGGTATATATTTATTGCTATCTTATTCTTTTAACAATGTTCCTCTTCTTTTTCTTGAAGCAGTTCCTTTAACATTTTTATAATACTGGTTTGGTGGTAACAAATTCCTATAGCTCTTTCTTGTCTGGGCCTTTTGGGTGGGACTCTGGTGCAGCAGGCCAATGTCAGAGACCGCCTGTTACTTGTCCTGGGTAAACTTTTTGGAGCTACAGGTGATTCACAGCTTGTGGCTGCCTCTGCTGAGTTTGCATGCATGTAGGAAGGACCAAACAGTGCATCGAGGTCTATTCTTACTTGCACTGGGCCCAGGGACTATTTAGCAAAATTCTCAAGTTGCCCCAAGTTCTGCTTCCACCTGCTTTTGTTTACTGGCTGCCTGTTCGACTTTGAAAAAGCTTCTGGCTGAACTTGAGTTGCATGATGTAGCTTCACAGTGAGTTACCATGTAGAGGATAGTGGTATTCACCAGATTAATAAAATTTCAAAACTGGTGCCAAAACTGGGACTGAGGTTACTTAGCACCTCAGTCCTGGGTATACAATACAATGCTCCTTTGTATACCAAGTCTTGCTGCACCCATTCTGGGCACCTGAAGACCTTTGCCGTGGGGCAAGGTCTCTCCACAACTTCTGCTGCTGCCCAGAGAAATTGGGTCAGCCCTTTTGCATCTCTGTCCTTCCTACCAATTTCAATGTGTTTTCTTCTGTAAATCCTTGGTTATAATACTTCTCTCCAGCTAGTCTTTTGTTGGTTATTCTGGATGCTTGTTCTATAATGTAGTTGTAATTCCAATTTGGTTCTTGGAGTTGGTGAGTGTTGCTTCCACCTACTCTGTACCATTTTGGATCTTCAAGCCTCAATGTTCTATCTTGTTATGTGTTTTCTATTTGTCACATCTATTAATTACTCTTTTTTTTTTTACTATCTGTGGGGTTTGTTTTTATATATAACTTGGTCATAATCTTCAGTTATAGACTCAAATATTAATCTATGTGTTGCTGTGTGGGTATTTTGTAATATTTTGTGAAAGTCAATAGAGTTGACTTTTTAACCAAAAGGGATTATCCTTGACAACCAGGTTAGATCTCACACAACCAGATCTAACCTGAAAGACCGTAAGGACAAAATTGAGCTTTCTCTAAAAAAGTAAATTCTCCTAATAGATTACAGCATCTGCTCTTGCCTCAGAATTTCCAGCATGTCAATTTTGTCCTATAGAATTCAGACTTTTCTACCCATGTGCCACAATTACATAAACCAATTTTTTAAATAAATGTCTATCTCTCTCTGTTTATGTTTCTTTTTACACACACATAGACATACAAACATACTGCATACATATACATGCAAACCATAATATGTATATATCACTATATAATTCTGCTTCTTTGATAAAACTCTTACTGACATAGATTGTTGTTTCTAGAAAAACAAAATTTTAAAGATGAGCTTTCTGAATTGGTTTTGGGTTTTTAAAAATTGGTTCTCTAATATGGTTAGATTTGAAGGCATTAATGACTCTATATCCAATTGCAAAAAGAAACACTGGTTATCTATGGTATGATGTGGCAATAATAAAATATAAAATATCATCATTGGGTACTACTAATCAAATACTATTAGAAACTGAATATTTGTGTCTCCCCAAAATGTATATGTTGAAATCTAATCCTATGTAATGGTATTTATAGGTCAGAGACTTTATAGATAATTAGGTCATAAGTGTGGGGTCCTCTTAAATGGGATTAATGCCCTTATCAGAAGTGGCCAGAGAGCTATTTTTCTCTCTTTTCTCCATCTAATGGTACAAGAAATGTGCATTTTGCTTCCCAAGAAATTGTTTTTACTAGATCCTAACCATACTGGCATGCTAATCTCAGACTTCTAACCTTTAGAAATGTGAATAATATTTTTTTTTTGTTTTTTTGCTTATAAGACACCAGATCTGTGGTACTTTGTTATGGCAGCCTGAAGTGATAAGATAAATACCTATGGAAGAAAAGCTGACCATATGTTCAAAATTAAGAGTAGAATTTAAAATAAAATTATTTAAATTTTATATGTAAAATTTATAACATTTAATACTTATAAAGTTGATCAATGAGAATAATAGGTTAGTTAAAAGAACACAAAATATTTAAAAATGGGAGTTAAAATGTTATCATTTTATGTTAGTTTTATCATTTTTATTATATTTGTCTTGTTCATTTACCTTCTGTTGTATTTATTCTTGTGTGTTTCCTTAAAATGTTGAAAAACTTAAGTTTATCTGTTATTTGTAAGGGATCCCACAATACAACTTGCTACTTCTTCTTTTTGATAATCTATTATTAAAACTGAATTTGTAATTTCTTCCTACTCTTCAGTTACATAGCATAGAAGGAGAGGTTTGATTTCAAATTTTTCAGGCTGAATTACCACTAAAGAATAAACTCAAAACTAAGGACAAACAATATGTTCATATTTGATGTATGATATTTCAGTGTATGTATATTACCACAGGTTTTAAAAATAAAGTTAGAATAAACATTTGTGGAATGACTTGAGCTTCTTCCATGATTCCCAAGAGTTCTGTGGCATACCTTTTTTGTGTAACTATTTTCTTAGAACTTTCCTTTCCTATTATAAAATATGTTGATTCAAAATTTTCCAATTTTAAAAAGTTTAAATTACAATAATAAATAATGCATGATTGATAATTATTGATTTGCTTTATTCACCGTGATTCTAGCTTCATATATCATACATTGAACTTTCACATAAAGATTAGCCCATGTATTTTCTAAACAGTGGAAAGAGATGAAGGGTTTAATATGACAGGTGCTGATTTAGTAGGCGCCGATGGAGAGCGAATTTTCTTCTTGATTGTGTGCCTAATACTTTTGGAAGGATTGAACATTTGCCTGAGGCCTACAAACATTGAACTTTTGGTTCACAATGCTAGAATACATATTAATGCAATTCTTTATGTGTGCTTGATTTAAAAGAAAATAAAATCCTGTAGAAGTTTTTCTTCTTAATTTATCCACTTCAATTCAACAGACTGCAACTCAGAGCTATGAAATGATTTGCTGATGCAAGTAAACCTAATGGGTACTGATATTAGAAACCTGAGGGTCATTTATTTTAACTTTGCATTTAAGTTCTTTAGAAGACTTTGCTTTTAAAATTCTAAACTATGAATAACCAAAGATAAAACTTCCCAAAATTAAACTAGTTTTTTATTTCCATTTATATATATTTTTTGTTTGTTATTTCAATATTACCATGAGGAGTTTAGCATTACCTTTATTGTTTTAATAATGGAGATGTTTATTTGAAGGTTAATATGATATATAAAATATTTTAAATATTAACAATAATCACCTACTGGTTTTTTGTTGGGTTTTTTTTTTATGTAAACTTTTTACCTAATAACACATCTACCATATATTCTGCCATGGGAGATTTTCATAGGGTTTGTGTGAACCAAATCTGTTCCTCAAACCTCTGATTCTCATCTTTTTTTTTTTTTTTTTATGAATCAGATCTAATTTTTCTTTGTCTTCTGGACACATTTGTGTATATTCCCTGTTGGGCACAAACCCAATTTTGACTATTTCCACCTCAAAACTACTTCTTTCTCTGAATTTCTCTGGCTATAAACTCAATATTCTCTAAATCAAGGTTTGAAACTTTGTTATTTCTTCTTCCCTTAGCACCTCTCTCCACTCAATTACTGGAGTGTCCGTACATTCTAACTCTACCTGCTAAATCTAGAGCTAAACTCTGACTTTTGGGGCCTCTTGCTGTCTTTTATTAGTTTAAACTTGGTCTATTTAAATAATTTATATTTTTCTTCTGATACAACTTTGAAACTGCTATCCAATTGCTGTCAGCAATGCTCAGTTTTGATCATATTATTCTTCTGCTTAAAAAAAAATGCCAATTTCTTTCCATTGCCTACTAAAGGGTACCAGGTTGGGCATAGTTCCTTGGTATTATCTTTGCCTCTTGGATTTAGTCTTTTACAGAAGTTTCAGAGAGGGAATGCCTATTCAGCTCTTGTTACCATGTCTTCTTACCACTCAAAGTTATGTCTGAGGAATGTTTGCCTTGATCTATGCTCTGCACAAAGTAAGGCCACAGTTAACACAAAAGAAAAAAAACAGAGAGTGGTAATAGCTGATCACCTACAACTCAGAGGGCGAAGATACCTGAAGAGAATATGTGATTTTACTTAGACAAAATGACTTTTAGTATTAGAATTAGAGAAAATAAATTTCTGGGTTAGCTAGCAGCTAAAGCAAGTATCCTCTTTATCAGAGTGACAACCAAAAATTCTTTTCTGCCAAGGAATTTCATTCATCTCTACTGGTCCTCTTAGCACTTGGGTATATGCCCACAGGAGTGTCACTTGCAGTGACAACTATCTAACCTTTGGAATAGAAATATACCTGGTAATAAAACCAATTTCAATGCATTATTTTAAGAATAATCTTGTGAACTGAGATAGATATCTAATGAGATACAACCTTATATAAGGCTCTCCACTGTATAGCCTAATCATTTTTCAGATTGATTGTTCATGTTTTTTTACCCATGGCCTACATTCCAGCTTTGCTCAATTACATGTGTTTCCTTCCCTCACTCTGCCTGTGCAATATTCTCTGGGTGTTTGTGGGCCATTTAAGATGAAAAGGACAATCTCATCATCAGGCATCAGTTTATAAAATGTTTTTTAAGTCAATAATAAAAATAACAGTAGCAGTTTTTTGGAAGATAAGACAGGAATATTTGTGTCCATTTTCAGAAATCACTGTGGAACCTAATAGTCTCTTTCCACAGCTCATCAACTATAATTTGTGTCTTTCCAACTTCACTCATCTAGGTCCAGGGTATTCTATAGGGTAAGGTGAAAATCTAATTGCCTAATTTTACTCAAAATTGGAAATCTCAAAACTACTTTATTATCTTTTACAGCATTTTATCTCTCAATGCTTTCTTGGCCGGCAGCCCCTTTTCACATGACAACATAACTCCTTGAAGTGAGAGCTGTTTTGATTCTAATTTATATTTTTTGCAGCACATCTTGCACATAGTAGGTTTTCAGTAAATATTAATTGAGTTGAATATTATTAATACAGGTTTATAACTATAGTAAATTGCATTTTAATAAGAGAAAAATTTGCAAACTCTGCTTTCTCTCATTTTTTTTTTAAAAAGAGATAATCATCATATTAAAGATAGAAGCTTATCTTTAATATTAAAGGATACCTTAATTTAAAAGCTGGTATGTTTTCTGCTTATGGGAAAAAATAGACCTCCTGAGTCAATGTATAATTTAATGAAGAAAAAAGCTATTTTTCTTAGGTAAATATTTTGAATCACTAGTGTATTATCATTGTATTTTATATATTAATAGGTAAAATATTTGAAGATTGTTAGTTATGAAATTCTAAAGTATAAGTACATTCTCCTCTGGAAAATGCAATGACTATAGTGTGAAAAAGACATCTACATAAAACTTGATAAATGCAGAATAAAATTATATTACTTTAATACCTGAATAATGAGGCAAGATAAAATAAGAATTACAGTCTTGTTGAAAATGCTGAAAGTAATCAATTGATTTTGCATAAATGAAACCTACAAAACATTACAATTGCATGTTGATAAAATTGAAGAAAACTTGAAGGAGATCTGTATAACATTAAGGAATATGTTCATTTCAAACTCAGTGCTTCTGAAAAACCAAACTGGCAATCGACATTTTGCTAAAATTCAGACTTTTACATGATAGAAAGAAAATTTTTAGTTTGTGAAATTTTAAGGAAGTGAGCTGTGCTTCCCTCAATGTTACCCAAATGCTCAGAGATGCAGGATCTATGAGATTTCCTGGACAATGTCATCTATAATGGGATGTAGTTTTTTTTCTCTCCCAAAATTTATCCATTAGGACTAAAAAGGGGGAATTTTATCATGTAAACCAAAAGAGAGGACAAAAACAGTACCCTTTAAACATGATAACTAACTAAAAATATAATTTTATTAAAAGCTTATTTGGTCAGCTCTGGGTCTTCCACTCTGTTGCACTCAAAGACCACTCTTCCAAGAATGGGTCTTAAGGAAACTGAATGACTGAACACTGTGCTATAGTCAAAGATGAAAAGCAGTTAAAATTAGTAAAAGAAAAACTAGAGATGATTTTTAAGAAAGGGTAGATGCCTTAGTGATTAGGATTGAAAATACCCCCTAGAAGACATTAAAGGCCATGTTAAAGAAAGGCATGAGAGAAGAGAAGTTAAACAGAGAAAAGAAGCTATGTATAAAGTGTCAACATCATGGAGTGTCCATATGATATACTTCCAACTCTCCAAGAATTCTGGCGATTTAAAGCAAGCTTATCACCTACTGTAGTAAAGGAGACTTAACCTTGCCTCCTTGTTATATTTTTTGGTAGTTATTCTGAACTATGTGTGTGAGTTTGGAATGTTAAGGTTATATATTGCTAAGATATTGGGATCTGATATCAGACATGTTTAAATTCATTGATGTAGAAACTCGATTAATATTGGTTGAAGTTCATCATAGAACTGTTTAGGACTGGTGGACATAGTAAGATGAGGATATGATGAGTAAAGTGTTTTGATAAGCAAAAGGTTGGTCCAGTTGAGTAAGTTATTACCCTAAGAAGGAGAATATTTACCATAAGGAGTAATATATTGTCACGAGAGAGATAGTAGGGTAGTATGTTGTTCAAATAAATGGTTTTTTAGAAAAATTTTTAAATAAATAATAAATTTAGTCACAAATTTATCTGCCTGGTAGTCTAGGATTTCTTTGAGTCGTGAGGTCTTGTTAAAATCAACTGTTGAAATAGTTCTTGATTTATTAAGCTGTGTGGAGTCAGGCAGGTGTTCTCAACATGAGTTAGAAGATTTCATTCAAAACTATAGTTAAGGTCTATGTTGGACATTATTCTCACTTTCACTGTAGGTGTAAACATGTGTAGAGATAAAGTTTTTATACAAAATAAACCATAAGTAATCCAAGTCATTCTTCTACTAATAATGTTTCTCACAGAAGCATATTTCAATACATAATTTTAAATTTTGTATCTTGAAACATTACCAAAATGAGAATTAAAAACAAATTTGGTATTTTCATCTTTATTGGTAAAGAGAATTAAGTTTTTAAATACATAACTCCTTTAACTACTAGGAAAATATGATAAAACACAAATACAGGAAAAAAGTTTATATAAAGAAAAAATGAAGGAAGAAATATTATAAAAGGTATAATTATAAATAAAATTTAACCCAACTGGTAAATATAAAAATTCCATATTAAAATATCAGTGAGATGTTTCATTTAAAAATTTTCAAATATCCAAACAGGAGAAAAATCTAATGATATTTAGAACAGTTTGAATTGGAGCATTTATCCATTGTTTGTGTGACTATATTTTGCTACAAATATTCTAGAGTATAGTTTGATAATTTGATCACAAATGCATTAATCATGTATTTCATTTCTAGGAATGTTCCTCTACTGAACAAAGATGTATATCAGATTCATGTTCAAAAGGTCATTATAGAATTGTTTATATATAAGTAGAGATCCAGCCATCACACCACATTCTAAGACGCAGAATGAAGGAATGAATGAAGGAACAAACATGCACCAGCTGTCTTTATAAACAGCTGCAGGTAGCTTTATCTGATATCTTACTGTGTAGCCATTAGTTACCTTACATGACAGTCTGGGAAATGATTTTATTTTAGGCAACCATGTATTTAGCTAGAAATCAGCAATTCTACTATTATAATGTGCAAAGAAGTGTCTCTTTGTCTCTTTTACATTGTTTCATTGAGCAAATTAACTTCAGTTTGTCTCAGTCTCTCCAATCTACTCTAGTCTCTCCTTAGAATAACTAAAGAACTCATTAAAGTTTCTTCCAAGCAAAAAAAAAAAAAAGTTGTTTTTCTCTTTAATAATAACCTTTTACTATGCTGAGATTTAGATTGCTATAGCCAGCTTGTTAGAAATAGCCAATGTTTTGCTTTTAAAGATATATAATTGGCCTGATTTGTGGTGGTGCAGTGGATAAACTGTCGATGTGGAATGCTGAGGTTGCCAGTTTGAAACCCTGGCTTGCCAGGTCAGGAATCGACTACTATGAGTTGATGCCTCCCATTTCTCCCCCTTCTTTCTCTTTCTCTGTCTGTCTCTCTTTCTCTCTCTAAAAATCAATTTAAAAAATTAATAAAGATACACAATTAAAAACTACAGTTTTAGAATGTTCTGTTTTTAATTTAAATTATAGACACATGTGGATACATGAATGAATTCAGGAAATAAAGCAAATTGCTAACAATTATTTATTGATATTTTCTGAATAGGAGGATGACAGATTACTTTAACTTGTGCCTGTATTTAATGCATTTTCTAAATGTTTTTTAAAATAGACACATTTTAAAATCAGAAGAGAAATATCAATTTCCATGTAAATATCAAGAAATAAATATCATTAATTCTATAATATATATTATTATTTATTCTATAAAATATCCTTAGGTATTTTATATTTCATGTACCAATCATTACAAACAAACCATGGTTCCTAGCTGTGAGGTACTTAAACTCCACTGGTAGTGGTAGAAACATGAACCTACAATTATGGTAGATTGATTTGAATGCACTGGTTAGAGGTATGCACACATTGGTAATGTAGTGCTATGAAGATTCACTCTCCCTAAACTATAAAGACCAGAAAAGTATTTTAGCTGAGTACAAATATCAAAATGTTGGGTGCTTAACACAAGGTGCTTGTGTTAAGCTGTGAAAACTATAGGTCTAGAAAGTTATCCTATTGTATGGCCTACATATATATATATATATATATATATATATATATATATTTTTTTTTTTTTTTTTTTCTGAAGCTGGAAACGGGGAGGCAGTCAGACAGACTCCCGCATGCACCGGACTGGGATCCACCTGGCACGCCCACCATGGGGCGATGCTGTGCCCATCCAGGACGTCACTCGGTTGTGACCAGAGCCACTCTAGCGCCTGAGGCAGAGGCCACAGAGCCATCCTCAGTTCCCAGGCCAACTTTGCTCCAATGGAGCCTCGGCTGCAGGAGGGGAAGAGAGAGACAGAGAGAAAGGAGGGGGGAGGGGTGGAGAAGCAGATGGGCACTTCTCCTGTGTGCCCTGGCCGGGAATTGAACCCCGGACTCCTGCACACCAGGCCGACGCTCTACCACTGAGCCAACCGGCCAGGGCCTGGCCTGCATATATATTGATGTGACAAGTAGAAGGATTGTGTTTGTGTGTGTGTGTGTAAAATACTCAAAGACTATAGAAGTTTACAGAAGCCCTGAGGGCATGATGTGTCATCTCCAAAAGTCTAAATTTGTTGTGAAAAGTTTGTGTAAACATTGAAATATTGCAAGCAGGTAAAGCTCTCACAAGATTTGCGTTTTAATGTGTCACATCTGAGGTCTGTGAAATAAGTGGCTCAAGTCTCCAGGTAACATTACAAATATACAGGTAAATCAAAACTTAATCCAACATATATGTTTACTTAAGAACCTTACATCATCCCATATCTTTGGTCCATGGTAAAACATTAGGTGTTGCTTCCCTGTGTGGCCAAAATAAAAACTTATTATTTATTTCAGTCGTTTCCATTTAACCAAAGTTAGTCTGTGCACAGATTTTCTCCTTCTAGTTTTTTTTTTTTTATGTAGAATGAGAGAGGTTTTTTTTTTAATTTTTATTTATTTATTCATTTTAGAGAGGAGAGGGGGAGAGAGAGAGAGAGAAAGAAAGAAAGAGAGAGAGAGGAGAGACAGAGAGAGAGAAGCGGGGAGGAGCTGGAAGCATCAACTCCCATATGTGCCTTGACCAGGCAAGCCCAGGGTTTTTGAACCGGTGACCTCAGCATTTCCAGGTCGATGCTTTATCCGCTGCGCCACCACAGGTCAGGCTCCTTCTAGTTTAAACCCTTGCCTGACTTACCTTTTAAACCCTGAATACTGCATCACAGTGCACATATACAGAATACGCTTATCTATACCCACAGCTTATCTCTTTAGCCAGGCGTTATACATGCATTCATTTTGCTATCCTATACTTGTTATCTCTTTAGCCCTGCTCTTTCACTCCCTAAGACAATGGTAGATTTCTGGATGGAACCTATAGTTAGCAGTAAAAATAGCAGAGTGGAGAAGGATAAGACCATACTTAAGGAGAGCAAGCTCACACAGAATCAAAAGCTGGGCATATTACATTGGAAGGTCAACTGAATATAGAAAGGAATAAAATAGTTCAAAAATACCTAGGTGTTCTTGTTTTTTGTTTGTTTGTTTGTTTTTTTTTGGTTATTTTGTATTATTTTTTTATCATAATACAGGTGAAAGACATAACATGTTTCCACGAAACACTAGGGAGCATTACAGAGCATTCAGAGGCATGCAAGCCAAGTAGACTGTGGAACTTTGCATAACTTCCTCTCTTGCCTATGAGAAGCCAAAAAAAAAAAAAAACAAAAACAAAAACTCCTTTGATGGACTAATAAAAGACCTCAATCTCTATCTACATAACTCAGGTAATTCACAGAGCACTTGTGACCAATAAGGTGTATTTTCTTTATTAATATTGCTATTATTATTTGTGTTTTATATGTGAATAACTTAAAACTCAGAGAAGTTAAATAACCTTCCCATTTTTACACTAGTGTTTATGACTGGATGACAGTTACAACTGTCTGACATAAAGCTTTGCAATTTTGCTATCGATGTTATCAATTTAATATTTATCAACTTTATGAGATACTTGTTTTTTCTTTTAGAGATAGAGGCAGGGAGAAAGAGGAAGGTGGACAGAGAGAGGGGAAGGATGCATTTATTGTTCCACTCAGTCATGCAATTTTTGTTTGCTTCCCTTGTGTGCTTTGACCAGGGGTCGAACCTGCAAACTTCTTGTTCCAGAAGGAGGCTCTTAACTGGCTGAGTTCACTGGCCAGGGCAAAATATCCTCATTTTTATCTGATAAGAATTGAAAATATGTAAAGGAAATTGGCCTAATAGAGGTTAAACATTATTTGGAACTGTGTTCTCCAATGTCAGGTTTAATTTTCACAAATATTGGTGTTTATAGAACCATTCCAGGCATTGTATATAAAGTTATCTAGTAATATGACTATAAATAATTTTATTTCTAAATATATGTACTACTATATCATCAAGTTATCTGTGCATTCTAAGAAATCTTTTTTCAATGTTTACATACTAGAACTGAATAAATTTAAGTTCTCTGAGTACTTAATAAATATTTTTAAAAATACGTTAGTTATGTTAGACTGTGCTTTCCAATCTTTCCCAACTAGTAAGGAAAAGAAGAATATAAATATCCCTGGGTATTTGTGAATATATCCTCAGGAGCCTTACCATAAACATAAAATTTTTTACAGTTTCATGTCTTATCCTAAAATATTCATGTGAGTTTTGTATCCAATTCCATAACATATCCTTGCTTGTTTTAATAAAATCTGTTTTAAATTATTTATTATCTGTAAAATTCTCCCTATTGTTTTGGTTTATGAACTTGATTTTATTGCATTCAAAATAAAAACATTCAGTTTTCCATGCAGTTGTTGATTCAGAGTACTGAGCCTTAAAAAATATTTTTTGCTAAATAAACTGATTCTGTGTACAGCCTTTTATCATTTGGGTGAGCAATGTACTGAATTAATTTACCTGGATTTAGCCCTTGTCACATTTTTTATTTCATTCATACAAAAGATAATACCTCAGTTTTTGAAATTAAAGTCTCTGAATTACCCACCCCCTCATTAGTCACTGTATTCTTTTATAGGGGAGCAGGTTTTCAGAATCTTTTCCCTAGAATATGACTATATAATTCAGGAGGTAACCATTTTTGCCTGAGAAGCTCTTACCTACACTATTAATCCCAAAAGAAGAGTCTGGACTCAAGTTACAACAGGGTATGGTTAGGGAAATGGACAAAAGAGGAAAGCAAAGATTATTTAATCTAAGACTTTTAAATTTTTTTTTTTATTCATTCATTTTAGAGAGAGAGAGAGAAATAGAGAAAGATAGAAATGGAGGAGGGGCGGGAAGTATCAACTCCCATATGTGCCTTGACCAGACAAGTATAGGGTTTTGAACTGGCAACCTCAGCATTCCAGGTAGACATTTTATCCACTGCACCACCACAAGTAAGGTGGGGGCTAGTCTAAGACATTTTAAAGGTTTATCACCTGAATGACACAAGTGTACAGGATGACTTTAGAAGATTCCAGACCTACATCTGTGTAGCAAAGAAACCTAAAATACTATTAATAAGAATACTAAAGTCTAGAGGAGAACAAGTTTCTAAAATTTAAGAGTTAGAAGATGACATAAACTAAGACACAATATGTAAATGACCTTTATTAAATAATTGAGACTCTGCTCTTTATAAAGACAATAAGGTAGTAGTATAGCTTAGACATTGTTTTGATTTAAGTGTTTGATGTTTTAATTTTATTTCTTTAAATATTAGAACAGATTTACTGTTCAAGTGAGTTGTCATTTTGCTAAACAAATGAACTGCACTTGATTATATGGTGGAAAGTCACTATGTTTTAAGTGGTCCCTTACATTTTAATTTTCCTTGTTTGCTCTTCTCTTCATTTCATAGCCATTTTGTACTCATACTGTCACTATGTCTTCTCCTTTTTCCACACACCCACTTTCATGGTGCTGCGGAGGAAGCAGGCTTCATGTTGTATTATTCTACATGACCATCTTCTCTTGACCATAGGTTAGTGGCCTTAGTGGTCCTCTTAGTCAAGGAGAATCAATTCTTAAATTATGTCCGAACGTGTACTGCAAAGAGATGATTCAACCAAAAAATACTCCTCTCTTAAAAATGTTTAAATGTAGGGAGTCTAGTTTCATTTCATGAATTAAGTGCACATGTTTTATGCATTTTACTCCCAAGGCCTCCGTTAAAGTGTTAGTAAAGAGAGAAAAAGGTATAAAGATATAGCAGTAAAATCTTCATATATGTATACATGAAGCTATGTTAGTCCAACCTATTTTTGAATGACTGAAAATAAATGAGAAGTTTTACGATTAATAAATTAGAATAGAAAGTGATGTAATCAGTAGAGAACTCTGACTTGCTTTGCAGAAGGTCAGATAGGCTCTGGATGTGGGAACTGCAGGTATGACAGAGAGCAACAGGTAAAAAGCAGGGTCCAATCTAATGAGGTGGGGTAAGGGAGCAGATTCATGGTAAACATTTATGCTCTGTGCAGTGCTACAATTTTCTATTTCTCTGATCCCTCTGGAATTTATCTAGTTGTAATGAGTGAAGTATAGATGGTTTTTTTCTTTCTCAAATTGCTACCCAGTTGTCCCATTATAATTGTTCATGATCCAAACCATTATTGATTTCTAGACTCTCATTTCTGTTGTACTGATTGCTGTATTCAGGTCCAATGTCACAAAATTTAAATATTAAAGAATTATTATGCATTTAAATAGCTAGTTTCTTATTGTTATTCATTTTCAGAGATTTTTCTGCCTATTGCTTATTTTTCCATTTGTATTCTCTAAGCAATTTTTATAGTTACAAAAAAACAGTATAAAACAAAAATATTTTTCTATGATTATGTTGCGTTTGTGTTGCGTTTATAAATTGTCTTAGAAAGAATTAATAACTTTATGATGTTTAAACTTTCTTATCCAAGCACATAGTCTTTTTCCATTTGTTCAGACTGAGTTAACTTGATGGTTCCTTGCTACTTGCAATAACAAAATGCCAAAAGCAAGTATGTATTTATTATTGTACAATTTGATAAAGTCATAACTTTTAGGGTATACAAAAATTAACATGCTAATATTTAAGGATATGTAAGTTTATAGAATTGAATTCTACACACTTGCTCAGTGAAGTACTTTTAATGTCAGGCCTTAGACTAAGTTTATTTCCTGTTAAGCCTTTATCTCCATGAGCAATTAATTTGATATGGAACTTTAATAAAGTAAGTACATCAAATATGTATTCAGTTTTATATATTTTAATACTAAGCTAATAGGTTATTTACAATATATATTTATTAACTGATAAATCACATGTATATGCTTGAAAATTGAATATAAAGAAGAACAAAGGCAACCCAAAGTCAGCAGAAGAAAGAAATTAGTAAAAATTAGAGCAGAACTAATTAAATAGAGAACTTAAAAACTATAAAAAAATTAATACAGCAAATAGCTAGTGCTTTGAAAAGATCAATAAAATTGACAAACCACTGGCTAGAATCACTAAGAAATAAAGAGAAAGAATTTATATAAACAAAATCTGAAATGAAAGAGGAGAAATTACCACAGATATCATAGATATACAAAGGATCATAATAGAATACTATGAAAAATTACATACCACCTAATTAAACAATCTAGAAGACATGGATAAATTCTAAGAACTATACAATCTTTCTAGACTGAATCACAAAGAAGTAGAAACCCTAAATAGACCCATAAACAGGGAGGAAAGAGAAACAACTATCAAATACCTCTCTGAAAGTAAAAGTACCAGAACAGATGGCTACACTAGTGAATTCTACCAAACATTTAAAGAAGATTTGGAACCTATCCTTCTCAAAGTCTTCCAAAAAATAAGGAAAAAGCAATACTCCTTAACACATATTATGAGGCCAACATCATCCTGATAACAGAACCAGGCAAAGACAACACAAATAAAGAAAACTACAGACCAATATCTCTAAAAAATACAGATGTAAATTCCTAAAAAATGTACTAGCAAATTGAATACAATACATTAAAAAATAATACATTATGATCAAGTGAGATTCATTCCGGGAGTACAAGGATGATTCAACACACACACACACACACACACACACACACACACACACACACACCTTTAAGTCCCTGTCTATCATTTGTTTCAATTCCATACCTTTTCCCGTTCCAAGACCTTGGTATATACTTGTTGTGGCTGGACCCCGACACAATCCCCATCAAAATCCCAATGTCATTTCTTAATGAAATAGAACAAAAGTCACCAGGTTTGTATGAACCATTAAAAAGACTTCTAATAACCAAAGCAATCCTGAGCTTTGGGAATAAGCAAATAATCTAATTAAAAAATAGAGGACCTGAACAGATACTTCTCCCAGGAAGACATAAAAATGGCCAATAGATATATGGAAAAATGCTAATCTTCACTAGCTATTAGAGAAATGCAAATCAAAACTACAATGAGATACCACCTCACACCCGTTAGATTATTATCAACAGACAGGTAATAACAAAAGTGTTGGAGTAGTAGTGGAGAAAAAGGAACCCTCATTCTCTGCTGGTGGGAATGTAAACTGGTACAACCATTATGAAAGAAAGTATAGTGGTTCCTGAAAAAATTTAGAACTACCATATGACCCAGCAATCCCTCTACTGGGCATATACACCCAAAACTCAAAAACACTGGTACATAAAGACACATGCAGCCCCATGTTCATTGTAGCATTATTCACAATTCCCAAGACATGGAAACGAAGTGTCCTTTGGTAGAGGATTGGATAAAAAAGAGGTAATGCATATATACAATGGAATACAACTCAGCCATAATAAATAATGACATATTGCCATTTATAACAACATGGATAGACCTTGAGAACATTATACTAAATGAAACAAGTACATCAGAAAAAGTTAAGAACTATATAATTTCACACATAGGTGTGAAAACAGACTAATGGACACAGATAAAAGTGAAGTCGTTACGGAGGAAGGGGTATGTGGGGGAGCGAGTGAAGGAGAGTGCAGGGGAAGGGAGTAAAGAGGGTCAAATATAAGGTGACGGAAAATGATTTGACTTTGAGTGATGGGTACACAACGTAATCAATAGTTTAAATGATATAAAAATGTTTACCTGAAACCTATGTACTGTTATTGATCAATGTTACCCCTTTAAATTTAATTTTCTAAATAAATTTAAAAAAGAAAATTGAATATAAAAAGTAATTTTCTTTAGGTGTATTCTTTGCTATTGCACATATATTACTTCGTATATTTTATAATTTTGTTCAACTATGTGACTTCACAGAACTCTATCAATTTATATCTGGGCTAGTTTTTTTACTCACTTTAGGCCATTATAGCAAAAGTTCCTGAAAGTAAAAGTCGTTTACACACTGATTCTGCCTCTACTCCCGCGCTTTTGATATACGTTTAAAAATAACTTTCTGGCATATGTTCTTTGTCACATCATTAAAATCCCTGTTGAAAAACGGTCACCAGTGACAACATGTGATGACCTAGGGAGGCATACAGGATCCTTAGCCACCTTTCCCAAGTCACTGAACGATTCTCACTCTCATCCACTGTACTGGAGCCACAATGATTCTTTAAATGTCCCTAGAACACAGCAAGCTGTCACCTGCTTCATCTCCTTCTTGCTTAGTTTCCTCTACCTAAAAATACTTGCCCCTTTTCTTTTCAAAGCTGACTTTTCCTGACCTTCTGGTCCTCAGTTTAAATATCTTCTGAGAGAGCCTTCACTGATCAATCACCAGATGAAAGGGAGATACAACCTTCTCATGCATTTTGTTGGTGTCTTAATCATTGCATTTATCACACTTATCATCTTTGCTCCCTTATTTATTCCTATTCAACATTTTATTTCCATCACCAAGCAAAATATTAGCACCAGTTCCTCAATTACTATTTTTGCATAAATCAATGAGTATGCTTAATTGAGAGCTTACATGTCTTCATCCTTTAAGAAGGAAAAAAAGTTTTTTGGGTTTTTTTTTTTTTGTGTGTGAAACATGACTAATTTTAATAGATCTCAGTTAAGTATACATTTCTTGACAACTTGTAGAGATCTAAACTAATTGTCAAAATGCTATGTCACTTGCTGTCCTCAGAAGTCTGTAAGCAGACTATTTCATTATCTACAGAATGACAATATGATATTATGGAGTGCAGTTGTTATGTTTCCTACATAACACTCTTGCTACTTTAGTCAGATATGAAAGAGGCTGTTTAAAAAGAAAGTCTAAGAATTATGCTATTAAATGTTATTCTTAAATATTTCACATCATTTTCTTAGCTATTTAACTACTTTTCCCTGTATTCTGTTTAATCACAGCTGTTAATATTTGACCATGCCAACCATCAAGTTAGAAAAGAGAAATAAAAAATGAGAACTCTCTAGTATTTACATAAAGTGTTAAAATCTAAAAGGCTTCTGTTAAACTTTATCTGAAGAACACTGGTTTATTTTAAGTGAACTTCCCTTTACTCTTCCTCCTGTTAACCCTCAGTAGACTCATGGCTTTTCAAAAGCTGTTTAGTTCAGAAGTAAGATGGAGAGGCTGCAAAGGAAGATGACCCAGGCACAAATGAAAGGTGGAGCACCACTGTACGGGAATAAGCAGATGGCAGAGATCAAGCCCTCAGACCTGGTGAAGAAAGAAGAAAGAATTATAGTGGTCATAGGACTAATGCTTCAGGATTTCAAAGATGTTGCTTTCATCATGGTCTATAAGAGAAAGGGAAGAAAGAATTGAAGTTCAATGCATCTCAAAATTCTTGTTGCTCATGAAACCCTCCCTTCCATCCTTTGATTTGATTGCTAACAGCAGTGCGTTTTCAGGAGCACGGAAGGTACTTAGGATCACACACTCAGCTTAGCTTTGTTTTGCAGCACTTAAAAAAAAGAAATTCTTTTGAAAGAAAACATTGACTTCTGCATTACTTTTTAATACCTGACACATTCCATTTGCTAAGCTCTTTTTGTGGATAAGAGAAATCCTGGAGAAGGAGTGAAGGTACAAAGTATCAAAGAAAAAAGATGGTGAAATGAATAGCTACTAGGAAAGGGTCCCTCTCATGTGCAGAATTAATAAGATGTTTCAACCTTAGGAAGTGAAGACTGGGGAAGAGATTTTCCTCCTGTCTCTCAACTTGGATCATCAAAATAATAATATTCAGCTAATATTATTAGTCTAGGAAGCATAAAATTAGTGCCAATTCTCACTACTACTACTATATCCCAACATAGCTGGTCCTTGCCATTTGAATTTTTACACCTGTTCACATCCTTTCTTCTTCTTTGCTAACAGGATAAATTCTACATAAATCAGGAAGAATTGAAAGGCAATAGGGTACAGTTAGGCCACTACAAGGTAAATCTCTATACAGTCCCTTCCCCAGGCTCACAAATAGGGAAAACTGAACACGTAGGTATAGTATTGATTTTAAACAGAACTAGTTGGGTAAGCTCTTTTTTGCTCCCCCACCCCTCTTTGCAAGGCTTTATGAAAAATGATGAGTACCAAGGTATGTTTTTCTTGGAGTGAATATCTTTGAAGGCCAAGCAGGAACCATGTGAAAATAAAGAAAATAATGAAGGGAATGATGAGAATGTTTGCCATATTTATATTGTGGCTCAGTTCAGCAGATAGAAGACCAGATAATTTCACCCCAAATAGAATGTATATGCACTAGGGTATCTTGTATCTGAGATTGCTCAGAAAATGTTATCATCATAATCAGTTGCATGAGGCAGAAAAGGTTTCGGGTTCTAGTTTAAGTAGGATTGACCTTTACTTTAGATCACCCAACCCTCATTATGTTTTGCTGCCTCATATATATGTTCATTGCTGTTCTGCTACTTCTTTGACCCATGTGTTTTATTTTCAAATTCAAACAGTTGAGTAATTGCTTTGTTTTTGATGCATTCTACCAATCACTAAAGTAAACAGATAGAAAAAGGAATCGATTTTAATAACAATAACCTAATTGTATTTTTATTAGCTATCCATTCTTTGCTATAAAGATTTCATTGTAAGGGAATTTTTTTGAATTGTCTTACTTATACTATGGTTAACTCTCTGGAGTCTTACTATTGCCATTTTAGTGTATTCTTTGGAGTTGTGTTTGTCAGAATTCTCTTCTCTGTGTGGTTCTAGGCCATAGTTAGCTAAGAATACAGCTTATGCATGGCTTGAAAACTGAGAATTGAAGTGAGGACTGTTACTCTCAGGAAGTTATTCATTAGACATGGTGTCAGTAGGATCCATCTTCTAGCTTCTCTTCCTAACTATTGACCCTGCTAATACACAGGTCTTAAGCTAGTTACCAAGGACTTCACTGAACTTTGTAGAGAGAAAACAACTTCCAAAGTTAACTTCTTGCCTGCATCTCCTTAACATTGCTACTTTGGCAGCCAGATATGCATTTTTTTTTCTGGGATATTCCTGTAAAGTCTGATCTGTCCATATAGACTGGTTCTTCAGATGTCATGGTTAGTGATTCTCTTTAGTGCTTTGACATCCCCATTTTTCAGAACTGAACTTCCTCAGCTCCTGTTATATTTGTGTACATTGTCATTTGTATAGCAAACTACTTGTGTGCACAGTATTTTTTATGGCTCTGGTTTCCTGACTGAGCTGCAACTGATGGAGATAGATTTTATGTTCGGTTCTAAGGGGGCAGGCCCTTAAGGCTATGACTCTGGAATAGGTTCTTTGATCTGCTTAGATTTAAAGACATTAATAACCCATTTGCCAGTGGTAAGTAGAACACTAGAAGTCCAGGGCACTTAATGCAAAATAGTTGCTGAAATGATTACTTTTAATTATCTGGAGTCAAATGCCTATAGGAGGCTTGGCTTTGGATGACCATATAGCTGCTGCCATTAAAATTATAATGGAAATAAAAAGCATAAGTACTCTGGGGTTTGTTTCCTATGCATGCACTGGGAAACTTGTAGGAGAATTTACCAACAGCAGAAGCCATTGCTCTTAGAAACTTGTTGCTGCCACAAAAATGTGTATAGCTGCTTAACGGTTTCTAGCTTTCCGATCATCTCTCCCACTATCAGTCTAGTCAAACAGTAGTGGCCTCAAGTATTAGAGTGAATTTTCTATAGAGATGAAAGCTTCCAAAGGTCTCTCCACAGGCTCTCCTTTTGTAGGTCCACTTCAACAGCCACAGTATAACTGCAAGATTTCCCACAAACTATGAGTTGCCCAATCAAGTCTGTGTATGGGCTGAGAAGGGCAGTGACTTCCTTTGTTTCTCAAACTCCTATCTTCCAGACCTCAACATCTCTAGCAATAATTTATCCTTTCTTCAGAATAGTTTTAACTCTTTTTCCCTGACTGAACATTGATACAATTAGTATTTTAATACTATTTAATAATAATGGATTTATTATTTAGTATCATTAAATACTAACTTAGAAAGTATTGTAGTTTTTATATAAGCCATCATTATCACATACTTATGAAATGCAATGGATAATAGAACTGTGCCTTAAAGGTGGTCATCAATCAAAAATGTTTGTCAGTAAGTAGAAAAAATATATTGTTAATGAAAATTATATCTATATTTCTATAGATTATGATTTTTCTCAGTGGCATCCTGCAACTACCAATTATAGCATTATCAGTTGATAGCAGGAAATTCACTAATATGCATTAAACCACTCTTACATATGCTGTCATTTCAGATATTTTTCCTAGTCATGTAAAGACTGTATCAACTTGAAGATAAAATTCCCACATTCAAATTTGTGAAACATGATAAAATTCAATGACCAATTTTATTTATATATATATTCTTATTTTTAATACTTTTGAATGTTTGAAATATACTCTAATACCACCATCTCTGACTATTCAATAAAGGAGTCACTAAAACATAAAGCATTAACTGTTTGCAATAAACACATAAACAAACAAACAAGTAAATCAATATTTTTTAAAAATTACAAATTACTATATATAGTAGTTCTTTCCAAATAAACTGAAGTTATTATTTTGTTTGTCCTTTAGAAAGCAAGGGATTATTGTTTCCTTAATCATAGACAAGAAAAGTCTGCTTATCTTGACACTTTCATAATGTTGGCCATATTGTATTTAATGTTTTACCTTTCTAAAAACAGCTTGGAGAATAATATTTACTACAAGAGTCATGACTTTATAAGATGCGTGAAGTGAAGTGAGTGGCACAAAACAGTAGGTAGCAAAGCATCATACAAATCAATGAACAACAAGGTCAATTGCTTCATATTTACTTGTGGTTCAACACAGCTGGAGTGAAAAAAATCATAATGCTTGACTGATATCGTGCAGCAGTGTAATGTGGAATAATAAGGGAGCTGAAATCATCAGTTTACAAAAACTGTTACTCTAACTAAGCAAACACAGAAAAAAGAGGCAAGTTGTCAAAAGAACAATCAGGAAAAATCCATGTGAGGAATACAAAGATGAAATATAAAAGTATATATCCCACACTCCTTTAAACAAAGACATGGAAAACTTAAGTTGCTGTTAAGTCCTGATTTACATGGGTATTGAACTTTCTTAAAAAGCATCAAGTTTTATTTTCTGCCATTGTCAATCCTGTGAGCAAAAATAACATTTTACATATTGATAATTTGAACACAAATTTTATTTGAGGAAAGGTCATAAAAACTTGAACTAGGAAATGCTATGATTATACCAGTATTTCTTATATATGTCAGGACAAATCTCAAATACCAAAGATTTTCATTGTGTTGTACTTTTTTTTCTATAAGACATTTTAAACCTACATATGCAATTAAAAATACATAAATTAATGTATACTTTAGGAAAAAGAATGTGTGCGATATGGAGATTGTTATGTGGTGTTGTAAAAAATAGCTTCAACACTGAGAGATTAAGCTATTAAGATATTGCTCTTACCTTTTCTGGAGTTTCCAAAGTATTTAAGTGCACTATATACAGTGTGTCCGAAAACTCATGGTGCACTTTTGACCGGTCACAGGAAAGCAACAAGAGATGAAAGAAATGTGAAATCTGCACCAAATAAAAGGAAAACTCTCCCAGCTTCATACCTATTCAGTGCAGTTCGATGTGGGCTCACGCACAGATTTTTAGGGCTCCTTAGGTAGCTATCCCGTATAGCCTCTACAGACTCATCACTGACTGATGGCCTACCAGAATGGGGTTTCTCCACCAAACTGCCAGTTTCCTTCAACTGCTTATCCCACCGAGTAATGTTATTCCTACGTGGTGGCGCTTAGTTATAAATGCACCGATATTCACGTTGCATTTTGGTCATGGATTCGAATTTAGAGAGCCACAGAACACACTGAACTTTCCTTTGTACCGTCCACATCTCCACTGGCATGGCCGTGGGCTGCTCCGCTGTATACCTGGTGTTACGTCATCATCTGCGCATGCGCACATGCTGCCACATCCTCCTACAGAAACTGGGAGGGTTTTCCTTTTCTTTGGTGCAGATTTCACATTTCTATCATCTTTTGTTGCTTTCCTGTGACCAGTCAAAAGTGCACCATGACTTTACAGACACACTGTACTTTGGCTTTTTAACCAGGGGTGTAGCTCTGATAACCAGAGAAGCAAGTGCCCACTGACATCAGTGAGACGTCATCTTGCACTAACAGTTGAAATGAGTGCCCATAAAATGCTTTTTTCCTAAATCAATGTACTCATAAGGTATATGTATTTTTTTAAGGAGTCAAAGCTACTCTATATCCATAATCATTGCTCTTTGTACTTGTCTGGAATGGTGAAATCAATTATAGAAACATTAAAATAGAACTGGGATCATCTAATGATACATGATACCAGAGGTGTAGTTCTTTGCTTTTGCCTTTTATGCACATTTTCCTTTTGAAGTGAAAAATCCATTAGGATGACTAGCAAAACACATCACGGACATTCTGAAGAAGTCTTTTTCTTCTCTCTAATGTATTTTAGAGAGCTTCCCAATCATTAACAAAGTCATATTCAGTAAGCGTCTCACATTAATTCTCTCTTTCACCTTTATGGGCAAGGAGATTGACTTTCATTTAGTAAAATCCATTTGTTGTTTTTGGAGACATTCAGAGAATACTGTGTGTGGGCATCTCTTTAGGATTTCCTCTGAAAAGAAATTCTCAAGTATTCAATAAAACAGGAGAGTTTTCAAACACATTTTTAAAGTTTATACCCATAGGTAGGGCTTAGATTTTTCATCTATATTTGTAAGAATTAGAAACATTATAGCATGTTTTTCTATTTTTAGAATGCTATGTAAAAAAAAAACCCAGACCCAGTAAAGTTGGCATATAGCTATTTAACACCCTCCCTCAAGAAAATATTATGGTAACCATTTATTTAGGAAAAGGAATTTTGAGAATTGAGTATAAAAGAATTAAAATGGTAACTACAGGCGGTTCCTAACTTAGCAAGGTTTCACTTACAGTTTTTCAACTTTATGGTTGTGTAAAAGGATATGAACTCAATAGAAAGCATACTTAAAATTTTGAATTTTTCTCTTTTCTTGGGATAGTTATATGTGGGGTGATACCCTTTTGTGATGCTGGACCAGCAATGGTGGGCCACAGCTCCCAGTCACTGGGATCACCAGGGTAAACAATTTATACTCTACTATGTATTGTGTTGGCAGACACCTTTGCATATTGTATTTTTGTGTTTCGCATTCTATCATGTCTCCAAAATGCCCATCTATGTCTTCTACTTCTGGTGAGAAGAAAAAGAGGAAAGCAATTACTCTTGAGATGAACTCAAAATAATTGCCCAGCTGTAGACTAATAGAAGTGTTCTGAGCATGTTTAAAGTAGGATTTCCAACCTTTTTACACTTAGGGACTTGTGAAAATAGGAGAATTGTTTCAAGGATCACTAAGGCAGAAATCACTCTGAGCATAAACAAATCTGACTAAGATCATTGGGTCTATAATCTTTAAAAAACATCAAGGTGGCTAACTCTTTCCAGGACTAGCATGGATTTTCTGGCAGACTGGTCCAGGACCAGAGGTTGAAGAGCACTGGTAGACTAAGCTAACATGTTTGATAGGTTATGTGTAGTAAATGCACTTTTGACTTATAATGGTTTTAACTTGCACTGTGTTTGTTGGGAGGTAACCTCATGAAAAGTTAAGAAACATTTGTATTTCTATTCTCACGGAAAAGTTTTAGCAATTAGATTTTTTTTAACAATTCTGAAGTTCTTAAATTATTTTTTATTTCTCAACTACAGTTGACATACACTATTAGTTTCAGGTGTTCAACCCCACGAATAGATATTTATATAACTTATGTCATCACTCCAATCTGACACAATACATAGTTGTTAGGCTATTACTGACTATATTTCCTATGCTATACATTGCATCCCTGTGAGTATTCTGTCACAATCAATTTGTATTTATTAATCCCTTCACCTTTTTCACCCATCCCCACAACCACCTTTCCATCTGGCATCTGTCAAAATGTTCTCTGTATGTAAGAGTCTATTTCTGTTCTGTTTGTTTATTTTTTATTTTTTTAGATTCAATTGTTGATAGATATGTATTAATTGACATTTTATTATTTATAGTTTTAATCATTTTTCTTCTTCTTTAAAGAAGACCTTTTAACATTTCATGTAATATTGGTGTGGTGATGATAAACTCCTTTAGCTTTTGCTTGTTTGGGAAGCTCTTTATAAGTTTTTTGATTCTAAATGACAGCTTTACTGGGTATAGTATTCTTGGTTGTAGGTCCTTACTTTTCATCACTTTGAATATTTCTCTTCACTCCCTTCTGGCCTGCAAAGTTTCTGTTAAAATATAAACTGGCAATCTTATGGGAGCTTTGTTGTAGGTAACTATCTGCTTTTTGCTTGCTATTTTTTAAGGTTCTTTTTTTTGTCTTTACTCTGTTGCAATTTAACTATGATGTGTTTTTGTGTGGGCCTCTTTGGGTTTATCTTGCTTGGGTTCTACATGCTTCCTAGACTTGTATGTCTATTTCATTCACCAAATTAGAGAAGTTTTCTGTCATTATTTTTTCAAATAGGTTCTCAATTTTTTCCTCTCTCTCTTTTCCTTCTGGCATCCCCATGATGCAAACGTTGGTACACTTGAATTTTCCCAGAGGATCCTTACACTATCTAACTTTGGGATTCCATTTCTCTTTTTGCTGTTGTAAGTGGGTGTTTATTGTTTCCTTATGTTCCACATCATTGATTTGATCCTTGGTTTCATCTACTCTACTGTTGACTCCCTCTAAATACTCTTCATCTCAGTTAGTGTATTCTTCATTTCTGACTGGTTCTTTTTTATGCTTTCCATGACTTTTTACACTGTTGAAGTTCTCATTAAGTTCATTGAGCATCTTCATACCCAGTACTTTGGACTCTGCATCTCGTAGATCACTTGCCTCATTGTTATTTAATACTTTTTATAGAGTTATTGTTCTGCTCTTTTATTTGGAACATGTTTCTTTGTCTCCTCATTTTGGCAGCCTCCCTGTACTTGTTTCTATGTATTAAGCAGAATTGCTACATCTCCCAGACTTGGTAGAGTGGCATTAAGTAGTATGTGTTCTGTAGGTTCTTGTGGCACAGCCTTCCAGATCACCTAAGCTGGGCACTCCAGGTGTGCCCTCCAACCTGTGTGAGCTATGCAATTAAGCCTTGATTGCTGTTGGTGCACATCAATTAGAAGGATTTATCCTCAGGTCCATTGGCTACAAGGCCTGGCTATGACCACTGACCATTGTGGAGGATCAGCTATGTAAGGGCACGCCCCGCAAAGCAGGACTAACTTCAGTAGGGCTCTGGTGCCTGCTGAGTTCACCTCTTGAGTGTGTTGTGGAGGTAGTTTGTTGATGCTCTGATGTGGTCTGAAGCTGTTCACTGGGTGTGCTGGCTCTGGTGTCCCCAGGAGGTGCAGACCAAGGTCAGCTTCTGTCTGTATTCTGCCTAGAGAGGCACCCAGCACAAGCTACAAATTGCTCTGTAGATGGCTGCTACTTGTGCTGGGCGTGGAAGTGCTTAGGTGAGGCCAAGTTGAGATCCAAGGATGGCTGCTGCTAGTGCCAGGCATGGGGCCAGTTTGTGAAAGGTAGGGACAGGCTGAGGCCAAATTGTTCTTGTCTGAACAATTTTGGAAAGTTTGAAGTATAAACCAATACAGGACATTCATATGAAAAAGTCACTAGAAAGAGCTTGGGTGGGCCTACTATTTGGGTTGAGTGGCCGTTAGGGAATCACCAGGGTGGAGTGAACAGTGTGAGCCACGTTAATGAAGATTCAGATACGGTGCCGACTTGCCAGCTCTGTGAGGGGAGGGGCTCATCAGATGAAGAGTTCCTCTGCCACACTTTCATTTGGCAGAAAGCAGCTATTCACCCTGCCCCAGGCCTTTACCTAATGCTAGACAATTCAGTTCCTCTTTGTACAATATATTTCTGTTGCCTTTTAAAATGCTGCCCTAATGCTGGAGCTCAGAAGGATTGAGTCCTATTAAGTTTGTGCAAGGTCCCTTTTAGAGGAACTGTCTGGGACTCCAGCAGCCCTCCATCTCACTGGGCCACAATCCCTGCTGGGTTTTATAGCCAGACATTATGGAAACTTCTCTTCTTGGAACCCTGGGTTGGGGGGGCTTAGGGTAAGGCTGAAAGTCCTCACTCCTCAGGGGGTATCTCTGCAGCTGAGATATCCCTCTAGATTTTTATATGTCACATGTGGGTGTGGGACCAGCCCATTCTGCATTTATGCCTCTCTTACCATTCCCAATATCTCTCCTTTAAACCTTTGTTGTAGGACTTTTATTCAGTTAGATTTCAGACAGTTCTAAAGGATGCTTGTTCTGTAGTTTAGGTGTAATTTTGTTGTAGTTATGAAAAGATTCGAGCAGCACATTTACCTATAACTCCATCTTGACCAGAAGTCAACAATTACATCTTAAATTTTCTTTTAATACTTTTCTAATTAGTGTCAGTTTGATAAATAAGAGAATAAAATGAATTTTCTGTATAACATAAATTTATGGCAAGCTTTTAATCAGCTCTTCACATTGTAATCAATGTATTAGTAATAGTGCATCTGCTAGTATGCATAAATAATAAAACATGATAAAATATCAAGCTCGTTTTTCATTTCTATTTATAATTTTTATTTACTTTCATTCTATTTGGTCCTTAGCCAAATATAATTTTATTCCAGCTCTGCAGTTTTAGTCTAATTTTCATGACTTGTATAAGTAGTGGTAATTTGTAGAATATGAGTTGTGTTTTAATTTCAAGTTGATCAGTCCAAATATAGATAGGTTATGGTCTCTCTTCACCTTCCCAGTTATCACCATTATGCAAACGAGTGAGTTTACTATCACAAGGTATTTTCAGTGGCTTTCTAGCAAATATGTTTCAACCTTTATCTTTAAATGATTTTTTCTCTTCACTGCAATTGATTACATTTGCAGTGAAGGTATTTAAAACATCAGGGCTATGGGGAAAAAGGAGTAAAGGGGTAAGAAAATGATTTATAAAACCTTGGACTTTGGATTTTGATCAACTGGGGGCAAATGCATGAAAGTTCCCAAAGGTAGTATAGTCTAGTTTACTCAGTAGAGAAAAATTGTTACCAGTCAAAGCTTTTTAAAAAAGTATATATATTTTTTGGTGTTTTGATGATTTATTGTGCATGATATCTAGAAAACATTTTAGATGCAGTAAGTTAGAAAAGGTTTTCCATCTGCCCCTGGGAAATAATAACCTCAGCAGAAAAAAGTTACATCTTTCTTTTGCTGCTAGGATGGAGAAAGCCAGACAAACTTTGCTGTTCTCATTCTGTCTTGCAACACAAGCTTGAATTCTGACAAGCTGTCAGGCTGCCCAAAAGCTTGTCTGCCCTTCCTCCCTGTGGGTGATGCCTGCCCCAGTGTGATTTGAAATGGTTAATATACCTAAACACAGGATAGAGAAAATAAAATAATTAAGGTTTTTCTGATCATCTAATCCTTCCCAAAGGAAGAGCTCAACTCTTCAGCAGGACTCATTTGAAATGCTTTGCAGTGTGAATCACAGCATATAAAAAGGAAGGTGTTTTTTTGGTTGTGCAATTTGTAAATTTGGTCCTCCAAATTTTGAAATGGACACAGAAAAGGGTTGGAAAAATGATTTGGTGGAATGTAACCTTCAGGGTTGTTCTTTTTTAATAATACATCTCTGAATAAATATTTATGGCTTATTAAAAAATTCTGATTTTTGCATTTTGCAGCTTATTTTTATAAAAACATCCAAAGAAAACGGAATAATCTTAAAATTTTTTAAAACTCTTGTTAATAAGTTAATGTTCCTTTTTATCCACTGCTTTTAAGGTTCTTGTTATCATGCTATGACCTAACACTAATTGAAAAAAAATGTGTGTTTATAAGTATAGTTCTACTATAGTGATCACTGCTGCAATAAGTGACTATCTGAGAAGAGAGGAGAAAATGTTATATGATATGCTGTTTATAAATGACATTTTGGGTACTTCAGGACTGATCTAGGTGTGGGTTCTGAGGCACCTGAATGAGCGCTGTGTATTTTGGAGGGCCTCAGAGAGAAAGGTGTGGAGCAGGACTTGTGGGTGACTGAATCTGATTTCATTCTAGCCTCATCATCTTGTGAGCCCTGAAGTCTTCAATTGACCTACAAGAGACGTGTCTCCTTTCATGTTTTAAAGATTCAAATAATGGCTTTAGAGGAAATGTTTTAAAAAATAAGGATTCTTTCACTCGCTGAGGCAGTAAAAGGCTTAAAAAATCTCTTTTGTAAGGCTTAGAAATGTGATCTTTATTTACGTTAATCTCTGTGTAGTTTTGAGTTGTGTGAGAAAAGATGGATGTTTGAGATCAGTCTCTTACCTGTTACAGCTTGTTTGTTCCTGCTCTGACCTCAAAAATTGTGAACTTGACTTTGCCAGTTGATAATAGCTCAGTACTTTTTCTTCACTTTTCTATTTTTTATGAACACACACACATATGCATATGCATGGGTTGAAAATACTAAAATTAAGGCCTATTCTTTCAGAGGCATGTCAAGTAGACTAAAAGTAAAAATGTAAGTTGTGTACACTACAAATCTTTGTATATTTTGTGGAAGTGATATTTTAGACATACTTTTGTGTACTTTCTTTAAGAATAGAACCATTTTTTTAGATGACAGCACTATATAGACTGAAAACATGAGCTTTCACACACACACACACACACACACACACATATATATATATATATATATATATATATATATATATATATATATGGTATCATTCATTGTCTTTATGAAGAAACTTATCAAAGAATAGTCAATGTCTTCATTCTCCACTCCAGTTTGGCTTGGATAAAGTCTATGGCAGGGGTCAGGAAGCTCTTTGACTGAGAGAGCCATAAACACCACATATTTTAAAATCTAATTCCATGAGAGCCATACAACAACCCGTGTACATTACACATTATCCAATAAAAATTTGGTGTTGTCCCGGAGGATAGCTGTGATCGGCTCCAGCCACCCGCAACCATGATTATGAGTGGTAGGAAATGAATGGTTTGTAATACATGAGAATGTTTTATATTTTTAATGTTATTATTTTTTTTATTAAAGATTTGTTTGTGAGCCAGATGCAGCCATCAGAAGAGCCACCTCTGGCTCACGAGCCAAAGGCTCCTGACCCCTGGTCTATGGTTTCTCTTGTATGATGAATCACTGCACTTGAATAGAGTAGTTCCTAGACATATGTGGAGAAACTTGTCACTTAAGGAAAATCTCATGATTTAGGACTCAGGATCAATGCAAATGTTAGTACCACTTACACTTTCAGAGGCTTTTACTTTTCATTGTCATTTTCAGAAACATGATTTTTGAATGGTAGGCCACACATATACTTCTGAGAATCTGCTTAAAGGTTGTTATGAATTAAGTTGAAATTAATACAGAAATAAAAATACATACCAACATTTCAATGTTTCAGTGTCCTTTTTTTTTTCCTTTTTTTGTATTTTTCTGAAGTTGGAAACAGGGAGGCAGTCAGACAGATTACCACATGCGCCCCACCGGGATCCACCCAGCATGCCCATCAGGGGGTGATTCTCTGCCCATCTGGGGCATTGCTCTGTTGTAACCAGGGCCATTCTAGTGCCTGAGACAGAGGCCACAGAGCCATCCTCAGCGCCTGGGCCAACTTTGCTCCAATGGAGCCTTGGCTGTGGAAGGGAAAGAGAGAGACAGAGAGGAAGGAGATGGGGAGGGGTGGAGAAGCAGATGGGCGCTTCTCCTGTGTGCCCTGGCTGGGAATAGAGCCCAGGATTCCTGCACGCCAGGCCGATGCTCTATCACTGAGCAAATTGGCCAGGGCTCAGTGTCTTGTAAGAACAAAAGTCTTTACCATGATCAGCACTTAATTGAATAAATAACATGAGTAAAAACAGTTGTATTTATCCTTTATTGACAATCAAAATTTTTCTCTTAATTCAAATAGCTGATATAGTGAACAATTATATTTTCAAATCCCTCAGATAATTTATATAATATTGGTAATGCTGAAAAAATATTCACCCATAATGAAGCCAGTAGTTCTATTTATGATTTATTAATTCCATTGTATTTTTATACAGAAAGATCCAAAGAGTTTAAACAAATAAAAATTGCCTTTAAGTTTTGTTGAATATTTAAACATCTTTTGGTGAAGAATATTCAATGCAAATACCATATAAAGTTGGTAGCATAAACTAAACTACAATAAATCATCTTTAGGCTATAAAGATCAGTGGAACTACATATGTTTTAATACTCAAGGACAAATAAATTAATATATGAGAGCAGTACTCCATATTTAAACATCTTTTCCCTGTAATAAGGAAACACAGCAAATTTCTTTTTTCTTTTTTCTTTTTTTAGTGATTATTGTATTGATTTTAAAGAGAGAGAGGAAGAGTAAGAGCAAGAGAGAGACAAGAGACAGGAACATGGATCTGCTCCTATAAGTGCCCTGACTGGGGATGGAACCAGCAACCTTTGCATTTCGGGATGATGTTCTAACTCTGTGGTCCCCAACCTTTTTTGGGCCACAGACCGGTTTAATGTCAGAAAATATTTTCACAGACTGGCCTTTAGAGTGGGAGGATAAATGTATCACGTGACCGAGACAAGCATCAAGAGTGAGTCTTAGACGAATATAACAGAGGGAATCTGGTCATTTTTTTAAAAATAAAACATCGTTCAGACTTAAATATAAATAAAACAGAAATAATGTAAGTTATTTATTCTTTCTCTGTGGACCGGTACCAAATGGCCCACGGACTGGTACTGTTCTGCAGCCCAGGAGTTGGGGACCACTGTTCTAACTAACTGAGCTATCAAGCCAGGGCACAGCAAATTTCTTTTATTGATTTATTGCAGTGACACTGGTTGCTTACAGATATATGTGACTCCAAATAATACTCCCATGTTAAAAAAGAAGTCCTGTCCCTAGCCAGGTAGCTGAATTGGTTATAGCATTGTCCTAACATGCCAAAGTTGTGGGTTTGATCTCCAGTCAAGGCACATACAAGAATCAACCAATGAATGCATAAATAAATAGAATAACAAACCAATGTTTCTTTCTCTTTTTAAAATAAATAAATAAAATTTTAGAAGTCATTATGGTCAATGCCAATACTAAATGTTACTTTAGAGTTAGTGAATGAAACAAACTAAATTCTGTGCCTTTAAGAACATGAGAATCTTATAATTTATTATTAAATTGTTCTTCAGTCAAGAATGACCTTTATAAAATTTCTTAAGCTAAATCTAGTGATGTCAGGTCCTGGTTAAGAATATTCTACTGTTTTTTTATTCCATTATTTGAATAATTTTATAAAAATCATATTAACCAAATTTAAAAATATTTAAATGTTTTTTCTTTTAGAAAAATTCAACTTTAGTTCCCAAGAACCACTTTTTGTTTTTATTACTAGTTTCAGAGATGAAAACTAAGTCAGTGTGATTGATATGACCATAGTCATATTTCTAATTTTATTAATGAGGATGCTAGATTTATTTCTTAATAAGTTGATATATTTTTAAGCTTATAATTGAATAGATTTTAGTAGTTAGAAGCTTGGGCTTGAATTAGTAACTAGATTTGAATTCTTGCTTAATCCCTTATTGCATGATATGCTAGAATAAGTCTGGTAACTTCTCTTAATCCTTACCTGCCTCATTTACAAAGTAAGGATAAAAACAGCACTGATCTTATAAATTTGTCTTGAGGATTAAATAAGTAACTATTAATTATTTCATTTGTCCATTTACTTAACACATATTTTTAATTGCTTTCAAAATTCTCTTCTGCATATTTATTACATAATTAATTAATTTTTCTCCTTTAATCTATTATGTGGTGAATTGTGTCTACTGGTTTTCTAATGCTAGAACACAGTTATATCCTTGGCCAGGTAGCTCAGTTCGTGGGAGCATCATCCTATGCATCAGGGTTGTGGGTTCAATTGCTGGTCAGTATGCATGCAGGAATCAACCAAAGAATGCATGAATGGGTAGAATAATAAGATTGATGTTTATATCTCTCTCTCTTTCTCTCTCTAAAAAACAGTAAATAAAAAATTAATAAAATAATACAGTTACATTACTGAAATAAATCCACATTTATCAAGATATTTTCTCTATTATTATAACTATTCTTGATATAATGTGTTTATAATTCTTATTGTGCTTACAAAGACAAATAACTTTAAAATTATATAGACTTTATTTTTTAGAACAATTTCAAGGTCACAGCAAAATTCAATGTAAAACACAATGTTCCCTTATACCTTCACATATATGTATAGTATGGCCTTCTCCATCAGACAGAAATGGAAAAACAAAAAATGTTTTTTGCAATTGTAGCAAAAATAATAAAATACATGGGAATAAGCTTAACATATTGTATGAACAAATGCTATATACTGAAAAATACAAAGCAGCATTAAAAGAAATTTAAAAAGACACAATGAAATGGAAAGATATACTGTGTTCATGAATTAGAAAAATCAACATAATTAAAATTGCCATAGTACCAAAAGCAATATACAGATTTTATGTAATCCCCATCAAAATCCTATTGTCATTTTTAAAGAAATGAAAGAAAAAAATCATCAAATTTGTATGAAACAACAAAAGAGCCTGACGAGCCAAAGCTATCTTGAAAAAAAAAGAATAAACAAAAAGTCACAGTAGTTGACCTCAAATTATACTACAGAGCAATATTAATCCAAATAGCATGGTACTGGTAAAAAAACAGACACACAGACCAATGGAACTGAACTGAGAGACCAGAAAGAAAGTCATATATATATGGGCAAATAATTTTTGACAAAAAAGCCAAAAACACACAATGGAGAAAAGAAAGCCTCTTTAATAAATGGGTAAATTAAGAAGCCACAAGCAAAAAAAAAAAAAAAGAAATTAGATTACAGTTTATCCCCATATACAAAAATTAATTCAAAATAAATCAAAGACCTAAATATAAGATCTGAAACAATAAGTTACATTATGAAGATAACATTATATTAATTTAACCCTATAGGCAAGGGAAGTAGGCAAAAATAAATGAATGGAACTATATTAAACTAAAAAGCTTCTGCACAGCAAAAGAAACCAACAACAAAACAAAGAAGTAACCAGCCAAATGGGAGATGATATTTGCAAATAACAGCTTTGACAAGGGGTCATTATCCAAAAAGTATTAAGAACTCATACAACTCAACACCGAACAAACAAACAATCCAATTAAAAAATGAAAGGAAGACCTGAACAGACACTGCTCCCAAAAGGAAATATAAATGGCCAACAGATATCTGAAAAGATGTCCAAAGCTAAGAATCATATAATTTTACTCATTTGTGTGATATAATACTGAAAGTAACAAATGAACAGGAAAATCAAAGAAACAGAAACTCATAGATTCAGACAACAGTATGGTGGTTACCAGAGGGAAGGGTGGGGATGAGGAAGAAAGTAAAGGTAAAGAGAGACATATATCATGTATGGTGATGAAAGATTATATGACTTTGATTGATAGGCACATAATGCAATATACAGATCAAGTATAGAAATGTACACTTGGGGCCCTGTCTAGTGACTCAGTGCATAGAGAGTCATCCTGGCATATGAACATCCCTGGTTCAATTCCTGGTCAGGGCACAGAGAAGTGACCATCTGCTTCTCCCCCCCTTCTCTTTGTCTTTCCCTTTGCAGCCAATGGCTCAATTGGTTTGAGCATGAACCCGGGCACTGAGGATAGCTAGGTTTGTCCAAGCTAGTCAGCCACAGGCACTAAAAAAATAGCTAGCTTGGCACTTGGGCATGGACCCCAGATGGGGTTGCTAAGTGGATCCTCCTTGGGGCACATGCAGGAGTCTGCCTCGCTATCTCTCATCCTCTCATTTTATGAAACCTATATAATCTTACTAACCAATGTCATCCCAATAAATTTAATTTAACAAAAATGATTAATTCCCAAGTATATAAATACTGGATCCCTACCTGCAGACTCATTCTTATTTAAATTTCATAAATGATAATTTATATCTTCATAAAATAATCAGGATACCAAACATTTTCATTCTGTTTTAAAGTTTGATCAGATTATCATAATTTTTATTTTATATGTTTATACATTATCCAAATTTTCTTTGAACCACATGTTCAGTTTCAAATGAGAAAAAAGTCATTTAAGTAAGTACACAATCCAGTATTTAATAGTCTGTTTTAATTTTTATACACCTTTCTCTCCTCTCTTCCTTCTCATCTCAGATGAAAGGAAATTGGTGAAATTCTGAAACCTTTTTCTTTCCTTTTTTTCCAGGTGAAAGGAGGGGAAACAGAAAGAATTCCATATGTGCTCTGACCAGGACCACCTGGCAACACTTGTCTGGGGCTGATGCTCTGCTCATCTGGGGCCATACTCGCAACCAAGCTATTTTTAGTGTCTGAGGCGGAGGTTCCACTGATCCATCCTCAGCACCTGGGCCGAAGCTCTCAAACCAATTGATCCATGGCTGCAGATAGGGACAAGAGAGAGAGAAGGGGGAGGTGAAAGGGTGGAGAAGCAGCTGGTTGCCTCTCCTGTGTGCCCTGACTGAGAATAGAACCTGGGACATCCACACTCTGGGCTGATGCTCTACCACTGAGACAACTGGCCAGGGCAAAATTCTGAAACTTAAAAAAGATAAAAGAGATGCAAATACTGGCAAACTGTATCTTTTCTTTCTTACTACTCCCAGGCAGTAGTGGAGGTAGAACTGCCTGCATCCCGGAGTTTAGAGGGGCATGTGCCCCTGGGTAAGCCACAGGTCTTATTGTGTTTAATGGTTAGAAATCTGAGATCTGGAGCCAAGGCACCTGGAAAATATTATTGAGTCCACCACTCTTTAACATGTTAGTACATTGGTTCAGTTTTATTACCTGTAAAATAGGAATAATCATAGTACCAACCTATTAAAGCTATAGCTATTAACAGAATAAATGTAAGTAAAGTTCTAAAAACTGTAAGTTTCTGGACATTGTATGAACTCAATGAATATCCCCTCCTTATTTTCCAACTTGTATTCTACCTTTCGTTTCATCTCTTCCTCTAGCTCATAAATATGCACTTATTTTTCTATAGCACACACACAAAAAAGAAATAGAGACATCTTTTAAGATAGGTTCTGGATAGATAGACATCATAGAAAAAGAGATAATTTGACTAAAAAATATGTTAAGATGAAAATAAAACAGAAAACTGCAAACTTGCACATATGAACGACCCAGCTATTGAATCAGTCTGAGAAAAGAAATATCTCCAAATGTTACAGAATTCCGTTATGAATTTTGTAGAATGTTATTATGCCATGAAATATACATCTCTTACATTTTACTTTGACACATGCAGATGAAGGATCTCCTGGTGTGATTGCATTTATGGAAAAGTTGATGGCTGGGTGTTAAAATGTGAAAAGTGACAGTGATACTTCAAGGAGAAAATAAAAGCCTGCAGAATACTAATGTGGGAAGACAGTGTGAATATACACTGGTAGCCATAGCTTTTATTTTCCTATCTTATCTTTGACAAAAGCAACACATCCTGAAAATGGTACCTACAAAGGATAAGAAAAGGCTAGATTGTATATTTCTTTGACAGAACATGCAAATACTGGGTTATTTTTTACAGCTTCTCAGTTTGCATTAGTTTTGAAAAAAAATATCATGCACAACTCATGAATATTCTGTTTTTTAGTACATACCAATATATGCTGTTTTTAAATGGTCACAGGTGCAGATTTTTGCTTGAGTAATTATACTTATGCTGTGATTGGAAACACTGTGCATATAAGGGTAGGGGAAAGGTGATATGATTTTTAAATGTGTAGAGATTGAATCTTTATAATTTATTCACAATTCACATGTAAATTGCAATGCCACTGTGAATTTGGCATTTAAAGTAAAAAGAAAGGGACATGAAAATTTTATACTGTCAGGTGCTTTCATTCAAATTTGGAGGAATATTCACATGCATACTAAAGAATGCATATTTCAATAATTTTGAACTTGGCAAATGAGGATAAATGTATAACATGTAAGAACTTTGGTATTTGGAATACTATATTTATTCTGATGGAACTCAAACAGACTTGCATCATGTCAGTATTTATAGGCAAGACCTGTAGGGAAAAGGCAATGAGAAATGTATGTGACTGTGGTAGGAGGACCCATTAGAAAAATGTGTTTAGCAAGTAGGAGGTGCCTAACATGTAGACAGGTATTTCCTTAAGAATTTGGCATAAAATTTCTGGCTCAATTCACTTTTAGATTAATTCTTCTTGAGAAAGAGGTTTTTTTTGTTTGTTTTTACTTAATGCTTATTTATTTTTTTGGATTCTATGATTTTATTATAGTTACAAGGCAAACTTAAAATTATAAATTCTTTCCTTCTAATAATACTAATATCTATCTATTAGATATTATAAACATATAAATAATTAGATGTTTTATCTTCATTATCTCTAATTTTAATATAAAACTCTTTAATACAGATATTATTTCACAACCATCTCAGTACTATTTTACACTAGCATTTCCTGTGTAATTAGTTTATGTAGTAATCTCAGGTGGTATAATCCTGTTTTAATATTTCTTATTTGAAAAAAATACAAATACTCTTCTGAAAAAGTTGTATTTGAGAATTGAACAAAATAACAAATAATGCATATCCATAAGTAAATATATAGACTAAATAATAAAACAGCACTTGCAAATAACAGACTGTAAAAACCTTTTTATGTCTGCGTGTATAATTGTCTTTTACTCTTCACTTCAGCTTATGGGTCTTTGGGAGATACTTGAGTCTATGTTCAGGCTGTAATATTCACAAGTTTTCTAGGAATTTAGTGCAGTATTTCAATACTTTCCCAACCCATGCTGGACCCATCATTAGAGAAGAGTGTGGTATTTTTCAAGGTTCAAGTCTAGGAAAAAAAAACAGTGCATTTGCCTTCAGGTTCATATCTGAGACAACTGCCATCTTTCCTCTCCATTGCTGCTGACCTTCACCCATTTTCCAGTAGCTCAGACTCCTTTGCCCTTAATTCAGCCTTCCTGGAAATCATAGGCTATAGGTGCCACTTTGAAAATTATCATCTCTGAATGTTCAGACCCAAAACAATAAAAAAAAGTACCAAAATAAATTATTTCTTGGAAAGTAGTTCCTTGTACTGGCAGTTGTCTCTTTTCCACATTGTCATATTAAATTTGCTTTCCTGCCATATTGTTAGCAAGTATTATTTTAAGGATCTTTCTTGCAACTTCTGTTTCTCCAAAAATTCAGGCTGTTTCTCTTGGTATGTTCATTAGGAAACCCATGTTATCTTTCTATTTGCCATTTTTCTGTGGTATTATATTATTCTTTTTATTTCACAGATAAGGTGGTCAGTTCAGGGACGTTCTCATTGCAAAAATATGGAGCAATAGATTATTTAATTCGTTAGACTATTGAGAAGTTTAAATTATTTAATGCATATAAGATTCTAAACAAGAAGTCAATAAATCTTAGCTATTGTTCTGATTTTTTGTTCATTATTAGGGACCTAGTTAAAATAGTAAATGACAATGTTGGTATGAATGACTTCATTTTTCCGTAATTCCTTTTTGATGGAAACTACGGGAAGGAGGATAGATAGAGCAAAATGATATTTTAAAAAAGGAAAAAAATACAAACCACTTGCCAAAACTCATGGACATGGACAACAGTGTAGTGATTGCCAGTAGTGGGAAAGTGGAGGAGGATATATGAAGAATAAATGGTGATGGACCAAGAATTGATTTGGTAGGAGGTGAACATACAGCATGGTGTACAGAAATGTGTTGGAGAATGGGACACCGGAAACTTGTATAATTATGTTAACCATTGTTACCCCAATAAAATTAAATTTTAAAAAATCCATATTTTTTGAATGTACTATCTGATGATATAGATCTTTCAGAGAGATGAGTTAACAACTGCAGAGCAACCATGTTCAACATATTTTAGCTAATTTTAAATTACTTACAAAACATTAAAAATAACATAAAGAAACAAAAAATTGTGTTGGCATAAAATCAGTACCTAACATCTCAAATGTTTAATAATTCCAAGGTAGATTGTTATTGATATAAAGTTTTGTTGGAAATCAAAGGGTCTTTCATTTGTTTTCTTTCTTTTGTTTTTGTAGTCAGATCCAGTTACTAGAATTAACCCATGTCTGAAGGTAGACTGGCCCTTGCCACTTAGACACTGTGATCTTGCAAGTTTCTTTTTCATTTAAAGTTTAATTTAATGAAATGTAAGACATTGATCATTAAAGTACATCAGTATTAACTAAGTGCTTGGTAAGCACATTCTAAGCACTTCATATGATTAATTCAGATAATTTTCATGACAACTCTACAGAGCAGAGATATCAATTCCAGATACCCATTAGAATTGGGAGGAGTTCTGATTAAATGAGAAAAAACAAAAATCTCAGGATAAAGTTGGGGATGGTGGCATGAGATATATTTAAAGTTACTAAGGTGGTTCCAATATGCAGCTCAGGTTGAGAAATATCAGAATAAAAGTCTGTACTGTTAGTATCTCATTTTTAGAGACAGCCCACATTCCTTGGCATATGCCCCTTCCATCTTCAAAGCCAGCAACAGGGGGTCCAATCTTTCTCACCTTACATCACTTAGTGACTTCTGCCTCTCACTTTTACTTTAAGAATTCCTTATTGAGCCCTGGCTGTTGGTGCAGTGAATAGAACGAAATGGTGGAATTCAAATAATTTAACAACTAGTTTTCTACCCTAATGGCCATCTTAAGTATAAAAAAAAATGATATACCAAAAGGTAGTTTATTATTTCATGGATTTAATACTTAAATAAGAATAATAAAAGAGGTGCACAAAACTATAAGAAAGTTTATAAGATTATAAAAATTATAAGAAATATTTTTAAAATATTAATAAAAGAATATTAAATATTACCTGACAAAAAGTAATAAAATTGTTACTTAAGATATTTCTGCCCTGGCCAGTTGGCTCAGCGGCAGAGTGTTGGCCTGGCTTGTGGAAGTCCCAGGTTCAATTTCCAGCCAGTGCCCATCTGCTTCTCCACCTTTCCTGCTCTCCTTTCTCTCTCTCTGTTTCCTTCCTGCAACCAAGACTCCATTGGAGCAAAGATGGCCCGCACGCTGAGGATGGCTTCATGGCCTCTGCCTCAGGTGCTAGAATGGCTCCGGTTGCAATGAAGCAAAGCTGCAGATGGGCAGAGCATCGTCCCCTGGTGGGCATGCTGAGTAGATTCTGGTCGGTCGGGTGCATGCAAGTCTGTTTTTTGTGCCTCCCCACTTCTCACATCAGAAAAATACAAAAAATATTATATATATACATATACATTTCCATATTGCTTCTTGATTAGCATCCTCATTTGTAATTTTCGTCTAGCTGAGCATCATCAGCTGTGTGACTTATCCTTAACCATCTTCACTGTAGTAGTAGGATCCCATTTCTTTAGAAGCCATTTTAGTAACTGGTTTGCTGAACTGAACAAAAATTAGATATCAGTTTTGCTGAACAAGTGCAAATGGGTCAAAGCCCACCACTGTATCTAATTCAATGTATTCTAAGTAGAAATCTTGATGTTTACTCTCACCACACTTCTGCTTAATCTGCTTTATCCCATAACCTTCCCCATTTCAAGTGATGGCAATTACATTGCTTCTGCTTTTTTAAGCAAGATCTTATTGGCTAGGTCTTCAAACTACAGGCATACCCTGTAGAACATCTTTGTTGACACTTTCAGTAAAACAAGCACCTCTAGATTTTTAAGTCAAATTTTGAGTAATGTATATAACTCTCTAAAACATGATTTTCAAATAAAATTTACATAGAAAAAATATATCTATCTCCTCAAAACCCAGTTTAACATGTTAAATATTTTAACACAATGTTTGAAATTAACATTTTAACAAATTGATGCATGGGAAAAGTCTTGACGACATTCCAAATACAATATAAAATGTCAGAATCATAAGGAGACATTTAAAAAAGAGTTTCAACAAAGGAAATGACCCCTTAGATTTTACTTGTGCTAACCAGTGAAATTACTGACAAAAAAAGTCTTTGTCAATATCCATATCAGTATGAACAGGTGGTGGTGCAGTGGATAGAGTGCTGAACTGAAATGAAGAAGACCCAAGTTAGAAACCCCGAGGTTCCCAGCTTGAGCACGGGCTCATCCGGCTTGAGTGTAGACTCAGCAGCTTGAGTGTGGAGTCGCTGGCTTGAGCGTGGGATCATAGACATGACCCCATGGTTGCTGTTTTGAGCCCGAGGTCAATGGCTTGAGCAAAGGGTCACTTGCTCTGCCTATAGCCCTCCGGTCAAGGCACATATGAGAAATCAATGAAAAACTAAGGAGCTGCAACAAAGAATCGATGCTTCCATCTCTCTCCCTTCCTGTCTGTCTGCCCCTATCTGTCCTTCTCTCTGCCTCTCTCTCTCTGTCACAAAAAAATAAATAAATAAAATAAAATAAATATATCCATATTATTTATATTTTAATCATAAAGCATTTTTTACCTTGCAATAATAATTCATTACTAACATATAGGCCTTTTATTATGTGTTAGTTACTGTATTTTGATAATGTATTATTATTTTAATAATTTAAAAGAATAAAAACAACATTTTGGTATAGAATCTGACTTTCTGGAGTGGGTTACTCATATTAAGAAGGCATTGTTTGTATATCCAGAATCTGACCACTTTCAACACCTCTTGTGCTTCTGCCTCAGTATGAGCTGCCATTATTTTTCATTGGACTTACTGTGGTTTTTCTCTAATTTTCACACCATGTTCTCCACACTGAGCTTTTCCCATGTCCCTCCTCTGCTCAAAACCCTGCAGTGTATTCTCATGAAAACAAGCCCTAAACCCTTACAACGGGGTTTATAAGAATACATATTATTTACCTCTATCTCACTCTTGCCACTTGGACTTCCTGAAGTTCTTTTCCTTTGGATAACTGTGTTTTAGCCTCAGAGATCTCATTTCAATCACTCCACACACTCTTACTATTTCCTGAGCCTACATTATTCTTCTTTACTTCCTCCTCTTGGTCAATACTCAACTCACTTTTTGTTTTTTTCAAATCTCACCCTCACCGTGAGCCTTACCTAACTTGCCATAATTTTCATAACTATTTAATATTACCACTTGCTTTCTCTACTCCCTCACTCCTTATCTCCTTTAACTCATTTTCTTATTTTTCTTTGTTGCAGCATTAAACATTCTCCATCACGTTACATTGTTCACTTACTTGTTATGTTTAGTGTTCATTGTTTGCTTTCTCTCAGTTATATCAGCTCCATTTCTTTGTTCATTAAGGAATATCAAGTACCTATAACAATGCCTGACATATAGTTATAACCAATACATAATTTTTGAGTTAATGATTAAATTAATAAATGATTTCTTTTTTTCCTCAAGTTTTACAGTCTAAATGGAGCGATGTTTGAACACAGGCAGCTTTTTGATTTCTGAGCCTATACACTTAATATCTCTCACTTTATCTAAATACATATATATTTTAAAAATCTTTTACTCATTTAATATTCAAAACAATTATAATAAGAAATTCTCAAATATTTTTAGAATAAACTGAGAAAATCTTTTACTATAGTAAGATGTTTTAGCTTCAGAATAACCATTTTGGAGATTAAGTAATTAAATTTATAATGACAAACATAATAGATGTTCAAAGAAAGTTATTAATAATTATAAAACATGAACAAATACAGTTTTCCATTTGGTTGCTTTACTGATGAAACCCTCTAATCTGTGTAGACATTATTGGAATATTAGCTCCTTGCCATCTCCTTCCTGCCTCTACTTTCAAGTTCAACATATTAGAGTTTATAACCATCACAATTTTCATTTACTGTTTACTGTAGAAACATAGACTGAAACATTCACTGGTACAGTTTCTTATTGGAGAGTGAATATGATGTAGTTGAAATTACATAGGTTTTGAAGTCAGTCAAAATCTGTTTTTCAATTATTACTGTTTTCTCATCTCTAAAATAGATATAATATTGCAATTTCCTACACATGAGTATGTCCATATTTTTTATTGTTGCTTCTACTCAATGCAGAGAAATTTTAAACATTTTTATCTTTAAGTATTCATAGATAAACTATGGAATAAAAATGAAAATTCACTTGCAATTTTAAGGAAAAATACTAGAGATTTGGGACTCTTTTAAGTTATTTCCTGTCCTCCCTTGGAACAGATTTTACCCTCTTCTCACTTTAGAAGTAATTCAGGGGAAATTTTGCAAAAGGTTAACTATTAAGAAGCATTTTACACACTGTCTGACACATACCAGGAGTTTATGAATTTTTAGTCCCCCAAGCCCACTTACAAAGCTTCATAAAAATATTAAAATTGATCTCCTCCCTGACTAGTCTTCCTTTTTTCTTTCACATATTCAATAACAGCAGTCTTGTACTTAAAAATGTGTTACTTGTTGACCGCTTCTTGGTGGTACTAATTCTTTATATTTGAAAGAATTAAGCTGCTTTCTACTCCCTCCACACCTCCTTGAACTTTCTGTTTATCTTTTCTGCTTTACTACTCTTGCACGATGTCTTCTTCCTGTTTCACTTTTCTTGCATGCCAAACTTGCCCTTGGTTCTTTTACTTTTCTTGCCTTCATTTTTATGGGATGACTATTCTGAATACATGGAGACTGAGCTATTGCAGGTGATTATATTAGTATTCCTTCTGGGTAACTCGATTTTCTAGGTATTTGCACATAAATCAAATATAGAAAAAATAAATCATATTACACATTACTATCCAAAGAAAATATTTTTTGAAAGCAATTTTTCAAGTGAAGAATAATGTCCATCAAATATCTACTTTATGAATTTAGATAGTAGTGTGTTTAGTTTCTTTAAAAAAATCCATATATGCATATACGCATTATATATGCAATGGTATATATTTATATAGTACATGTACATTAAGTATAGTTGATGCAAATTAGTCAATATGAAAGGAAAGTAATGTTTACCTCTTTAAAAATATTGAGTATAGAATGTAGGTCCAAAAAAGAACATTTTTGAAAAAACTTGTTTGGGAACTATTTCTATGAGAAATAGCAAGTGATAGACAATAACTAGAAACCAAAGAGATCTGTTCAAGTAAAACAGAGAGGGTTTTGACCTCTTTAATAAACCAAGGTGGCCCTAAATTCTAAAACAACAACAAAACACAGAAACTAAAAGATGAGTATTCTGGGGATTGCATGGAAAATAAAAATCATTATTTTTATACAACTAAAGGTTAGGAAGATAATTTTTATCTTCTGCTTAAATTGCATTGGAGAAACCCCTGGAATTACACATGTTTAGATTCACTTTTTCCTTTATGTCTTTAAGTTTAGAGTAATAAAATATGAAATGCACAAAGGAAATAAATTTTTTCAAGATCTGAGATTAAAAAACAAAAACCTTCTTAAGCTTAAATGAGTTCTTACATTTTGTGTCCTCAATCAATATGTGCTGAATGATTCAATGAATAGAGTGTCCTTGTTAAGGGACCAATTGTCCTACAATATATTATAAGAATTGTCAATTATTTTAAGAATTGTGTTAAAAATAATAATGTTACTTCAAATTATGGTCCAAAATGTACCTATAAGAGTTCACTGCAGATAGGTTATTAAAATGGCCTTTTTGAGAGTTTTCTAATGATGCTATGTGGAAGGCTAAAATAAAAGGTTCATAAATATCACACATTTGTGAACACTATTGAGTTGTTAGAGAAAGCCTTTGTTTTATTTATTCCACAGATATTTATAGAATGCTGACTGTGTGCCAGACACTATGCTGATGGCTGGGATACAAAGTTGGGAAAAGAAGAACTCCGAAAGTGCCCCTGAAGTGGAGAGGAGACACATGTGCACACTATTAGTCTGCAGCAGTATGTGTGATGATGGAGGTCTTACACATAAAGTTACTTAGTTTTAGAGAAGATATCAAATCTATTTGAGAGATTTTGTTAGAGTTTCACAGAGTGAGTAACATTAGGTTTAAGACTTGAAACTAAGTAAGAGTTGTCAGTTAGAGAGGGAAATTCACATTAAAAAAAAAGGGGGGGCAAGACGAGCAATTCCAAATGCATAGAATGAGAGAGATTAAATTGCACGGTGGTTGGGGGTCATGAATTATTGACAATATTTAAATATTAAACCTGTAATTAAATAACTTAAACAATTTTAATGTAGTTCAAACATCTAAAAGGTTAAAGGCAGCAAAACATATCTGCACCAGGGGAGGTATATGGATCATAATAGTTTATTAAACTACCTCTCTTTTTCTTATTCAAAATTCTGTTTCATGTAGAAGAAATTAACAGAATATAAATATATGTACTATGAATAAAAGTAAAAGTTTAGGTACTATATGTATTAGTTGCATAAATTAATTATAGGAAGTATTAATTTTTTAGAAAGTAACTGTAACACACAAAGATTTAAAAAAATTATTTTTGCTCTACAGGTTTTCTTTGACTAATCCATGAGTCCTTTAGTTAATTTCACTAGCATTTTTATCCTGCTACATGCCAGATATTATGCAATAGTAAGATTGATTTTAAGTATTATACTAAACCTTCTATATCCAATAAGGTTTTATCTTTAGGAGTTTATTTACTTATTTTAAAAATGCTGGCATTTCCAAAATTGTTCTATGGGTTTTTATTGATATTTTTGTCAAGGGGGAGTGACCATAAAAGCAGTTTGTAAGCTGTGAAACCAAATTAGTTTTTGTTCTCTGAGATTTATTTCTGACCTAGACTCTAATATTCAGCCTGATCATCAACTTTATTTCTAATGCTGTCTCCAGATGATTCTGAGATGTTTTCAAACTTAAATTGGCTCTCAAAAGATAGATATTTTTTCACCATATGGATATTTAAATGCATGTAGTAGAGGAGAAGTTACCTAAATATTTTGAGTAGTAACATTTCTGTTAGGATAAATAAGTAACCTCCTCAAACTAATAATTCAAAAGGAAAAATACTCATCATAGAAATATCCAAGAATTGCTATGCTTAGTAAAATTAATCAATCATATTTTTTTGTTATTTTATTTTGTATGTAGACAGGAAGCATTTCAATTTACTAAAACCTTTTTCAAACATTTACCAGAATTAAAAGTATCTACTATGATGTTGCTTTGCTATAAGAAGTTAAATCCTGACATGGGTTAAAAACTGTGATTTATTTTTACAAAATATAATTCTTGTTAATTAATAAAATATTAAATTTAAGAGTACAGCAAGCCTGCCTATACTATATTTTGAAGTCACTTCTTACAATCCACATATTACTGAGTGACGTTCAGCATAAATATTTGGTTTCTCTGGGACCATGACAGCAGCTTACAGAGATTAGTGAAAATTACTTTTACTAAATTGCGTTTGTTAAATTGGTTGTTATTATGTCAATTTTTTCACATTTCTATAATAATAGAATGAAAGTTCTGCTGTAATGTGAAAAATCAAATCACTCTTACAGTTCTATTACAAGGCTAATTCTATTTTATAGCCGAGATCACTTCCATTGACAAAAGCCAAGAGGCACAGTTTTCCAATGACAGATTGACTTATGGTAATTACAATTGCTTTTTTGTTAAATAAATATTAAATTCCAAAATTCACTTACTTTGGTTCTTATTCAAAGGAACACGCATCCTTGAAATTCTCTTCTCAAAACAAGCATAATGAAAAACCACAGATGTGTGTAATCAAATGGAAAGTAAGATAATAAATAAAACCAACAGGAAATTTTATCATAAAAAATTTAAGAAAAATCTCATATGTGTCACTGATATTTGCTGAAGTATGACACATAATTGCAATAGATGGTGAAAAGACCTATCTTATTAAAAATATTTTAATAGAATAAAGGGAGATAGCAATGCATGTCAGCAGAATGTACTATTCTATAGGAAGAATATATTTGAAGGTATAAGTTAGGATAAAATTATGTAGAAAATGTAAGTGACACTACAAAAATAGACATCACCAACTTAAGATATTAAATGATGGAATGGCAGTGAAATTTTAACTATCCAAAAAATGATACATTCTATCTTGCTTAAAACAGTATTACTAAACTTCCTATTTGCCCTACTAAATATATATTTCAATAATGAGTTGAACAAAACATTCAAGGGAATTGTTACACTGTACCTAATTTTCATCATCAAAAAAGAAATTACGGTATTTCTGATAGATGAAAACCATGATAGAAAGTAATATTGTAATTTCAGAGTCCATGATAAAAAGAAAAATATACTGGACATATCAGTTGAGTTTTAAATCCCACACAGGCTGTTTCCCTAATCACCTGGAAATAGAGATCCTCAGGACCCTCTTCAGAAATCAGAGTGTGTGCAACTGAAGAACAAGAATGTGAATTTCTAGACTCCCCACAGATAATCCTGCTGAGGAATCAGGTTTCCCAGATAACTTTTCTGGGAACTGGTAGGAGTTTAACTCCAGATTGAAAGGTTTATTTTTAATCATCAGTGAGTGCTCAAGCTCTGTTAAGCTTTCTGGAAGTTGCCCTGTTCCTTTGTATGCAGAAAAGTTTGCATTGAAAGAGTATTGAAGACCAGACTTTTGGATCTCTAAAAGTCATCACTCATACCAAAAAGATATAGCTTCCCAATATTCTGCAGATTTTTGTCTTGAGCTTTTTGTTTTGTTTTTAATGAGAGTGACAGGCAGTGGAGAAGAAAATAAATCTTGCCTATGCTCCATTCAGGAAATCAGACACATGTAGCCTAGCACAGGAAGGCTATGGGCTATATATATTTCAATGCACTTCTCTCAGGCTTTTAACCTAAAGGAAATCCTTCCCACATTTGGCAGTTGTCTGACTGTCATATTTTCCTGTATTGGGAATTTTCTGCCTTTTATGTGTATATTAGTGGAAGTTGGGAGAGGACCCATCTGAGACTACTAGCCTGATCCTATTTTAAAGCTAACTTTTGCCTCATTGATTCTGTGTGACAGATACAATTGTTTCATTTCCAGTGTCTCTGTCTTAAAATGCCCTACTGACCAAGAGGAATTGAAAAAGAAAGGAACAGAACTGTGACTATTTTGTGTGTTTTATACAGTTTTGGTCCCTCTCTCAAATGTAAAATATGATGTTACTGACTGCACTGTAGAGGCTTTATTTAGTAAAATGAAGTCAATAAATACAATTGCCCTTGACGGTCACTATCTATACATTTATATTTTGTATTGTTAACTTAAAATTTATAGACTGTCTTTATTTGCATCATTCACCTTGAAGATATTGCTATTCCCTTTAGTTTTCTCACTGAAAGGCAGATATGATGATATCTGGGTCCAGAGAAGTTAAATAACTTTCCAAGTACATACAGTGAATAACTCCATATACAAGGGGTCTTCAGGTTCCAACACAGTTCTGTTCCTATGACAGTGATGTGATCCAAATTTTGGTGTAAGTCATACACACCCTTGCCTAATACAAATGGAACACTTGCACTTTTAACAATCCAAAATGGCGAAAATAAGTGTACTGAGGGACACCAACTCCCTCACTCATATGTTGCGTGACTGTATTCTTCCGTGGTGCTCAAGCAAACTAGTTCACCCACATGGTCTGTAAGTATGATTATAACGTTGTAAGCCAAAACACTCATTCTTAATTTTTTTAAGTTTTTATGGGAATGAGTGTCATAAACTCAAACACTGTATGTCAATACTGTTGTAACTTGAGGACCCCCTGTATATTTTTACCTACCCAGAGAAGATTCTTCTTTGGTATTTAAGTATAGTCAAATATTCATTGCATGAATAAAATATATTTTGATTATACTATGCACATATATATCTATTACTAGATTTTCAACAATCATAAAAATCAGCCGATTTTTACATATTGAATAGAAGTTTCTTGAAACTTGGGAAAATAAAATATGTCAAAGCTTTTTGAAGTCTAGAATGTCACTACAAAAAGAATATATCTCATTTTCATCTGCCAGAATCTGATGTATGTCTTTGAGGAAAAAGCAAATGACTTCAGGCTATAAGGATTGCAAACAATGGTATGTCAATTTTAATGCAGATTTTTGCTGTATTGAATATAAATAATTGCATCATTACTTTGTCAAAGTGTTATTTATTCAGAGCTGTGTGCACAGTTGCTTTTTACCCGTAAGAAGATAATTTCATTAATCTTCTTTCTATAAAAAAGAATAAAAATCGAAGGATCCAAGATGATGGCAGAGTAGGTAAAAGCTATATTCACCTCCTACTATGATCAAACTGGAATTATAACTAAATTATAAAACAATAATCCTGAACAACCAACTGAAAATTGGCTAAGGAGATGTCTTATAACTGAGGATTCAAAGAAGCCATGTCGAGACTAGTAGGAAGGGTGGAGATGTGAAAAGGGCTGGACTCACTCCCATGTGCAGTGGCTGAGATTCTGAAGAGATATCTCAGCTACCAGGGGTTCCCCCTGAGAAACATGGGATCTAAACCCCAAGACTGACTCCCCAGCCTAGAATACCAGAGCTGGGAAAAGACACCCCCATAACAGCTGCTGTGAAAAGCAGTGAGGTTTCTGTTCTTCAGAAAGAAAGGGGAGTCCACAGAGACGCAAGCACCATCATAAAAAACAACACACAAAATTTTGTTTGCAGCCACTTATGCAGGACTCTGGCAGAAAGGGGACAGAAAAGACTACAGTCAGGTGAAGAGAGTCTGGGGTTTGTGCTCTGGGGAGACAGCTGAAGAAACAAGCTGCCAAGAATACTGTGCTGACTCATTTCCCTGTGCTAGAGAAGCCACCATTTTTAGATGGAGCACTCTCTTCCATGTGACATCAGCTTGAGGGAAAGAAATAACCCCACCCTCTGGACTCCCTTTCACCCTACCGTGTGGAGCTTAGGCTCTGCTGAGGAGTGCAGAGGCTCTTTTACTGAGCTTAAGAGGCAGCCAATAGGCAGAAGCAGCTGGAGGCAGGTCTAGGGGTGCCTTGAGACTTTTGCAGAAATGCCCTTAGCCCAGTGCTGGTAAAAGCCAGCATTGTGGACAGGTTGGTGTTTCCAGCATGTGCCTAGGCCCAGCAGAAGCAGCCACAAACTGTGGACTGCTTTCAGCGTCAAAGAGGTTGCTTAAGGCTAGTCACTGGCAGTATCTGATATTAGCCTTCACCAGAGTCCCTCCCAAGAGGTCCAGAACCAATACACCCGGTGGCTAGCTTCAGACTACATCAGAGCAAGATCCAATAAGCTTCATATAAGACATATCCAAAGAGAGATCTCAGCAGGCACAAAAACATGCAGAGGAGAATTCTGCTTCATGTGGTCAGCACCGGCACAGCTGTCAGAACACTTGGTGTGCGTTGAGCCTCACAGTCAGCCAGCCTGTGGGTTGATCACATGTGTGAATAAACCAAAGCAATCAAGTTGAAATCACAACAGGAGGGCCCACATACCCACACAAGGAACATTCCTAGAACACTCCGCTCAGGTGAACACAAAGACTACACCACTGAACTCCACAAGACATCTACTACATTAACCACTCTGCAATTCCTTGTATCAATATTTTTCTAATATATCTCCATGGACAAGGAAAAAAGAAAAAATAAATAAATGGATTACATCAAACTAAAAAGTTTTTGCACAACAAAGGAAATCATCAACAAAATCAAAAGACAACCTACTGAATGGAAGAACACATTTGCTGCTATATCTGTTAAGGAGTTAGTATCCAGAAATTATAAAAAAAAACACCTCATAAAAGTCAACATCAAAAAGCCAAACAATCCGATTAAAAAAATGGGCAAAGGACCCGACTAGACACTTCTCCAAAGAGGACATACAGATGACTAATAGACATATGAAAGATGCTCAACGTTCAGTAATCATGAGAGAAACGCAAATTAAAACCACAATGAGATATCACCCCACCTATGTCAGAATTGCTTTCATCAATAAATCCACAAACAAGGGGTGGTGAGGATGTAGAAAAAGGGGAACCTTTGTGAACTGTTGGGGGAATGCAGACTAATGCAACTATTGTAGAAAGTGGTATGGAATTACATGAAATATGAAAAATGTAACTGCCTCATAACCCAGAAGTTCCACTACTGGAAATGTATTCTAGGAATCAGAACCACCAATTTGAATGAATGTATGCACCCCCATGTTCATTGCAGCATTTTTTTACAATAGCCACGATATGGAAACTGCCTAAGTGTCTATCTGTAGATGAATGGATGAAAAGTTGTGGTACATTTACACGATGGAATACTATTGTCTGTAAAAAGAAGGAAATCTTACCTTTTGCCACAGCATGGATGGACCTGCAGAGCAATACGCTAAATGAAATCAGCCAGTCAGAGAAAGACAAGCACCATATGATTTCACTCCTATGTAGAATCTAATGTGCAAAGAATCACTTATCTGATCTTGGACCCTCTATAATTTGGATTAAGAAACTTTAGTTAAAAAGCCCTGAGTGTGAATGGTGATATGAATGTAATCTCCTGCTGCAAACACAGGGAAAATGCATTTTTGGATAAAAACACCACAAAACTGTGTGAGTAGATCTTTGTGCAAACACAAAGAAATGCATGTTAATAGACTTTAGGAAATTAGCCTAGAGGTTTATAGATTGCCCCTTCCTTTGTGCTTGTTAATCAGCAAAAGAAAGAGAATGTACTAACTGAAACTAGCTCTTTTCTCATATCAACAAGAAGTGCATTAGTCATTCTTTCCCCTTGTCACCTGACCTCTCTCCCCTACAATCCTGTTACCTTTGCTGTGCTTCCGATCAATAAAGTTCTGGGAGAAGGATACTCTGGAGGTTAGTCTCTCTTGACTGTTTCCTCTCTTCTCTTGACAACAGTTTGTGTCTTAAGCAGTGTTTCCATGTGACACTGGTAGTTCCCAGCAGGCTGTAGGATGACACTAATGAACAGAATGAAGCAATAAGCAAAATAGAGACAGACTCCCAGTTTGAGAGCAGACTGACAGCTGGGGTGTTGATAGGTTTGAGGGATGAAAGGATTAAACAAAAAAAGGGAAAAAAGCAAAAATAACTAATAGAGATGAACAATAGTGTGATTGCCAGGGAGAGGGGTTGTGCGGGAGCTATAGTAGGGTAGAGGAGGGATGAATGAATGGAGACTTGACTTGGGTTGGTGAACACACAATGCAGTGTACAGATGATGTGTGGTACAACTGTGCACCTGAAACCTGTATAATTTTGTTCGCCAGTGTCACCCTAATAAATTAAAAAAGAAAATATTAGAATAACAAATAATGTGTTCATGAAGCTGAAATCACATGTCAAATAATAGTTAAAATTTATTAATTTCACAGAAAGAAAAAAATTTATTTCTTATTATCTGTTTTGGTTAGCCAATTTTTTTGGAAAAAAAAAGGATTGGACTGAAGAGATCTGAATTTTATATACAACATTGCCATTTAAGTCATTTTCTTACTTGGCCTTGATTTTTCTTGCTTCTTTGTCCTTAAAATAGATATTGAAGGTTAAGGAGTAGCAGTACACTAATTTTCAGAATCTACTCCCATAAGGGACTGTTAGACTGTGAGTTGCTTAAATTAAATGATAGCTTTTTATTTTCCAGTTCACAGGGAATAGAGAAAAATATTAAAATTAGGATAGGATTTTTCTTACTATAAAGCTTTCTCCCATAAATTTTTTCTTAATTCTTTATCACTGGATACCACTTGGTCAGCTAGGGAATACTAGCAGGCGATAAAATTAATGAGCAAGTAGTAAATTGATATTAATTTGAACTGTAGAAAAGGGAGACACTAGAGAGCTCATTGTAACCTTATGCATGTCATAATTTCTAAATTGTAGTAAACTCCATGAGGAAATACACCATTATATTCATCACAAAATCACTAACACCAACCTTTACTACTGATTAGAGAATAGTAAGATAAATCAACTTATTGAGTTACTAACTTTATAGTGTGTAAAAGTAAGAGAGCAGATTCTCAGTGTCTGTTTCTGCATGTAAGGAGTCTGGAAATTTCCACTCTATCCTAATAACAAGTACAAAGCTGAACATACTAAAAATCAATAACTCTTCTTGCAGCCATAGAAAGGCAAGGATACATGGCAAATGGCTACCCCCCCAAGATTAGAAAGACAGATAAGTAAACACAAGGCAGCATGGCTTACTAGAACAAAGAATCATGAGCAGAAACCTTTATGGGAAACAGTGGCTGGGTAGAAAAACTAAACTGTAATTGAATAATTCTTGGAAATTTCAGTATGGACAATTCCGAGAGTTAAAAAGCCCTGGGGAACCTAGTCAGCAGAAGGTACCCACAGACCCAACTCATTTTCTTACTTGGCCTTGATTTTTCTTGCTTCTTTGTCCTTAAAGAAGCATTGTCTATAAGAAATCCACTTTAAATACAAATACACATATAGGTTAAAAGTAAATGTAAAGAGGAAACTATACCATACTGACAGTAATAAAAAGAAAGAAGAATAGCTGTTTTAATTTTAAGCAAGCAAACTTCAAAACAAAGGAATGTATCCAAGATAGAGAAGGGCATTACCTAAAGGTAACGGAGTTAATTCCCCAAGAAGCCATGACAATTCTTAATATATCTGTGGGCAACAAAAGATCATCAAATGATGTGGAGAATAACTGAAAGTGGCAACAGGGAAATATTGAGTCCACTACTATATTTGGAGTCTTCATCTTCCCTCTATCAGAAATGGACAGTTATCACTTCTCAGCCTCTTGGCTAAGATCAAGTGCAGAAATGGACAGAAAACCAGGAAATAGCTGGACTCAAGAACACCATCAATCAACTGAATGTAATTAATATCTTTAGGCTAGTCATTTAACAACAGCAAAACACACATTCTTTTCAAGCTCATATGTAACATTCACCCAGGTAGGCTACGTTCTGGCCGTAAAACAAATCTTAACAAATTTAAAAGAATAGAAATTACATAATATCTGCTCTCAGACTACAATGGAATTAAATTTGACATCAGTAATGAAAAGATGACTGGCAAAATCCCAAAATATGTGAAATTAAACCATGTACTTCTAAATAACACATGGGCAAAGAAAATAATCTGAAAAGAAATTTAAAAAATATTATGAACTGTATGAAAACACAACTTTTCAAACTTTGATATACAGCAAAAACAGTGCTTATAGGAAAATTTATAGCATTGAATGCATATATTAAAAAGGAAGAGAGATCTAAAGTCAACAATCTAAGTTTATCTCTAATAAATTAGAATAAGAAGGTCAAATTTAATTCACAATAAATATATGAAAGAGGCACTGGCCGGTTGGCTCAGTGGCTAGAGTGACAGCCCAGCATATGGATGTCCCAGATTCTATCTCTGGTCAGGGCACACAAAAGAAGTGATCATCTGCTTCTCTTTAACCTCCCTTTCCTTCTTCTATCCCTCTTCCCAGCACTCAGTGGCTCAATTGGTTCAAGCGTTGGACTCAGGCACTGAGAATAGCTTGGTTGATTCAATCATTGGCTCCAGACAGGGGTTGCCAGGTGGATCCCAGTCAGGGTGCATGAGAAAGTCTGTCTCACTGTCTCCCTTCATTCACTTAAAAAAAATTATCCTGAAAAATTACAAAAGATATTCTGTGTTCTAAATATTAATTGAGAGAAAAGAAGCTACAATAATAAAGCAACTACATTAGTAAATATATTACTAAATATTAGTAAATAATAAAAAATATTAGTAGATAATGGTGATAAAATTAGGCAATGTGTCAAAACATATCTATCACTGTTGATATGTTTATTTGAAACAAGCTGTAAGTAAAGTAATAAAAAGGAAGTTGGGAGATGAGGGAGGTTGAAGAAAGGTTGAAGTATATTATTTTTCTTGTATTATTGAGAGGAACAATAGACATTTATAGATATTCTTAATTTGAATTAAATATTGCTGTTAAGAAATGCAATGGAATTCTCCAGTAATGACAAATAATTTAGAACAACCTTGTCATTTAGTACAACTAGAAAAGCTAAAATACTGTTGAGACAACATCAAATTAGAAAACTCTTTCAAGGCATGAAAAAAATTAGCAGTATAGTATGGAATTGCTGGACAAAGAAGACAGAAACCCAGAGTGTTGAGCTCTGTATTTCTTCTGTGGAGGTATTTGCTGATTCCAGGAACAGGCACTAAAAGGCTAAACCTACTTGACTAGGACAAAATTCAGCGCACATTTTTTCCTTTTGATCCTTCAGGGCTACACACTAGCAATGGAGGAGAAAAAGGACTAGGTCGTCTCTCATGGGAACTAAAACAGCTTGTGGTAAATTTGTTAAATTGTATTAAAGGAAATACTTGTTAAAAGAAAATAAAGCTAAACTGTTATAGCTTTCATTTTAAGAAGACAAAGACTTAACTCAGGGAGATATATTCTGGAGTGACGTTTTTCAGATTTTTAGATGACCCATAGTAAACGTTACATTTTAAATTGCTGTCCATAGCACACACCCATAATATTAAATAGGCATATGTTTCATGAAGCACAACTTAGACTCACTTTGTCTTATATCCATTGTTTTATATTCTTTTATTTTTTAATGATGGCTATGAAAAACTAAATTAATTTTATAATCTACTACTGACTCACAAATCATAGATTTAGAAACACTGCAACATAGTATCTCTCACTCTGACATTAAAAAGGAGGAATCAACAAAAATAATTATAAAATAATGTTTAAATTAGAAAAAAGTTAAATTACATCAATATAAGAATAAACTATATATTTTAAATGTGTGCGTTTTATTATATATTATAACAAAAATGATTAAAATATGGAATAAAAATAAGAACCAACTTAAGTATAATAGAATTTTGATTAATAAATATATTTTCTAAATTTATAAGCAAATATATTTGACAATTTTAATAAAATGTATGGAATTATAGAAATAGTTATCTAAAGACTGAGATAAATTAGCCAAGCTATAGCTAAACTAAGTTGTAATAAAAGTAGGGTAAAAGACATACTTTGCAACAAATACAAATATTGGTTCACAAAGCCATCACCTCCAAAAAAGATTTTATTTCATGATTTTCTTTAATGAAACTTAAGTTCTGTTATAGTGTGGAAGAGACATAGTTTTAGTCAATTTATATTGTTTCCATCCTATGTAAGTTCTGCAAGATTTAACTGAAAAGCAGTATGCTGTGTGTGGTGGAGAATTTTTCTGTTTGTAATCCTTCAGTATTGGCACAGTGTTTTATCACCTGATCTATGAAGGTTTCAAAAGAATATATGCACCTAAGTGTTCATTGCAGCATTGTTTACAATTGATGAGATTTGAAAGCAGCCCAAGGGATAATAATGCTGTGGTACACTAACACAATGGAATACTAGTCAGTAATAAAAAAGAAGGACATTTTACCCTTTGTGGGAGCATAGATGGACCTGGGGAGCATTATGCTAAGTGTAATAAGCCATTTACAGAAAGACTATTTCATATGATTTCATATATGTGGAATCTAACAGAGAAAATTAACAAACAAAATAGAAACAGACTAATAGACACAGAGAACAGACTGTCAGCTGTCAGAAGAGAAGGGTGTTGGAGGTCAGAGGGGAAAAGGTGAAAAGATTAAGTAAAGAAAAAAACCCCTCATAGACACAGACAACAGTATGGTGATTACCAGAGAGAAAGGGAGGTTATGGGAGATAGAAGAGGGTATAGGAGCAACTAATGGTGATGGAAGAAAACTTGACTTGGGGTGATGAACACAAAATACAATAATTATGTGATTTGTTATAGAATTGTACACCTGAAACCTATATAATTTTATTAACCATTGTCACCCTGATGAGGTCAATTAAAAAAAGAAAATGCAAAATACCTCTGTTACTTAATGGACAGCAAAACTTTTAAAAATAATACTCCAAGACCATATACATTAATAAAAATCTAAATAAATACTTTTAGTTTTCAATTAGCAATAATCACACCTTGGATAAACCTCATTGGCTACGATACTGCTACTGCACAAAGCTATACATTTAAAAACTAAAGATTTCTGATCAATACAGAAAGTACTAGAAATGCTAATTTAAGGTGACAGACTAGGCAAACATATGCTACTAATAAATTCACATCTAGATTTTTTAAAGGAATGTCTGAAAATCAGTAAGAAATAAAAATGGACAACTATTTTTAATAGGCAAGTCACAGAATGGGAAACCTAAATGAAAACTATAGAAGAAGTGCTCAACTTTTCTGAAAAGACACACTAAAAAGAAAATAAAACAAAAATACAAAACATCTTTACTTCCATCAGACTTGGAAAAAAAATAAAATGAAAATGACACCAAATGCTGGTATGATTTTTGGGAGAATGAGAGCACTCATATCTTTTGAATGGGAGTATTATGGCACAACCATTCTGAAAGCAATCTAGCAGAACCTTATGTCAGTAATTGGTGACAGTACTTTTAAGATCCAGACAATTAACTGCTGGTTAGCACCCAATAGTAATTTGGACAGGTACACCAGAAGGCATTTTTTAGAAAATTCATCATTTTGGTGGTTAGGAATTAGTAACAGGTGTGATGGCATTATCTGTTTATTTTCCTTCCCTCCCCAACCATAACATTGCCTCCCTGGGGGCAGAGTACACTTCCCTGCACTTTGCGGTGGACTTTGTGGTTAAGCTCAGCAGAGACACAACTGCTCTGTGTATTCGTGGTCAGGAAATACGTGTGTCATAAACCACTGAGAAGTTAGAGTTAGTTATTCTACAGAATTATAGTGAACAATCCAACTAATACAATGAATAAACTGGAAGGTAAACATAGGTTTAAACTCAGTATAATAAGAATTAATAATAATTCAGATTTTTAAACTGCAAACAGGGTAGTTCTTAAAATAGGTTTTTGCATTTAAAGTAAGAAATTATATTTATAGCAATGTATATATCAACTGTTTTGGCATAAATTACACTTAAGTATATGTTATATTGATGCCTATCAGGAACTTGTTGAGGATAGAGAAAGGAATGCAAAATTAAGTAAAATAAAAGAGGTTTTGCATGTAATGATGGACATAGTGTATCACAAATCATATCTGAGGTCAAATTAAACACAAACATATAACAAATATAGAAAAGTATTAACAATTATTATTGCTTGGACTTACGAGTATTAGTAGTTTTTATATTATTTTTATAATTTAATATTTTAGGAGTCTTTAGTAATATTTATCTTTACTTTTTGTCATTCTCAAGTTGCATAGGCATTCAGCCTTTTTTGTCTTTATCGCATTCCTCCATAAATTTTATTGTATAAATTTTTAAGTTCATAAAATTATAGTTTATTACATTACTTTCTTGCTCTCAATATTTTATGATTTATATAAGACTCCCTAACAATACAGTGTCTGACAGTATCATTTTTGTACAAAAGTTATCAAATTGAATTGAATTGAGTTAAATATATAATTCTGATGGTTCTCTAATATATATTAAATTAATAGTAATATTTTAGATTCAAAGGAAATATAATTTTTGTGAATATAAATCTAATAGGTTTTATTTAAAAATTTATATTTATTTTCTTCTGCCATACTGTCACTTGTCAATTTATGCTTTATGAATACAACTAATGTTCTTCTCATCCAGTTAACAATAACTCTTTCGCAAACTTCAATATAAGAAAGTCTCTTCAAAGTGCCTTATTCACTGTTGTGCATTCAGAATCTAAAGATGTGTTTGCTACACAGAGAGGACTGAATATATATTTACTGAATAAATAAAAGAATTATAATACTCATAATGGCAAAAGTAGTCAAGAGTAATAGTTTACAGTATAGAGTAAGTTTTCAGTAATGTTGACCTTCACAATAAATCAGTGTGGTAATTTAATTATTGCCATTTTGCAGTGGAGAAAACCACACACTGGAAGGCTTAGTTACTTGTTTGAGATCACTAGGTTAGTATTTTGAAAGACCCATCATGTGATTTTGTCTTATGATACAAAGAGATTCATAGATACTTTATATTTTCAATGTCGATATAGAAACCCTCAAAGTAATGAATAATGCAATATTAAAGAAAATATTACACAACCATTTCCAACTTTATCTTCTGGCCATTTGGTTGTTTCTGAAAATTGTGTTCTGGTCTTCTTTAGGCTGTTAGAGGAGATAAGCAACAAAGGGTTGTAAATTGATTAGTAATATAGCTGTTGAAAGTTCTGTGTTCTTTCATAACTAATTAGATCCAAAGAGCTAATTTCATTCTTGAAAAGAAATGTACTTAAAAATGTAATAAAGTTTGAAATGGGTAGAGAGAAATTATATCTAAAAAAATAGCTATTAAAAAATAATTAAACCTTTAGAAAATAAAATAGCTTTTTAAAGTTTTTAAATATAATGCTACTTCTGTTGAGTTTTTCTTTTCTTTGTTATGGATATTAGAGTTATACCACAAAAGTAAACCGTCATATGTAGATGAAATATTAAGATCATAATATATGTATATTAATTGATTGTTCTTAATTGTATTTGCTACTTAAGCAATTGAGCATACCTAAAATATTTAACTGTAGCACTTGAATGTTACTCATACTAAAAATTATAAAAATATATCATATGGTAAATAAACTGATTAAAATTGATTTAAGGCAAATCTTTTTATTTTAAAGAAATAGAGGCCTCACTAAATTAATTTAGAAGTTTTTTACTGGAATGTTGAATATCACCAAGAAGACCGTGGATAGGTGATCTAACAGCTCCATGGGGAAAAAATTTATATCTTGTTTTTTTGTTGTTGTTTGTTTGATTTTTATGACAGAGACAGAGAGAGAGAGACAGAGAGAAGGACAGACAGGAAAGGGAGAGAGATGAGAAGCATCAATTCTTTGTTGTGGCACCTTAGCTGTTCATTGATTGCTTTCTCATATGTGCCTTGACCAGGGGGGCTACAGCAGATCCAGTGACCCCTTGCTCAAACCAGAGACCATGAGCTTAAGCTGGTGAGCCTTGCTCAAACCAGATGAGCCCATGCTCAAGCTGGCAAACTAAGGTTTCGAACCTGGGTCCTCAGTGTCCTAGTCCAATGCTCTATCCACTGTGCCACTGCCTGATAAGGCAAAAATTTACATCTTTATTTACACTAATATCTAACTGAAATTTAGCTTTTCTTTAATCATATGTTTTGACAAAAATCCCCAGTAGGGTTACCTGTATCAATTTATTTTCATTTTATTGCAAATGTTACAGATAATCTTAAAATATCACTACTTTGAAATTATAGCTATTATTAGGTCCACATCAAGATATTAATATTTAATCAAGAAGTGCATACTTTATTTTGCTTATTATAATTAAAATATTTTGATAGCTATTTTAATATAGTTACTTTTTATAATCTTATATATTTCATTAAATGTTTTAATATAATTATTGTGATTTCAGGTAGGTCCTTAAGTTATACAGATGGTTAAAGAACTGAAACAGGTTTTAATTGATATTAAACTCAGAAATCTTAATTTTTGAGATCTTAGAAATAAATATATAGAAGAAATTTGATATATGTTTAATCAAGTAAAACTATATATTTTATAAATATAAATTATACATTTTTCTTAATATTATCATGGCTAACATTATAATCTGTAATGGTACTCACATTGTGGTTTTAGAAAATTTCAATATATGGTAGATAATAAGTTGAAAAGTATCTTTTGTTTAAGAATATTTGCTTGTGTTTTTCTATTTTGGCTCTATGTAGTAGCACTTACTTTAAATTGATTACTTACTAGAAATTGATTTTCTAATGGTAGAACTCATATAAAAAAAAGTAGGACATTCATACTTGATTTTTCTCTTTTTATTTTCAATTGTCAAGGTAACAAATGAGTTTCCTTATCATTCTCCAAAATAAAAACTCATTAATTTAAAAGTGTTGATGAGTTTAATTTATTCTACTTATTTTCTATATTGATGGTCATTTTCCCATCTCTGACCAGTGGGTTCTTTTAATGTTAGCCTTAATTTTTTTTGACATGACTCTAGCAATCTTTTTTTTCCCCTAGCAATTTTTAATAACTTCTTTGCTAGCAAGAAATATGACAGATATTTTATGATTATTCTGTGAATTTACTGCTCATTTCCTAGAAGTAGCCATTTTTCTAAAGGAAACTGATTTCTTTCAATGAAGAATAGCATTTACAATCTGGGTATTAGAGGTACTCGTTGCTATTGGGTTGTTAATTTCATTTAGACCTTTCAAATAGATAGAGCTAGGATGTGTTATAAGTAGAGGTAATAAAATATAATATAAGTAAACACTGATTCTTCCAAATTAAATTCAGGATTACCAGGTTTACACTTAACCCACTCTATATTACATTTTTATCTTTTTTGTTGTACTCAGAATACTCATTCACTCTTGTACAAGAGGTGATACAATTAGAAAATCTCATGATTATTTATTTCCTGTATCCCATATCACACTCACTGTATGGACTAAATCAGTGGTAGTCAACCTGGTCTCTACCACCCACTAGTGGGCGTTCCAGCTTTCATGGTGGGTGGTAATGGAGCAATCAAAGTATAAATAAAAAGATAGATTTAACTATAGTAAGTTGTTTTATAAAGATTTATTCTGCCAAGCTTAGTGAAAATCTGACATAAAGTACTTATAATTATTTTTATATGCTTTAACTTGCTATAACTCTGCTTTATAAATTTTATAAAGTAAAGTTACTTCCCTACTTTATAAATCACCATTACTGTGGAACCGGTAGGCGGTTAGAAAATTTTACTACTAACAGAGATACAAAAGTGGGCGGTAGGTATAAAAAGGTTGACTACCCTTGGACTAAATTATATCCTCTCAAAATTTGTATGTTGAAACCCAAACTCCTGCTGTGACCATATTTGGAGATAGGACTTTAAAGGAAGTAATAAATGTCAATTGAGATTATAAGGGTAGAGTTTAATTTGATAGGACTATTGTTCTAATAAGAGGAGGAAGAAACAGCAGAGCCCACTCTTTATCTGCATGGACACAAAGAGAGGAGGTCATGCGAGGATACAGCAAAAAGATACTCCTTTGAAAGCCAGAATGATAGGTCTCACCAGAAACCAATCCCAGCAGCAACTAGATCTTGAACTTGTAGTTTGCAGACTGTGAGAAAAAATATTTTTGTCATTTAAACCACACAATTTCTGATATTCTTTTATAGTCAGCCTAGCTGACTCAGACACTCACAGACATCTCAAATTAACAATCCGATAGTACCACCACTTATATGACTCATAAAGTGTTAACAGTTCTGCATCGGTTCTCTTCATTCTTTACCCACAGTTCACAGTTTAATGTACCCTGTCAGAACATATAGCCATTACTCACTATATTCTCTCCCTTTTAATTATCATTTGTTCTTAGTCAAACAAGGAATTATATATGTAGTGCTCATTGTTGTTCTTTATATCAACATCTTTTCAGTCATGTTGACTGCACCTTGTTTCTAGTAGATTCTTAAGAAAAGGCCTATCGAAATAATAATCTATATATTTTTGGTGATAAAGGTAGTTGAAGTCAGTTTTTCTGGATATAAAAGTCTTTGACTCACATTCCCTTTGCATATTTTAAGTGTGTTACTCCATTTATTTTATGGATTATTGCATTGCTTTATATAAAGTTGATAATAATAAACTTTCCTTTCCCTTATAAATTATCTGGTTTTTTTATCCTAAATCTCAAAAATTTTTATTGTTAAAGTTGAGTAATTTTACAATAGTATGACTTGGGTTTTGGTTATTCCTGGTTGATGTTCCCAGTTATGAGTGATTTTTTAACATATAGCTTTAATTTTTTATTTGAGAAAAGTTTCTGGAGTAATTTTAGTATTTGTTCTGTTCTCATATTTGTTATTTCAGGACTGGTATTATAAATTTGTTTTATTGTCTTTGTCTTTTGTAAACATTGGTATTTTCTGCCAAATTATTCTTTTCCCTTTTTTTTGACTTAAGAACATAAGATTTATTTTTTAGTCTCATTTCCTTATTTTTGTTTGCTCTTGTATTTCTTCTATTTTAGTCTTTATTCCTGAAAAAAATATATTTGTGTTCCTTTTCCAGACTTTTTTACATGAAAAAATTGTATCAGTCAGTTTTGTTTTATTTTGTGGTTATGTCTTCATGGTATAATGTCATTGTTTTGCAGCAATCTTATTTTCTTTCATATTCTCTTTGTCTAGGTTGCAATTGCAATCTAGACATTTTCTTATGATCATTTTAAATGTTAAGATACATTCTCTAAATTGTATAAGGAATTATGATACAAGCTAATCTTTCTTATTTTTTTTAACATTGAAGAGCCTCCTTTTCTGTGGTTTCAATGTAGTCTTCAGAAATACGGCAAAGCCCTGACTAGATGGATCAGCTGGTTGGAGTGGCACCCGAAAATGCAGATTGCCAGCTAGATCTCTGGTGAGAGCACATACAGAAACAGATAGATGCTTCTGTCTCTCTCTCTCTCTCTCTCCCTTTCTCTCTCTAAAATCAATAAAATAAATTTTTTAAAAAGAAAGAAATATAGTAAATTGCATCCTGAAATGCACCAGTATTGTTTGTTGTCTCTCCCATTTTTCTCTGGGTCTTTTCTTTTCTTTATCTCCAGCATCTGTCTCCTGTTCAGGTTTGTTCTTACTCCCGGGAGACTGCTCTTGGTGAGCAGTCTTTCCTGTAAGAGATCCCCAGTTGGTCAGTTTTGTGGTTTCACAGGTTCTGATCTGCCTCACCATCTTCAGACATTGCTGAGGGACCTATCAGATTGGGCAATGCCTCTTCCAGCTCCAGCTGGTGTTAATTCACATTTGGCTGTATTTGAGCTCTCCTGTTCTCAGGTCTCTCAGAGATCCTGCTTTTTTCCTTGGATTCTGATACCATACAGGTCCTAACAGCTGCTAACAATTTGTTTTCACTTGCATGTAATTTGGAGTTCCTGGTTATACCTTGCTAATCTAGATTTGTTATAAATAATGCCCATGAGCTTTTGGATTTGCTATTTGTTTGTCTGGTTTAATGTGGGAATTTGAAAATATTCAAGCCCTATACAGGCTCTACCACCATCTTCTCAGAATTGCCTCCAGAAAGTCTTGAGATTTTCAGTTAATACCTGGTAAACTTCTATGAATTATTTGCTTTGGTGCTTCTGGTTGAGATTTTTCTGTAGGAGACTCCTTCAACTTTCTTCACTCAACCCTTACATGTTTATGTAGCACTCTTGACACCTATATTAAAAACTGTTTATTTGAGTGAATTCTGATAACACAATTATAATTTGAAAAAAAGAGAATATTATGCATTTGGAACAAAGAAGAACATTAAGTAGATAGTAAAAAAAACAAGAGTGTTATCATAAGAGATAAAACTGAAAGTTTAGAAATCAATCATAAGGATTTGATTGATGAAACTTGTACCATGGGAATTATGCTTAAGTTCTCTCCAACTGTTGGGAGAAAGTGTAAGTAGCACAGTTATTTTAAAGATAGGGTGACTTATCTCATTTATTCATAAATCTAAAAGAGAGATTTTGAAAAATTCCAAATCTATAAGGAGTTACTGGTTTAACATAAGTGTATTGATCTTCTATATGATATTTAATAAACATAAATAAATATACAAATTAATATAAAATATTTTATAGGAAGAAATAGCTATGCATAAAAATTTCAATATTTATTTAAATGTAGAAATAATAAAAGCTATTTTAAAAAGACATCAGTGCAGGCCCTGGCCGGTTGGCTCAGCAGTAGAGCGTAGGCCTGGCGTGCGGGGGACCCGGGTTCAATTTCCGGCCAGGGCACATAGGAGAAGCGCTCGTTTGCTTCTCCACCCTCCCCCTTTCCTCTCTGTCTCTCTCTTCCCCTCCCGCAGCCAAGGCTCCATTGGAGCAAAGATGGCCTGGGCGCTGGGGATGGCTCCTTGGCCTCTGCCCCAGGCACTAGAGTGGCTCTAGTCGTGGCAGGGCAATGCCCCGGAGGGCAGAGCATCGCCCCCTGGTGGGCAGAGCGTCGCCCCTGGTGGGCGTGCCGGGTGGATCCCGGTCGGGCGCATGCGGGAGTCTGTCTGACTGTCTCTCCCCGTTTCCAGCTTCAGAAAAATACAAAAAAAAAAAAAAAAAAGAAATGGAATTTATTTGTAGTTGAATTTAGAAGGATTGGGGAATTAATTAGATAAATAGTTTATTTCTTTTTTTTAATTGGGAAATAATTCAGCCTTTCTTCTGAAAAAGTATCACAGGAATGGATGTCTCTTCTTACAATTTTATATTCTGTTGCCAATAAAAGCATTTCAAAACTATTTCATTGACGCTGAATCAATTTGCAGCACTTAAGGAAGGAGTTTAGTGAATAATTTCTTTTTGTTTTGTTCTTTCTCCTATAGAAAGTATTTTTTAAAATATAGGCTGCTCCCAAATTTTTATCTTCACCCTCTGCAAATGTACTCAAATTTTCCAAAGCTCTGCAAGACTTCAGATTTGTAGGGCCTGGAGAAACAATATGTGATGGTTATCTGAGCTATTTACACATACATGGAAAAACAGACACAAAAAAACCAATTACCATGTAGTTAATGGTTTTGACAAAGACCTTTATAACATCCTCCTTAGCTGAATTGCAGAGATTGGCAGAATACAGCATCCTTTTTGACTCTGTTGCTACTGCTTACTTGAATCAGAATCTAGAGATGTAATCTGCAATGCTGATATAGAGCGTGGGGAGTGCAAAGAAATCTCATTTTCAGGCTTTTGCTCTTTGACCAGAAAAAAAAATAAATATGTCAATTAGTTTTGTTGTTTTTTTGCATCTTGGTGCCATTAGTTAACTTTTGAATAGCAAAGGTATTTATGCTATCATCTAAACACAATCCCAGGAAGAAAGTGTTGCTATAGACTGCATCCCTTTTCCATGTGGACAAAAGCTTTCAGTCTTGTATGTAATTTGAACAAGATGTTCTGGGATCCTGCTGGACTGGACATGGAAGGCACTTGCTATCACTATTGTCTAGTGCATCTGCCCCTTCTGACTCAGAATTAAGATAACAAAAAAGAAAAAAACCATAAAATTACTTATTTCTATAACAATAACAAAACATTGAACCAAAATTATCTTCATGACTCAAAGTCCCCTTTTATGCCTTCTACTTGAATATGCTCTAAGCAGTTCACCTCTTCTCTGGAAAATGAAGTGCATACTTCATTTTATCAATAGATACTTCCTTTATTGTTATATTTAGAACACTACAGAGTATATTATCACATTAACTAGAATGCTGGCTTACGTTAAACTTAGTTAAAGTACAATAAAATGGAAATACTTGTATCTGTATATGCTTTCTTCAACATTTATATAAAATTGAGAACAATGCACGGGTGAGTTCTTTACAGATTTATTCATTCAACCAACATTTATAGAGAGACTCATGTATGTCAAGAATCATTTTGTTTCCAGGGATACAGTAGTGAACAAAACTGTCAAAAATCCATGCTTTCCTGGGTCTTCCAATTTTGGGACAAAATATATAATCTAGAAAATTAATAAGCAAGCTATATATAAATATAGATATTAGAAGATGCTGAGAGCAGTTTGGAGAAAAATAGATAAAATAAGCCTCACTGAACCGGTGATGTTTCAGCAAAGATTTAGGAAGGGAATTTGCAAACCTTGTAAATATTTTAGACAAAAGGCAGAAAGAACAGTGAATGTAATGGTGGGAAAATTCCTGACAAGCTCAAAAAGCAGCAAACAGATGAATGAGCACCGTGGTGGTAACAGACTGGCTGAGGGTCAGAGTATTGAGAAATGAGGCCAAAAATGATGAAGAGCAGGGAAGCAGCAGATCTGGGCGCCAAGTGGGTAAACACAAACCCCTAGGTTTCTATGCTTTTCAGACTGAGGGGTGGGATAGTATGGGCATCACTGAAGGGTTTTCAGGAAAAAAGGTGACATGTTTTCACTTATATTTTAACAGAATCATACTCTCTGAAAAGCGATAATAAGAAGGCAAAAGGAAGAAATCAAGAGTCCAGTTCAGAGGAGATTTCAATGACAATATTTTCCCACATGTTACTTATAAATAAATTATTTGGTGTCAAAAAACATATATATATATATATATATATATATATATATATATATAATCTATACATAATCATCTGTAATGGGCTGCGTGCACCCCCCCTCCCAAATACCTGCATATTAATCCCTGGACAATGTGATTATTCTTTTATTTGTAGAAAGGGTCTTTGTAGATGTACATAAATTGAGAATCTGAAGATGAGGAAATAATTTGGATTACCTAGTAAGCCTTAAATTTATTACATATTTCCTTATGAGAGAGAGATGCACAAAGGATACAGATAAACACAGGAGAAGGTAATGGAGGCACAAGCCCTGGAATGCTGGCCTTCACCAGGAACTGGGAGAGACAGGGACAGATTTCCCCCAGAGCATCTGGAGCGAGGGTGGCCCTTCTAGTGTTTTGACTTCAGACTTCTGGTTTTCAGGACTATGACAGAATAAATTTCTGTTGTTTCAAGCTACCCAATCTGTGGTAATTTATTATGGCTGCCACAAGAAGGTAATATATCATACCAAATCAAGTTTTTAATAGGTGCGTCTTTTTTTCTTTTTAATTTCAACACTATGTATATACATATGTAGCACACAGTATCTTTAATGGTTCAAATAACTTCAACTGGGCCCTGGCAGGTTGGCTCAGTGGTAGAGTGTTGACCCAGCATGTGAATGTCCGAGGTTTAATTCCCAGTCAGGACACACAGGAGAAGTGCCCAATTGCTTCTCCACCTCTCCGCCTCTTACTTCTCTTTCTCTCTTTCCCTTCTGCAGTCATGGCTCGATTGGAGCAAGTTGGCCCCAGGTGCTGAGGATGGCTCCATGGCCTCTGCCTCAGGCACTAAGAGCTAGGTTGCTGAGCAAAAGAGCAATGCCTCAGATGGGCAGAGCATCACCCCTTAGTAGGCTTGCTGGGTGGATCCTGGTTGGGGGTTGGGGTGCATGTGGGAGTCTGTCTTTCTGCCTCCCTTCCTCTCACTGAATTAAAAAATAATAATAATAACTCCAACTGGTGATGATTATTTTTATTGGAAACACAGAAATCAGCTAAATTCCACTGGAATCTTCTCTGGTTATAGTGTGGCTCTTAACACACCACACAAGGTATTAAACTTCAGAAGAGTTAATGCAGGGCATAGTTTGATTGGGAAACATAAAATGTTTCATGTTTATACCACCTCACTCCCTACTTCCCATAATTCAGGCTATTGTGTAATCAGTTATACACATATGGTGCGGTCTGAGACTAAACCAACACTGGTATAGAAATTAAAGATATTTTAGCTTCCAAATATTTAATTTTCTTATACAATGGCACAAAATTGAGTCTCTAGGACACTTTAACTCTTTAGTCTATACTAAACACAGTATTGCTTATACACACAAGACAAAGAAGACTGACCTGGTGAGTATAATCTAGTCATTAAAAGGACACAATTTTTATGTAGAAAGTCATTGCAGTATTTATAGCAACTATAATTCTGGCTGGGTAGAGTAAAATGTACTACAAAATTAAATGAAGCTGAGGAAAAGTGGCATATTTTTGGTTTATTTTTTTGTGTATAAAAACTCTGGAAAGTTTAGTGGCAGGAAGAATTCCCACCCCACCCCCAACCTCCAAGCTTCACATTGCATCCTTAAGTGTCAGCATAGCGTTGGCGAGGCTGCTGCAGCCCCACTGACCTTTGACCTTGAGAGTACTCAGCAGAGAGTCTAGAAGTATCAAAAGATGGAGGAAGGACTTAATGATTTCACCTTTTGGCTCTTGCTCTCAAGTTGACCTGTAACTAACATGTCAAATTCTTATTTCCACTAAGCCATCTCTAGTGTGGCAGATGAGCTTGGGAACATTAAAGATCTCATTTGCAGAAGGTCAAATTGTGCACATGTGCACATGCATTTAAATGGAAAAGGGCTATAGCATCCTCTGGGCCTTCAAGGTAGGCGAGTGGATTCCACACAAATAAAAGAAAAATTTTCTAAAATCGCATCTGTCATTGCAAATAATGAGCTTCTGCATTAAACTGGTTTAGAATTATAAACTAAATTAGAATTTTTCATGTGTCTTTAGGACCTAAGGGCTGTGGCCTACTTCTGTACAGGTGTTTATTTACCTGCTTTTCAACAACTCCTTTTCCTGACAGATCTAACAGCACAGTTCAGCTTTTAAAAGAGGTCAACATTTTCCAAAGATGCCTTCCAATAAAAGATTTTGTGTAAAGAAGGGAAGGATCCAGCTACAATAATAAAACAAAAAGCAAACCTTTGCAGTCGAGCCCTTGTTTCCAGCACCGTTAGAACTCAGCACAATGTGCAGTGCAGATATGTTGTGCTCTGAAGATGCAGTATATTTGAGGACATTTTTTACTTTAAACTGTAAAACTATTTATATCATTTAAAAACTGATGTGGTGCATGTATGGGAACTTACACTGACTTGTCCATTAAGAAAACAGGTAGTAACTTAAGTTTCTAGAGAAATTAGTCTTCTCTTCTAGAGAATATGCCAGGTTATTTTTTTAATAAATTTTTGTTTTGGATTACAGAATAAATGTCAATCTTGAAAAGATTGTTTTTAAGTACTGATTTTTCCTTGATTTGGAAAGGAATAAGAAACAAAAACAATCATAAAAAGATACCAACATAGCATTCAGCAGGAATGAGGTTGGAAAAAGATTTGAAATAACTGCAACTTTTTTTCCCAATGTGACTCGAATTACTGGGGGAGAAAAAGGAATTGTTAATGCACTGTTGCCTGAGTGATGGCCACCTCTATCCCGGGCAAGCAGGATTCAATGATGTTTGTTCTTTTAGCTGTATGGTACTTGTGAGTGTCATAAACATTATACAAAAAATAAGCCTTCTATGTATTTCACTGCCTTTTCGAACCCCCTACCCCCGCCCAAATAAAATGCTAAATTCTGTCACCTGGGGGTAGTTATAATAATCACAGCTGCTGATATTGCCAATGGCAGGAACAAAACTAGATCAAGGAAAATGTGACCCAAAGTACAAAGCTTTAGCTCCAGTTTTGACAGCTAATGCTATCACTGCTGAAGGAAAATTAGTCCCTTGACTAAACTCACTCTGATTTGTTATCTGATTTAAAAATATCTGGTGGAAGGAAAAGGCACCAATTTTGAGCATGCTTGATTGTTACACATAAATTTTATGATGGAGAATTGATAATGACTCTTGAGATACTATGGTCAGTGGGATCTCAAATATACTTTATAATATATTACATGTAGATAACATGCCTATGAGAGCTTAGATTTTTGTGGTAGAAATAAAAGCCACAGATGCAGAATTGGAGAGAAAAAAAGCCAAAATGTTGCCATGCTTCAGACTGTATTTTAGGAAGGAGATAAATGTACAAGAGCCACCATCACACCCTAGTTCTGTAATTCATCATGATTACAGGTTTGTAGTACTTATACATGATACAACCTGGGGGCTTTCCAAAGCATCACCTGTGATTATTAGACAAGGCTTTGTAATTTGGGGGGAGAAGAGGAAATGACTTGTGATACTTCTCAGATAAAGGGAAATAAATCTTAAGTTAGTAAAGGTCAGAAAGACTACTAGAAACCTGTGCTAATGATACACATTTTTTTTTAATTTTTATTAATTTTACTAGGGTGACATCAATAAATCAGGGTACATATGTTCAAAGAAAACATGTCCAGGTTATCTTGTCAATCAAGTATGTTGCATACCCATCACCCAAAGTCAGACTGTCCTCCGTCACTTTCTATCTAGTTTTCTTTGTGCCCCTCCCCCTTCCTCTTTTCCTCTCCCTCCCCCGCCTCCCGTAACCACCACACTCTTATCAATTTCTCTTAGCCTAATACAATTTCTCTTAGAATAATACAGTTCTTGGTTTTTCTGATTTACTTATTTCACTTCGTATAATGTTATCAAGATCCAACCATTTTGTTGTAAATGATCCGATGTCACCATTTCTTATGGCTGAGTAGTATTCCATAGTGTATATGTACCACATCTTCTTTATCCAGTCATCTATTGAAGGGCTTTTTGGTTGTTTCCATGTCTTAGCCACTGTCAAAAATGCTGCAATGAACATGGGGCTGCATGTGTCTTTACGTATCAATGTTTCTGAGTTTTAGGGGTATATACCCAGTAGAGGGATTGCTGGGTCATAAGGTAGTTCTATTTTCAGTTTTTGAGGAACCACCATACTTTCTTCCATAATGGTTGTACTACTTTACAGTCCCACCAACAGTGAATGAGGGTTCCTTTTCTCCACAGCCTCTCCAACATTTGCTATTACCTGTCTTGTTAATAATAGTTAATCTAACAGGTGTGAGGTGGTATCTCATTGCAGTTTTGATTTGCATTTCTCTAATAACTAATGAGCAACTTTTCATATATCTGTTGGCCATTTGTATTTCTTCTTGAGAGAAGAGTCTGTTCATGTCCTCTTCCCATTTTTTATTGGATTGTTTGTTTGTTGTTGAGTTTTATGAGTTCTTTGTAAATTTTGGATATTATGCCCTTATCTGAGCTGTTGCTTCAAAATATCATTTCCCATTTAGTTGGCTGTCTGTTTATTTTGTTGTCAGTTACTCTTGCTGAGCAAAAACTTCTTAGTCTGATGTAGTCCCATTCATTTATCTTTGCCTTCACTTCCCTTGCCTTTGGAGTCAAATTCATAAAATGCTCTTTAAAACAAAGGTCCATGAGTTTAGAACCTATGTCTTCTTCTATGTACTTTATTGTTTCAGGTCTTATATTTAGGTCTTTGATCTATTTTGAATTAATTTTCATACAAGGGGAAAAACTGTAGTCGAGTTTCATTCTTTTGCATGTGGCTTTCCAGTTTTCCCAGCACCATTTGTTGAAGAGGCTTTATTTTTTCCATTGTGTGTTGTTGGCCCCTTTATCAAAAGTATTTGACCATATATATGTGGTTTTATTTCTGGACTTTCTATTCTGTTCCATTGGTCTGAATGTCTATTTTTCTGCCAATACCATGCTTTTTTAATTGTCGTGGCTCTATAATATAGTATGAAGTCAGGTATTGTAATGCCCCCAGCTTCGTTCTTTTTCTTTAGCATTGCTTTGGCTATTCGGGAATTTTTATAGTTCCATATGAATCTGATGATTTTTTGTTCCATTTCTTTAAAAAATGTCTTTGGAATTTTGATGGAAATTGTATTAAATTTGTATATTCCTTTGGGTAATATGGCCATCTTGATTATATTTATTCTTCCTATCCAAGAGCAAGGAATATTCTTTCATCTTATATCTTTTTTGATTTCCCTTAGCAATGTTTTGTAGTTTTCATTACATAAGTTTTTTACATTCTTTGTTATGTTTATTCCTAGGTATTTTTTGTTGTTGTTGTTGCAATCGTGAAGGGGATTATTTTTTTGAGTTCATTCTCAAATGTTTCATTGTTGGCATATAGAAAGGCTATGGACTTTTGTATGTTAATTTTGTATTCTGCGACCTTACTGTATTGGCTTATTGTTTCTAGTAGTCTTTTTGTAGATTCTTTGGGGTTTTCGATGTATAGGATCATATCATCTGCAAAAAGTGATACCTTTACTTCTTCTTTTCCTATATGGATGCCTTTAATTTCTTTGTCTTGTCTGATTGCTCTGGCTAGAACCTCTAGTACCACATTAAATAAGAGTGGAGAGAGTGGACAACCCTGTCTTGTTCCTGATTTAAGGGGGAAAGACTTCAGCTTTATGCCATTTAATATGATGTTAGCTGATGGTTTATCATATATGGCCTTTATCATGTTGAGTTATTTTCCTTCTATACCCATTTTGTTGAGAGTCTTAAACATAAAATTGTGTTGTATTTTATTGAATGCCTTTTCTGTATCTATTGATAAGATCATGTGATATTTGTTCCTTGTTTTGTTGATATGGTGTATTACGTTAACCGTTTTATGTATGTTGAACCATCCTTGAGATTCTGGGATGAATCCCACTTGATCATGATGTATTATTTTTTAATATGTTGTTGTATTTGATTTGCTAGTATTTTGTTTAGTATTTTAGCATCTGTATTCATTAGAGATATTGCTCTGTAGTTTTCTTTTTTGTGTGTGTGTGTGCCGTCCTTGCCAGGTTTTGGTATGAGGGTTATGTTGGCCTCATAAAATGTGTTTGGAAGTATTCCTTCTTCTTCAATGTTTTGGAAGACTTTCAGTAGAACAGGAACCAAGTCTTCTTTGAATGTTTGATAGAATTTACTAGTATAACCGTCTGGGCCTGGACTTTTCTTTTTGAGGAGGTTTTTAATAGTTTTTTCTATTTCTTCCCTAATTGGTCTGTTTAGGCTTTCTGTTTCTTCTTGACTCAGTCTAGGAAGATTGTATTGTTCTAGGAATTTATCCATTTCTTCTAGATTGTTGAATTTAGTGGCATAAAGTTTTCCATAGTGTCCTGGCCAGTTGGCTCAGTGGTAGAGCGTTGGCCTGGTGTGCAGGAGTCCCGGGTTCGATTCCCAGCCAGGGCACACAGGAGAAGCACAGATCTGCTTCTCCACCCCTCCTCTTCTCCTTTCTCTCTGTCTCTCTCTTCCCCTACCACAGCCAAGGCTGTATTGGAGCAAAGATGGTCCAGATGATGAGGATGGCTCTGTGGCCTCTGCCCCAGGCGGTAGAATGGCTCTGGATGCAACAGGGCGAATCCCCAGAGGGGCAGAGCATCGCCCTCTGGTGGGCATGCCAGGAGGATCCTGGTCGGGCGAATATGGGAGTCTGTCTGACTGCCTCCCCATTTCCAGCTTCAGAAAAATGCAAAAAATAATAATAATAACATAAATAAATAAATAAATAAAAAGTTTTTCATAGCATTCTACAATAATTCTTTGTATATCTATAGTGTCCGTGGTGATTTCTCTACTTTCATTTTGGATTTTGTTTATATGAGTTCTTTCTCTTTTTTCCTTGGTAAGTCTTGCCAAGGGTTTGTCAATTTTGTTGATCTTTTTAAAGAACCAGCTCCTTGTTCTATTAATTTTTTCTATAGTTTTTCTGTTCTCTATTTCATTTATTTCTGCTCTGATTTTTATTATCTCCTTTCCTTGCCTGTTTTTGGGTTGTCTTTGTTCTTCTTTTTCCAGTTCCTTAAGGTTTGAAGTTAAGTGGTTCACTTGGGTTCTCTCTTGTTTGTTTATATAGGCCTGAAGTAATATGAACTTCCCTCTTGTCACTGCTTTTGCTGCATCCCATAGATTCTGATATGTCGTATTGTCATATTCATTTGTCTGTATATACCTTTTGATCTCTGCGCTTATTTCTTATTTGACCCATTTATTTTTAAAAAATATGTTGTTTAGTTTCTACATTTTTGTGAGATATTTTTCTTCTTTTTTGCAGTTGAATTCTAGTTTCAAGGCTTTATGATCAGAAAATATGCTTGGTACAACTTTGATTTTTCTGAATTTGCTGATGTTGTTTTTGTGGCCCAACCTATGGTCAATTCTTGAGAATGATCCATGTACACTGGAGAAAAATGTATACTCTGTCACTTTGGGATGAAATGTCCTGTAGATGTCTATCATATCCAGGTGCTCTAGTGTTTTGTTTAAGGCCAATATATCTTTATTAATTTTCTGTTTGGATGACCTACCTAGAGCCATTAGCGGTGTATTGAGGTCTCCAAGTATGGTTGCATTTTTGTCAGTTTTTGTTTTAAGGTCAATAAGTAGCTGTCTTATATATTTTGGTGCTCCTTGGTTTGTTGCATATATATTAAGAATTATTATGTCTTCTTGATTCAGCATACCCTTAATCATTATGAAATAACCATTTTTGTCTTTGAGTACTTTTGCTGTCTTATAATCAGCATTATCAGATATGAGTATTGCTATGCCTGCATTTTTTGAATGATATTTGCTTGGAGCATTGTTTTCTAGCCTTTCACTTTGAATTTGTTTTTATCCTTGTTGCTTGGATGAGTTTCTTGTAGGCAGCATACAGTTGGATTTTCTTTTTTAATCCATTCTGCTACTCTGTACCTTTTTATTGGTGAGTTTCATCCATTTACATTTAGTGTAATTATTGACACTTGTGAGTTTCCTATTGCCATTTTATGCCTTGCTTTCTGTTAGTTTTGTGTCTTGTTTGATTCTTCTCTTTCATTTTTCTATCTTTTGTTTTTGTTTGGTTCTATTCCATACATTTTTACTCTGTTGCTATCTTTTTTAAATCATGTGCTTCTGTGGTGGTTTTTTCAATGGTGGTTACCTTTAAGTAATGAAAAGGGTTCCTACCCTGTTCATTGTAGTGTACTTTCTTGTGAATACTTTTGCACTCCATTGTCCTTTGCTACTGTTAATCTCCATCCTCTCCCTTTTTTTTTGTTGTTGTGGCATAGTTTAAATTTGATTTTATTGTGTTCTTCTTGGAGCTTTTACTTGTGGTTTTGTTTTGTTTTGTTCTTTGTATCTGTTTGGAAAACCACCTTTAATAATTCCTGAAGTGGGGGTTTTCTGATGATAAATTCCCTCATCTTTTCTGTATCTGTGAATGTTTTTATTTCTCCTTCATATTTAAAGGATAGCTTTGATGGGTATAGTATTCGTGGCTGAAAGTTCCTCTCTTTCAGGGCTTTAAATATTGGGGTCCACTATCTTCTAGCTTGTAGAGTTTCTGTTGAGAAATCTGATGATAATCTAATGGGCCTTCTTTTATATGTTGTATTCTTATTTTCCCTGGCTGCCTTGAGAATTTTTTCTTTGTCGTTGGTTTATGCCAATTTCATTATGATGTGCCTTGGAGTAGGTTTGTTGGGGTTAAGAAAACTCGGAGTTCTGTTTGCTTCTTGAATTTGAGGTTTTAGTTCTTTTCACAGGCTTGGTAAGTTCTCATCTATTATTTGTTTGAATATGTTCTTCATTCCATTTTCTCTTTCTTCTTCCTCTGATATACCTACTACTCTTATGGTATTCTTTTTGATGGAGTCAGACAATTCCTGTAGGGCTTTCTCATTTTTTTTTAATGAGTCTCTCTCTTCTTCTCTCTGTTGTGCCTCAAGTTGATTGTCTTCTATGTCACTAAGCCTACCTTCTATCTGGCCTGTTCTATTAGCTGAACTTGTTACCTTATTTTTCAGCTCATGAATTGAGTTTTTCATTTCTGTTTGGTTTGTTTTTATAGTTTCAATTTCCTTGGTAATATATTCTTTGTGTTCATTGAGTTGTTTTCTGAGCTCCCTAAATTGCTTTTCTGTGTTTTCTTGTATACCTCTGAGTATTTTTAGGATTTCTATTTTAAATTCTCTGTCATTTAGCTCCCAGGTTTCCAATATATTAAATTTTTTCTCCATAGATTTTTCATCTCTCTGTTCTACTTCTCTTTCTTTTGTATCCATGATATTCGATTTTCTTTTTTTTAATGGCATCTGAGGGTGGTTTTGTTGATAGTATTAATGCGAATTAATAAAGTATAAAAAGTTAAAAAATAAAAAATTAAAAAAATTAAAAAATTATTATTCCACCCTCCCTTTTTTTCCCTCTCCTCTCCTCTCCCCTCCTTCTTGAGAAAATCTTGTGGTGAACTGTCAATTATATTGTGCTAAATAGAACAAAAATTACCTATAATGGAGGGCCTGAGTTGGAGAGAAGTGATAAAGGGGCCAAAAAGGGTGTATGGACCCACAAAATGCAAAAAAAAAATTGGGGTCAAGAATAAAATGATTTGCTTTTAGGTGATGGTTGACTAAGAGATATGATCAGAGGAATAAGAGGGAAACAGGAAAAAGGGGGAAAAAATTAAAAAATTACTTTTGTATGTAGTGGAGCAAGAACTAGATAAAATGGAGAGCCAGGGTTGGGAGCACTGCTAGTGAGTTAAAAAAGCAAAGTAAAAAACCCCGAAAGCACCACAAAAAAAAAAAATTTGAGTCCCAGATAAAATAACTTGTTTGTGATTGAGGATTGAATGAGAGGAAAAGTAAAGGAGAAAAGAAGAAACTAATATAGAGGGTGAAAAATAAAGAAAGAGGAAAACACAAAAAGAATAAAAAAGAATAAAAGGAGAGAGAGAGATAGTTAAGGGTTTTGGAGTGCAACCGTCATAGAAAGAAAGGAAGAAGAAAGAACAGATAATGGGAAATGTAACACTTATATAGTTAAGGAGAGGAGAGAGTAAGACCAGCGGAGAATTAAATGACCAAATTGAAAGAGGAAAAAAATAATCAAGACAAGAAGATAAAAGAAACAAACGAACAAATATAATAAAATGGGATAGGTTATAAAGTCTGTGGATTATTCTTAATTTTGAGAGGTTATCTTCTTGCTTTTTCTTTTCTCTTCCTCTTCCTGGTTGGTGACTCTGTACCCGGGTTCTGCCCCTGTGGCACACTTAGGTAGAGGTTTGCAGTTCATAAGTCTCTATGGCGATGTCATGTATTGTGCTTCAGTCTCATTGGCAGTCGAGGCTCATTAGCATTTGCAGGCTTCGCCAATGAGAGAGTCTGTGTTCCTGGAGCCTCTCTCCTAGTCTTTCCTTCCTGAATTAGTAGCCTGATGATCCAGCTATTGGGTTGCTGCTGCCTCTGCCTGGAGAGTAAGAGGCTCAAAGAGCTGGCAATTCCCCACTTTATTCCCACTCAGCACAGGGCTCTGGGTAAGGCTCAATCAGTCAGAGCCCCTAGCATAATCAGGCAGGGCTTCGGCCCACACAAAGACCTCTTACTCTGCCCCTCTGTCTGGGAACATGGGCACCCACTCATGGGTAAATCTCTCGCCCATTATCTGTGCTCGCCAACCAGGAGATCAGGCCGGCTGTCTCTCACTCCGGGTGAGGTGCCTTGCCTGCACAGAAAAATTCGAGCGTAGGGAATTTCACTCCCGCTCCCTTCCTGCGTGCTGCTTTTTGAGGCACAGGGGTGACCCCGAGATTCTGATTTAGGCCTGCACAAAGGTCTCTGACCCTGCCCCTCTGCCTGGTAACACAGGCGCCCACTCTCGGGGCTCTAGGAGGAATCTCTTGCCCACTATCTGCATGCGCCGACCAGGAGATCAGGGCGGATGGCTGTCCCAAGTGCCTTTCTTTGTCTGGATTTGGCACGAGTGTTAGCTTGTGTTGACTGGGTTGCCACAAGCTGTCCCAAGTGCCTTTCTTTGTCTGGATTTGGCGCGTTAGCTTGTGTTGACTGGCTTGGATATCCGTGCCACAGCTTGGTTCGGACATTTGTGCTGCAGTCTGGTTCTATTCACACCCTATGCCTACCTTAGCTCCTATACTCTCAGTTCCCAGTGAAAGCAGCCCTTATTTAGGTTAGTGAGGAAGGCAGAGTATTTCTTCCTCCTTATTTCCTTTGAGGTTGATTATATATTTAGTCAATTTTTCACTCAATCATACCTTCACGTTTAGTGTGGAACTTCTGGAGGCTCCAAGGATAGATTTTTCTGTCTCTGGTTGAAGATCTTGATGAATTTTGGGGGAGATTTATCGGTATCACTCCTTACGGCGCCATTTCTCTGACATCACTTAATAATACACATTTTAAAACCGTTACATTATTCAATCTAATTTTTAGGCTCAATAATTTTGTTAAAATTTCTTTTCTATTGATAACATCAATGTATTACAAGAAGCTGATGTCCTCATTAATGTATTGATAATTGTTTTTAGAATCTTAATTTAACATCAACTAAAAACATATCTATTTAACTCTGAACACTTCCTCAACTATTACTTTATTATAGTAATTCTTCCATAGCAGAAAATATATTTTTTGCAATTTAGAGTTAGTGGCTCTGACTAGTTAATGACCACATGTATATATTAAGAAGCCAATAACATTATGAAACCTGTTCATCTTATTCAGAAGTTGATTGTTATGGCCCTGGTCGATGGCTCAGTGAATAGTGCAGTAGTTCTCAAGCTTTTTGAAGTCGGGGCACATTTAGAATCCTCCAAATAATTGTAGGCACACCATATATAAATTTCTGAGAAATATGTTGTAATAATTAAGTCAAATACTAAAGAAAAAATATAAAGTCCAAGAGTGCTTTTATAATAATTTTATAAAATAAATACGACAAAATTAAATTTATTCTGACATTAAAAAACATTTTTATGTTACATGTTTTGAGTTATGCTTTTTAGAATTTATAAAAAAGAGGGGTTAAAAAATAAAAAAATAACAAAAAATTTATCTTTTTATATATATAGATACATTCTTAGTAAGATTTAGTAAATTTGGCAGGTCCAGGCGCAAATGTGTTAAGTTTTGCATTCTTGTGTTTTTGAGAAACATGAGCCTGATATGCCCTAGTGATTTCTTCAATGTTTGGGCATATATTTGAAAGGAAAACTCTCATTTCCTCATCAATACATTGAAGAATTCCTCTCTTTTTACTCTTAATTGTGTTGAGGGTAGAAAATCTTAATTTACATAAATAGGATGTTGAAAATTGTAGTAAAATGTTCAAAGCTTTTTTAGATATTGCCATTTATTCTTCTTTTATAGAAATCCAAAAGGCTTTAAGAGACAATTCCTTATGTTTAATTATCAATCCACTATCAGTGGATATAGCTGCCAGTTCTTCTTCTTCTGTTAATGTTAAACCAAAATCACTTAAAGTTTCCATGAGTGGGTTTCTAATCCAATCATATTGTTCAGTGTTAAGTGATAGAAAATGCTATAAATTAAATTCTGCCCGTCAGCCTTCAAGTCCTATTTTATTTACACTTAACTTTTGCTCACTTCCAGAATTGGATTCTTCAATATCATGCTTCTTTTTGAGAAATCTATCCATTTTATTTGGTTGTATTTATCTAAAAATAATATAATGATGTGTTAATAATAAATATAATAATGATATGTTAACAAAAAGAGTGGTATTTCTGTAATGAAATGGTATAATAGAGTAAGTATATTTATTTTTATATCTGGCACATGCTGCAAACCAGCACAGCTAGTAATTCCCAGTTCTGAGTGGGAATGATGCAGAATTAAGAAAATATGGGATCTGGAGGGCCTTGTAATTGCTGCTGGCAAGAACAAAGCATGCCCAAAAACTGCATCTTGCTTTATTTATAGGCAAAGTGGGCCATTAGCAAATCAATGAGATCTTTGATCATGTTTGCAAGGCTACCCAAGAATTTTACCAAGTGCAGAAACCCCCCACCATACATATCATCTTAACTTTACACCAAACAAAGGATAGAAAAAACTTGCCTCCAGTCTTTCCAGGGAACATGGGGGGTAGTGTAAACAATTCAGCACCACAACTTAACAGCCTTTTGCAACCTAATCAGGTAAGTGAGGTCAGGGGTTAGGCAGACTGTCAGCTTACAGCCAAATCCCCACACCTCTGTCACCCAAAAATCTAAACTCCAAAATCCCTGTTGGTATTTTGGCCACTAAAAGGCACATATTTCTTTGGATACCATAGGGCACACCTGGAAATCTTCTATGGCACACCAGTGCACCCTGGCACACACTTTGAGAACCACTGAAATAGAGCATTGCCCTGGCATATGGATGTCCTGGGTTTGATTCCCAGTAAGGGCACACAAAAGAAACAATCATCTGCTTCTCTCCCCCTCCTTCTTTTCTCTCTCTCCCTCTTTCCTTCCAGCAATCAATGGCTCAATTGGTTCCAGCAAGGCCCCTGGTGCTGAGGATAGCTCCATTGTTCAGAGCGCATTAGCTTCAAGTACTAAAAATAGCTCAGTACTGGAGCATTGATCCCAGATGGGTTACTGGGTGAATCCTGGTCAGGGCACATGTAGTAGTCCGCCTCACTATTTCTCCTCTTCTCACTAAAAAAGTAACAACAAAAAAAAAGTCAATTACTTTTTCAAAAACTTTTGAGCAAGGGTTAAATCATTAGAAAAAGCAAATGGACTCCTGAGTTGGTTACTTAGAAGACCACTATTTATTTAGTTGAATAGTCAAAGTTCAATATTCAAATTGTACATGTTAACATACCATAGGCCAACTCTACTAGATTCTGAGTCAATGGTAATGAGAAATACAACCTTTATAACACTACTTACTATTAATTATCTTTTACAAAAATGAAATAATTTTAGAATCTATAATGTTGCAAACCCTTTTCTTATAAAAAGTACAAATATATGTATTTCATTTATTAATAAATTAGTATTAAGAATAATTCTTCCTGGGCCAAATGGTTTCATAGGTGAAAGACTTAAATATTAAACTTGAAACCATAAAAATCCTAGAAGTAAACATAAGCAGTATGTTTTCATACTTTATATGTTTTATAGCATGGACAGTTATATAGCAATATTTTTCTAATATATCACCTCAGGCAAGGGAAACAAGAGAAAAATAAACAAATGGGACTAATTAATCAAACTGAATAGTTTTTGCACTGCAAAAGAAACCATCAACAAAATTAAAAGACAGGCCCTGGCCGGTTGGCTCAGCGGTTTTGAGCGTCGGCCTGGTGTGCGGGGGACCTGGGTTTGATTCCCGGCCAGGGCACATAGGAGAAGCGCCCATTTGCTTCTCCACCCCCCCTCCTTCCTCTCTGTCTCTCTCTTCCCCTCCCGCAGCCAAGGCTCCATTGGAGTAAAGATGGCCCAGGTGCTGAGGATGGCTTCTTGGCCTCTGCCCCAGGCGCTAGAGTGGCTCTGGTCGCGGCAGAGCAACGCCCCGGAGGGGCAAAGCATCGCCCCCTGGTGGGCGTGCCAGGTGGATCCCGGTCGGGCGCATGCAGGAGTCTGTCTGACTGTCACTCCCCGTTTCCAGCTTCAAAGAAAAAAAGATAAAATAAAATAAATAAATAAATTAATTAATTAAAAGACAATCTACTGAATGAAAGAATATATTTGCTGATACATCTGATAAGGGTTAATCTATAAATTTTATAAGGAAGTTACAAAATTCAACACCAAAATAAACAATCCAATTAAAAATGGGCAACATAGTTAAATAGATACTTCTTCTAAGAGGATACACAAATGGCCAATAGACTATGAGGCTCTATGTCACTAATCATCAGAAGGATACAAATTAAAACCACAATGAGATATCACTTCATACCTCTCAGAATGGTTATCACCAATAAAGTCACAAACAACAAGTGTTGGCAATGTTGTGGAAAAAAAAGGAATCTTCATACATTGTTGGTAGGAATGCAGATTGGTCCAAGCCACTGTGGAAAGCAGTATGGTGTTACCTCAAAAAATTAGAAATAAAACTGCCTTTAATACCTAGCAATTCCACTTCTGAGAATATGTCCACAAAAACTCAAAACACTAATTTGAAAAAATATATGCTCATTATATTTATTGTATCATTATTTACAATAGCCAGGATATGACAGCAACCAGATAACCATCAGTAGATGAGTGGATCACAAAGCTGTGGTACATTAACACAGTGGAGTACTGCTCTGTAGTAAAAAGAAAAGGAAATCTTACCTTTTGTAACAGCATGGATGGACATGGAGATTGTGCTAATGAAATAAGCCAGTCAGAGAAAGACAACTACCATGTGATTTTACTTATATGTGAAATGTAATGAAAAAAAAAAAAACTAACAAACTATATCAAAACAAATTCTTAGATACAGAGAACAGACTAACAGCTCTAAAAGTAGGGGAGGGGGATTTAGAGGTTGGGTAGAAAAGATAAAGGGATTAAGTAAACAAAACAACACAAAACAAAATAAAACTCATAGACATAGACAACAGTATGGTGGTTACAAAAGGGAAAGGAGGCCCTGGCCGGTTGGCTCAGTGGTAGAGCGTCGGCCTGGCGTGCAGAAGTCCCGGGTCCGATTCCCGGCCAGGGCACACAGGAGAAGTGCCCATCTGCTTCTCAACCCCTCTCCCTTTCCTTCCTCTCTGTGTCTCTCTTCCCCTCCCGCAGCCGAGGCTCCATTGGAGCAAAGATGGCCCGGGCGCTGGGGATGGCTCCTTGGCCTCTGCCCCAGGTGCTAGGGTGGCTCTGGTCACGACAGAGCGACGCCCCGAGGGGCAGAGCATCGCCCCCTGGTGGGCAGAGCGTCACCCCCTGGTGGGCGTGCCAGGTGGATCCCCGTCGGGCGCATGCGGGAGTCTGTCTGACTGTCTCTCCCCATTTCCAGCTTCAGAAAAATACCAAAAAAAAAAAAAAAAAGGAAAGGAGAATGGAGGGAGATGGAAGAGGGCAAAGGGGGTAAATGGTGATGGAAGGAGACTTGGCTTAGGGTGGTGAACACACAATACAATACACAGATGATTTATTATAAAATTGTGTACCTGAAATCAATGTAATTTTATTAATCAATGTCAACCCAATAAATTCAATTAAAAAATAACTCATCTCCAAGATAGTGTATAATAGGGAAGTGGTTACACAGATAAATAAAATGTGGTCCCTGATCTCAGGAAGTTTTTTACTCCATCAAGAGATACACTACCATAACTAACCACAATACAAGGTGATGTGAAAATAAGATGGTAGACTTAATATTTTAAGTAGTATTTTGTAATTTATTAAACTCTGCGTGGAGGAAGGAAATGAAAGGAACACTCATACTTCTGTCTCTTCATTCACCCAATTATGTTTTCTTTTATAAATAGATACCACTCAGCACTGTTAGACTCTGTTTAAATATTGTCTCGTGATAGCCAGGGGGTGGAGGAGGGGATCATTAGATTGAAAAGGCTAATCTTCCAGACATAAGATAAAACATAGCCTCAAAATGTTTTCATTAAAGGGTGTTTATTTTCGTATTTTCAAAGCTGCCACAGTGTCTGTTCAGTAAAACACTGAGTATCTGTCTCTTAAAGGTATCGATTTATGTTTCCCACTGAAGAATTTATGACCTTTTTGTGTTCTAGTGGCTGATTTCTTTATCAAGTATGGTATATAATAAATAAGTCAGTGAAAGCTGAGTTACCTGAATCCTGTTAAGTCATTTCCACTAAAAGACCTATACTCTTGCTCTAACCTGGGTAAGAATTTTTTCCCCCAAAACCCAATTATGAATGTTCTTACTTTCTCCAGCTCTCTGCTTAAATATCACCTCCTCTGAAGTCGTTCCTCAAATCCTACTGAATACACTCCCATCCTCTTCTCCCCTCAACTTTGTTTTCTCTGCTTTGTTTTATTTTCATCCTAGAACATTTAGATTCCCAAATTGTATTATTTATTATTTTGTTTACCTTTTAATTATTTATTGTCCTCACTAGACTTTGAGCTCTGTAAAGGCATTAATTATATTCTTAATACTTAGAATATTATATAACATATATTAGGTCTTCAATAAATAGCACAGTCATGAACTGTTTAATGACAGAAATATGTTCAGAGAAATGTGTTGTTAAGCTATTTTGTCATTGTGCTGACATCAGAGAATGCACTTACACAAACTTAGATGATGTAGCTAACTACACACCTAGTGTATGTGGTATAGCCTACTGCCCCTAGGCTACAAAGGTGTACAGCATGTTACTTTACTGTACACTGCAGACAATTGTAACACTATGGTATTTGTGTACCTAAACATAGAAAATACAGTAAAATGTTGGTTTTCATCAGAGCAGTTAACTTGCAGACTAGCACAAAATTTCTGGCAGACCTGTGGTTGAAAACCATTGGTATAAAAGATGCTAAATGATACATCTGCATAGGTTACTTATTATGCTTGGAACTTGCAGGACTGGAATTTTCCCTGGAGAAGTCAGTCAGTGAGTGGTGAGTGAGTATAAAGGCATAGAACATCGTTGTACACTACTGTAGACTTTATAAACACAGTATGATTAGGCTACAAAAAAAAATTTATTTTTCTAAAAAAACTTTCTTCAATAATAAATTAACCTTAGCTTACTATACTATACTTTTTGACTTTATAAATGTTTTGAAACTTTTAACTCTTGTAATAATATTAAGTTAAAAACACAAACCTGTACAGCTGTACAAAAAATTTCAAATATTTTTATTTATAAAGCTTTTTCTATTTATGATTTATTTATTTATTTTACTTTTTAAACTTTTTTGTTAAAACTAAGACACAAACACACCTTAGCTAAGGCCTATTCAGGGTCCAGCTTTTCATTATTACTGTCTTCCATCCTCACACTGGAAGATCTTCAGGGACAATAACACGCATGGAGCTGTCATCTACGATGATAATAATGCCTTCTTCTGGACCAGCCCAAGGCTTTTCTTGAGGAAATGTCACTTTTTTCAGAAATATGTCTATGACATTTTTCTGGATTTCCTTCTTTTATTTTATTATAGATTTGCTTGCAAGCAGATAATGCACCAATAACTTTCCTATTTTTTTTTCTTAAGTGAGAAGCAGGGAGGCAGAGAGACAGACTCCCCCTGCATGTATCCAGATCCACCCAGCAAGCCCACTAGGGGGTAATGCTCTGCCCATCTGGGGCCCTTGTTTCATTGCTTGGTAACTGAGATATTTTAGCACCAGAGGTGAGGCCATGGAACCATTCTCAGAGCCCAGGGCCAACTTGTTCCAATCGAGCCATGGCTGTGGGAAGGGAAGAAAGAGACAAAGACAGAGAGAGAGAGAGAGAGAGAGAGGGAAGGGGGGAGAAGTAGGTCGTCACTTCTCCTGTGGGCCCTGACTAGGAATTGAACCTGGGATATCCACACACCAGGCTGATGCTCTACTGCTGAGCCAACCATCCAGGGCCAACATTTTTCTCTATCAATGAAAACCTTTTTTGAGTTAGAGTCCAATTCTCAAACTTTTTAAGGAGCTTGTTGAGGTTGGTAATAGTTTCTGCTCAACCCTTCATTATGAAATGTTATATACTTTATTATAACTGGCAGCACAGGAAGCTCGTTTACAAAAGCTATCTCCACAAACATATGAGTAATGCACTATGCTACAATATTACCTGGCTAGAAAGTCACTAGGTGATAGAATTTTTCAGCTTCATTATAATATCATGAGACCACTGTCATATATGTAGTCCATCATTAACTAAAACATTATTATGCAATACATGACTGTGGTAAAATACCTTAGTGAATTAATATATTTTGAGAAGAAGAAATTAATCATGATAGAAAGGATTAGGGATATATTATAGGTGGCACTTTAACTCTAATTTACAGTTGAACTATTAGCAAATGAAAGGGGTAGGAGAGAAAAGTTCAGATAAAAGCATAAAGAAAGATAGATCAGAAGGGGAAAAAAACGAAGAACTTTGTGAGTGAACAGATTCCACATATCTGGCCTAGAATGCTTTCACTGAAACATCAGCTTGAGAGAGTGGCTTGAAGTAAGATTTATATGTTACTGGTATGTACTGCTTAGATTGACAATAATGAAACATTAATATTTTAGTCGAAGAAGTGACATATCAGGGATGTCTGGGAAAAAAATACACTGTAAAAAAAAATACACTGCTGTAAATAAAAATGAGAACAAAAACAGAGGGCTCATGGTCAGGCAAGACTGGCCTTAAACTGAAGGAAGTAAACAGACTGTCAAAACTTCACTATAATCTTGCTGCGAGATAAAGGCCTCTAGTAAACCAATTTTCAGGTTCTCTTTTTGTAGAGCTGTGTTTTGGAAAAATAAGGTTAAATAATCATTATGAGAATAGCGTTGATAGAAGAAAGGAAAGAATATCTGGTTGAAGGTATCTACCCTAGGCTTAACATCAGTTGAGTTTGGGCAACTAACTCCCTAAGAATTCTTAATCTCAGGCACATTTATCAAAACCTCACACATTTTATTAGGAACACAGATCTCTTCCCTGTAGGCGGTTGTGAATCTTACAATACACAACATTCTGTCCCAGATTAGGTTAGAAATGATTTTTTTCTTGACAGAAGTGAGAAATGGCCAGCTGCTCACTCCAGCATGTTTAGGCCACAAAAGGGTGACTGCGCCGCATGAATTAACAATTTGGTCATAATCTAAACTCTGTCCTTCAGCTCTCTTCAAGACCATATTTTGTATCCACATCAAAAAATATATCTGTCTCTCAGGTATGGACTTTCTACAATACATCAAGAGACCAGACACTTGATTCGCCTGGCAGCCTTTTCTCTCCTAGAAAACATGCCACTGGGAAGTCAAACAATAATCCTAAATTTTTAAATTAGATAAAAACTAATGAATGCACCACAATACAATAAAACCATAATTTTTTGGATTATCTCTTCTACTAGATGGATAATGGTCATTGAATCTTATCCATTGTATTAATTATTATAAGTACTGGGTGTTTACTTTTATCTTTTGTTTTTGATTTTTGGGAGGTTTTTTCTTTTGTTTTGGCGCAAATTAATATAAGTAGTAAATCAAACAAAGAACCATTTTCTAGTATCTGATGACTTTTAGGCAGGCTTGTTAGACACTGCTCCAACCTAATATTACTAGAAATTTTCACATACAAAATGTATGAGAGTCTTGCAATCTCACCTTCTTATGGACTCATTCTTAGCAGAGCATGTTAATTCTCTCAAGCAGTGGTCAAAATTAACTCTTAGTTGCCTGGGGTTGAGCAGGCAAGCAATTCAGTTAATTTTAGTAGACTTGGTGCACCTATTTTTCTTTTTAAGATTTGGCTTGTAGCTTTTCACTCTCAGAGAACAATTTTATATACTGTAAGTTCTTGGGACATAGTTTGTTTTAACTCCCAAGTAGGGAACACAAAATTAGCTACAGACCCATGTTAAAAAAAAAAAAAAAAGCAAGAACAACAACAAACTCAGAACAGGTATATAGAGGAGAATCAACTTGAGGTTTCAGGGTAGAAGTGGACCAAACAGGACTGACATTAAGCCTAAGGAAATGGAATCAGCAAAACAGTAATAGAAACGAAAATGTAGAGCAAAAGATGATTTAGAAAGAAACTTAAGTCTAGTTTTCTCTAATAAACTATGTTTGAAAGTGGCATATAAAAGTATATGTAAGTATAGTTACAGGCATACCTCACAGATACTGCAGGTTTAGTTCTAGACCACGGACCCACTGGGAGTATCACATTACATAAATTACACAACAATCTTGGGTTTTCTAGTGCATATGAAAGTTATGTTTACACTATACTATAGTATATTAAGTGTACAATAGCATTACTTCCAAGAAAAAGTACATAATTTAGTTAAAAAATACTTTGTCATTGAAAGATTCTAAACATCATCTGAGCCTTCAGAGAATGTACACTCTGCTCATGCAGGGTCTTACCTCCATGCTGATGGCTGCCGACTGATCAGGATGGCATTTGCTAAAGGCTGGGCAGCTCTGGTAATTTCTTAAAACAAATAAAAAATAAAGTTTGCCAGATCTATTGACTCTTCCTTCCACAAATGATTTCTCTGTAACATGCTAAGCTGTTTGATAATATTTTATCTATAGAACTTCTTTAAAATTGAAGTCAGTTCTGCCTGACCAGGCGGTGGCACAGTGGATAGAACATCAGACTGGGATGTGGAGGACACAGGTTTGAAACCCTGAGGTTGCCAGCTTGAGTGCGGGCTCATCTGGCTTGAGCAAAAAAAAGCTCACCAGCTTGGACCCAAGGTCACTGGCTCGACAAGGGATCACTCAGTCTGCTGTAGCCCCCCAGTCAAACCACATATGAGAAAGCAATCAATGAACAACTAAGGTGCCACAACGAAGAATTGATGCTTCTCATCTCTATCCCTTCCTGTCTGTCTGTCTCTATCTTTCCCTCTCTCTGTCTCTGTCACACACACACAAAAAAAATGAAGTCAGTTCTTTCAAACTCTGCCAGTGCTTTAGAAAATACATATATATAATATTCTAAAACAGTTGTTGTCATGTCAAATGTCTTTACAGCATCTTCATGAGGAATAGGCTCCATCTCAAGAAACCATTCTCAGACTGACCAGGCAACGTTGCATTGGATAGAATGTCAGACTGGGAAGCAGAGGACCCAGGTTCGAAACCCTGAGGTTGCTGACTTGAGTGTGGGCTCACCAGCTTAAGCATGGAGTTGCTGGCTTGAGCATGGAATCATAGATATGACCCCATGGTTGCTGGCTTGAGCCCAAGGTCAGTGGATTGAGTAAGGGGTCACTGGCTCTGCTGGAGCCCCCTAGTCAAGACACATATAAGAAAGCAATCAATGAACAACTAAGGTCCTGCAGCGAAGAATTGATGCTTCTCATCTCTCTCCCTTCCTGTCTGTCTATCCCTCTCTCTGGCTCTGTCTCTCAAAAAAAGAGTGAAAAAAAAACCACTCTGTATGGCCAGTAGTTGCAGCCATCCTGGCCATGCCCATGCAGGTTCTCATTGAATTTAGACAGACAGTAAAGAAACAGTGGAGCCAAAAAATGGTAGGCCATTTCTTTATTAAGGTCTCACACTGGCCAATGAGCAAACACACAGGGAAAACACTTCCCTTTCACTCAGGGCTCCCAAAGTCACTGACACATTCTCCAGTTCCACAACCAGGAGAATCTCCTCTGGTTTCTCCTAGAATCAAAGGCCCCACCAGTCTCAGCGGAGCTCATAAAGCCCCTCAGCTTTGGTTCCCCATCTGCACACCTTTTCATTTCTCTACCAACATGGCTTCTCCTTCAGCACTCTGCATTCTCTCTGCTCTCGCTCTGCAAACATGGCTTCTTTCTGCCTCTTCTTTCTTCTCTCTCTTTTCAAAACTTTCTGGCGTGAAAAATCTCTCCTCCAACAAACATTAGCAAAACAATGGCCCTTCCCAAGCAGGAAGGTAATTTGCAATTTCACAGACCACATATACCTGGCACTGCCCAGCACCCAATATAAACTATAAGTGAGCAATCATAAAAATCATATTTTACAAACTTATTTGACCAACACAGTCTCTTATTGCTTATCCATAAGAAACAACACCTCATTATTAACATTCTGTTATGACATTGCAGCAATTCAGTCACATCTTCTGGCTCCACTTCTAAAACATGGAGCCATCCTCAGTGCCTGGGCCAACTTTGCTCCAATGGAGCCTTGGCTGCAGGAGTGGAAGAGAGAGGTAGAGAAAAAGGAGAGAGGGAGGGGTGCAGAGCAGCTAGGTGCATCTCCTGTGTGCCCTGGCCAGGAATTGAACCTGGGACTTCCACACTCCAGTCCAATGCTCTACCACTGAGCCAACCAGCCAGGACTAGCATAACTTTTAATGGAACTAGGATTAAGTTAAAGCAGCATTTTCAACCATTTTCACTTTACGGCACACATAAATTAATTACTAAAATTCTGAACCACACCAAAAAATGTTATATTTTTGCCCCATGACCATATATATATATATATATGTGTGTGTGTGTGTGTGTGTGTGTGTGTGTGTGTGTGTGTGTGTATGATTCACTTATACCAGATGGCTACTTTTGTGTTGGCTGTTGTCATTTTTTTATATGACAATTTAAGGGAAAAGTCAGTGTCCCTGAGTAAATAGTCAGGTATTTCATGTTTTAAAACTTCCTGCAGTACACCAGTGTGCCATGGCACATCATTTAAAAATTACTGGGTTAAAGCATTGGCTTGAACATTTTCTTTAATTTTCTTTATAAAATTAAATTTAATGGAGTGACAGTGATCAATAAGAGTACACAGGTTTCAGGTAAATATCTCTATATCATTTAAACTATTGATTGCTTTTGTACCCATCACCCAAAGTCAAATCATTTTGTCCCTCTTTGCTCCCCTTTCTGAACCACCTCTTTCAACCCCCTCCTCCTGGTAACCACTTCACTTTTACCTGTGTCCAATAATCTCAGTTTTATATCCCACCTATGTGTGAAATCATACAGTTCTTTGCTTTATCTGATTTTCTTATTTCACGTAGTCTAATATTCTCCAGGTCTATCCATATTGTTGTAAATGTCACTATGTCATCATTTCTTATGGCTGAATAATATTCCATTGTGTATGTGCACCACATCTTTTTTATCCAATCCTCTATTGAGGGACACTTTGTCTGTTTCCATGTCTTGGTCACCATGAATAATGCTGCAATAAACATGGGGGTGCATGTGCCTTTGAGAATTAATGTTTCTGAATTTTTTTGGTAGATATCCAGGAGAAGGATTGTTGGGTCATATGGTAGTTCTATTCTTAAATTTTTGAGGAACCACCATACTGTCTTCCATAATGGCTATGCCAGTTTACATTCCCACTAGCAGTGAATGAGGGTTTCTTTTTCTCTACAACCTCTCCAACACTTCTTATTACCTGTCTTGTTGACAACAACCAATCTAACAGGTGTGAGGGCTTTAATTTAAAGTTACCAGCTTCACTAGTTCCTCAACAGAGAGTCAGCCTGTCTTTTGAAGCTTTGAAGCCAGTCATTGACTTCTCGTGTCTAGCTATGAAAGTTCTAAATGACATCATCTTCCAGTAGAAGGCTATTTAATCTACATTAAAAAGCTGTTTTTTAATGCATAAACCTTCATTAATTATTTTAACTAGATCTTCTGAATAACTTACTGCAACTTCAGCATACATCATCCTTTGCTCCTTCACTTTGCACATTTATGTTATGGCTATAGCTTCTTTCCTTAAACCTCATGAACCAATTTCTGCTTGCCACAAACTTTTCTTCTGCAGCTCCTTCACCTCTCTCACCCCTTATAAAATTGAAGAAAATTAGGGCCTTATTTCGGATTAGACCTTGGCTTAAAAAAACATTAAAGGGCCCTGGCCGGTTGGCTCAGTGGTAGAGCGTCGGCCTGGCGTGCAGAAGTCCCGGGTTCGATTCCCAGCCAGGGCACACAGGAGAAGCGCCCATCTGCTTCTCCACCCCTCCCCCTCTCCTCCCTCTCTGTCTCTCTCTTCCCCTCCCGCAGCTGAGGCTCCATTGGAGCAAAGATGGCCCGGGCGCTGGGGATGGCTCCTTGGCCTCTGCCCCAGGCGCTAGAGTGGCTCTGGTCGCAGCAGAGCAACGCCCCGGAGGGGCAAAGCATCACCCCCTGGTGGGTGTGCCAGGTGGGTCCTGGTTGGGTGCATGCGGGAGTCTGTCTGTCTCTCCCCATTTCCAGCTTCAGAAAAATACAAAAAAAACAAAAAAACATTAAAGGAATATTGTTTCTGTTTTGATCTTCTATCAAGACCACTGAAATTTTTTCCTTTATCAGCAATAAGACTATTTTGCTTTCTTATCAATCATGTGTATAATGGAGTAGCACCTTCATTTTCCTTCAAAAACTTTCTTTAAAAAATTAAAACTGGAGTGATGTCATAGAAATGGCGCCGTGAGGACACGGACTGAAAAATCTCCCCAAAATTTCAACAAGTTCAACCAGAGACAGAAAAATCTATCCTTGGAGCATCCGAGAGTTCCACACCCTGAAGGCGAAGGTAAGATTGAGAGAAAAATTGGCTAAATATATGATCAACCCTGAGGGAAATAAGTCAGCCAAAGAAACTCTCTGCCTTCCTCACTAACCTGAGTAAAGGCTGCTTTCACTTGTAACTGAGAGTCGGGAGGAGCTAGGGGTGTGGAGGTAGCTAGGCTGCAGCACGAATGTTCCTTCAAGCCGAGGAAAGAGCATGCCTGTGGTGAATCAGCCCATGCAAGCAAACGCCCGTGAGCCACGCCCCAAGCATCCCAGCCACCGGCCCCTGCCGCGGGCAGCCCAGCTTCCCGAGCGCCAGGCTGTGAGCAGCCCAGCCTTCCATGCCGCAAACAGCCCAACAGCCCATGCACACCGAGAGCAACCACCCGCGTGCGAGTAATCGCGGGTGCCATGAGCAGCAGCTGCCAGCGGTGAAAGGGGAGTGCGCCAAAGCGAACTTCCCTATACCCGAGCCTCTCTAGGCGGGCAGAGCACCTCACCCAGCCATTCAAGCTAATAATCGCGTTGGGGGAGGGGCACGCGCGCAGCTTGCAGTTCATTCTGGAGAAATTCCGCGGATCCAGTCGCTGAACTTAGCTTAACCCACAAGCTGCTTACCTCCCAACTGACCTACGTGGCCTCTAATTGACAAGATCTCTCTCAGTCCGGCTATCCAAGACAAGAGGAGTGATATTTTTAGTGCTTCTTGCTAAAGGGGTGGGGGCAACTTCTGATTGGCAGAGCTTTCATAATCGGGGATATATGCTAAAAAGAGGGACTTGGCAGTGTTAAGACCTCCTGTACTGCAGACAGTGACTAGTGCATCTTCTTCCCAGCCAAAACAGGCTACAAAGTGCAGAAAGCCTGGGGACAGTGTCCCACAGAGTGCTAGGTAGGCCTGGAAGCTCAGAGAAAGTCATTTTTAGAGCAATTGGCTCCCAGCCCCACCTGATTACGCTGGCTGCTCTGACTGCCAGAGCCTTACTCAGAACCCTGCATTAGGTGGGGATAGAATGGGGATTTGCCAGCTCTCTAAACCTCTTACTCCCCAGGCAAAGGCAGCGGCAGTCTCATAGTGGATCATCAGGCTGCTAATCCAGGAAGGAGAGACTAGGAGAGAGGCTCCGGGAAAATGGACTCTCTCATTGTTGGAGCCTGCAAATGCTAACAAGCCTTGACTACCAATGAAACTGAAGCCAAATATATGACATTGCCGTAGAGTCTCATCAACTGCAAATCCCTACCTAAGCGTGCCACAGGGGCAGAGCCTGGGGTACAGAGTCACTGACCAGGAAGAGGGAGAGGAAAGAAAAGGGAAGAAGAAGTTAACCTCTCAAATTCAAGAAAAATCCACAGACTTTATAATTTGTTCCAGTATTTTGTTTGTTTGTTTCTTTCTTTCATCTTCTTGCCTTTATTAGTATTATTTCTATTTCCTCCACCTTGGTCCTTTTATTCTCTGCTCGTCTTACTCTTTCCTTTTCTTGAACTACACTACCCATAAGTGTTTCATTTTATTTCTTTTCTTCTTCCTTACTCTCCATGAGGGTTACACTCCAAAAACCTTAACTCTCTCCCTCTCTTTTTGTTTTTTTTTTCTTTTTTCTTGATTTCCTTTTCCCCTTTTTCTTGTTTCTCCCTTTCTATTAGTTTCTTCTTTTCTCCTTTTAATTTTCCTCTCATTCAATCCTCAATCACAAACAAATTATTAAAATTTGGGACTCAGGTCTTTTTGGGTTTTTTTGTGGCATTTTGGGTGCTTTTTACTTCGCATTTTAACTCATTAGCATTCCTCCCAACCCAGGATCTCCATTCTATTCAGTCTTTGCTCCACTAATACAATAGTTTTCTTTTTTCCCTTTTTCTGGTTTCTCTCTTATCCCTCTCATTATATCTCTTAGTCAACCATGACTTACGAGAAAATCATTTTATACTTGACCCAAATTTTTTCCTTTTTTGCATTTTGTGGGTCCCTACTTCCTTTTTTGCCCCTTGAACAGTTCCCCCCAACTCAGGCTGTCCATTATAGGCAGTTTTTGTTCCATTTAGCATAATATAATTTGCAGTTTATCACGATATTTTTCTAAGGAGGAGGGAAGAGGAGGGGAAAAGAAGAAAAAAAAGGGGAGGGAATTAATAAATTATTATTGAGTTTTTTTTCCAAATTTTTTTATTTTTCACTTATTTTTTATTTTTTTCCTACTTTTTATTCTTTATTAATTCTCATTAGTGGGATAAATAAGACCACCCCCAGATGCCATGAAGAAAAAGGAAATCAAATATCATGGATACAAAAGACAGAGAGGTAGCACAGATAGATGTGGAAAAATCTATGGAGAAAAAATTTAATATATTGGAAACCTTGGAGCTAAATGACAGAGAATTTAAAATAGAAATTCTAAAAATCCTCCGAGATATACAAGAAAACACAGAAAGGCAATTTAGGGAGTTCAGAAAACAATTCAATGAACACAAAGAATATATTACCAAGGAAATTGAAACTATAAAACTAAATCAAACAGATGAAAAACTCAATTCATGAACTGAAAAATGAGGTAACAAGCTTAGCTAATAGAACAGGCCAGATAGAGCGTAGAATTAGTGACATAGAAGACAATCAACTTGAGGCACAACAGAGAGAAGAAGAGAGAGACTCATTAAAAAAAATGAGAAAGCCCTACAGGAATTGTCTGACTGCATCAAAAAGAATGACATAAGAATAATTGGTATATCAGAGGGAGAAGAGAGAGAAAATGGAATGGAGAATTTATTCAAACAAAAATAGATGAGGACTTTCCAAGCCAGTGGAAAGAACTAAAGACTCAAATTCAAGAAGCAAACAGAACACCGAGTTTTCTTAACCACAACAAACATACTCCAAGGCACATCATAATGAAAATGGCACAAACCAAAGACAAAAAAAAAAATTCTCAAGGCAACCAGGGAAAAGAAGAATACAACATATAAAGGAAGGCCTATTATTATCATCAGATTTTTCAGCAGAAACTCTACAAGCTAGAAGAGAGTGAACCCCAATATTTAAAGTTCTGAAAGAGAGGAACTTTCAGCCAAGAATACTATACCCATCAAAGTTATCCTTCAAGTATGAAGGAGAAATAAAAACATTCACAAATACAGAAAAGATCAGGGAATTTATCATCAGAAAACCCCCACTCCAGGAAATACTAAAGGGAGTTTTCGAACCAGATCCAAAGAACAAAGGAAAACAAAACTACAAGTAAAAGCTACACCAAGAACACAATAAAACCAAATTTCAACTGTGACAACAAAAGCAAAAAAAAAGGGGGAGAGGACAGAGATTAACAGTAGCAAAAGACGATGAAGTGCAGAAACACTCGCAAGATAGGGTACTACAATGAATATGGTAGGTACCCTTTTCATTACTTAATGGTAACCACCCATGAAAAAAACACCACAAAAGCACATGACTTAAAAAAGGTAGCAACAAAAACAACAACAAAAAAGTAGCAACAGAGGAAAGAAGTATGGAATACAAACAAACAAAAACAAGTGAGAGAAAAACAAAAGAGAAGAATCAAACAAGATACAAAACTAACAGAAAGCAATTTATAAAATGGCAATAGGGAATCCACAAATGTCAATATTACACTAAACATAAATGGATTAAACTCACTAATAAAAAGACACAGAGTAGCAGAATGGATTAAAAAAGAAAATCCAACTGTATGCTGCCTACAAGATACACATCTAAGCAACAAGGATAAAAACAAATTCAAAGAGAAAGGCTGGAAAACAATACTCCAAGCAAATAACATCCAAAAAAAAGCAGGCGTAGCAATACTCATATCTACTAATGCTGACTACAAGACAGCAAAAGTACTGAGACAAAAATGGTCATTTCATAATGATTAAGGGGAAGTTGAATCAAGAAGACATAACAATCCTTAATATATATGCACCAAACCAAGGAGCACCAAAATACAATATATAAGACAGCTACTTATTGACCTAAAAACAAAAACTGACAAAAATACAATCACACTTGGAGACCTCAATCCATCGCTGATGTCTCTAGATCGGTCATCCAAACAAAAAATCAATAAAGATATAGTGGCCTTAAATGAAACACTAGAGAACCTGGATATGATAGACATCTACAGGACACTGCATCCCAAAGCAACAGAGTATATATTTTTCTCTAGTGTACATGGATCATTCTCAAGAATTGACCATAAGTTGGACCATAAAAATAACATCAGCAATTTCAGAAAAATTGAAATTGTACCAAGCATATTTTCTGATCATAAAGCCTTGAAACTAGAATTCAACTGCAAAAAAGAGGAAAAAAACCCCACAAAAATGTGGAAACTAAACAACATACTTTAAAAAAAAATGGGTCAAAGAAGAAATAAGTGCAGAGATCAAAAGATATATACAGACAAATGAAAATGACAATCTGACAAATCAGAATCTATGGGATACAGCAAAAGCAGTGATAAGAGGGAAGTTCATATCACTTCAGGCATATATGAACAAACAAGAGAGAGCCCAAGTGAACCACTTAACTTCACACCTTGAGGAACTGGAAAAAGAAGAACAAAGACAACCCAAAACAGCCAAAGAAAGGAGATAGTAAAAAACAGAGCAGAAATAAATGAAATAGAGAACAGAAAAACTATAGAAAAAATTAATAGAACAAGGAGCTGGTTCTTTGAAAAGATCAACAAAATTCACAAACCCTTGGCAAGACTTACCAAGGAAAAAAGAGAAAGAACTCATATAAACAAAATCCACAATGAAAGAGGAGATATCACCACAGACATCGTAGATATACAAAGAATTATTGTAGAATACTATGAAAAACTTTATGCTACTAAATTCAACAACCTAGAAGAAATGGATAAATTCCTAGAACAATACAACCTTCCTAGACTGAGTCAAGAAGAAGCAGAAAGCCTAAACAGACCTATTAGTAGGGAAGAAATAGAAAAAACAATTAAAAACCTCCCCAAAAATAAAAGTCCAGGCCCAGACAGCTATACTAGTGAATTCTGTCAAACATTCAAAGAAGACTTGGTTCCTACTCTACTGAAAGTCTTCCAAAACATTGAAAAAGAAGCAATACTTCCAAACACATTTTACGAGGCCAACATAACCCTCATACCGAAACTTGGCAAGGATGGCACAAAAAAAGAAAACTACACACCAATATCTCTAATGAATACAGATGCTAAAATACTAAACAAAATACTGGCAAATCGAATACAACAACATATTAAAAAAATAATACATTATGATCAAGTGGGATTCGCCCAGAATCTCAAGGATGGTTCAACATACATAAAAGAGTTAACATAATACACCATATCAACAAAAGAAAGAACAAAAACCACATGATCTTATCAATAGATGCAGAAAAGGCATTTGATAAAATACAACACAGGGCCCTGGCCGGTTGGCTCAGCGGTAGAGCGTCGGCCTAGCGTGCGGAGGACCCGGGTTCGATTCCCGGCCAGGGCACACAGGAGAAGCGCCCATTTGCTTCTCCACCCCTCCGCCGCGCTTTCCTCTCTGTCTCTCTCTTCCCCTCCCGCAGCCAAGGCTCCATTGGAGCAAAAGATGGCCCGGGCGCTGGGGATGGCTCTATGGCCTCTGCCGCAGGCGCTAGAGTGGCTCTGGTCGCAACATGGCGACGCCCAGGATGGGCAGAGCATCGTCCCCTGGTGGGCAGAGCATCGCCCCATGGTGGGCGTGCCGGGTGGATCCCGGTCGGGCGCATGCGGGAGTCTGTCTGACTGTCTCTCCCTGTTTCCAGCTTCAGGAAAAAAAAAAAAAAAAAAAAAAAAAAAATACAACACAATTTTATGTTTAAGACTCTCAACAAAATGGGTATAGAAGGAAAATATCTCAACATGATAAAGGCCATATATTATAAACCATCAGCCAACATCATATTAAATGGCATAAAACTGAGAACTTTCCCCCTTAAATCAGGAACAAGACAGGGTTGTCTGCTCTCTCCACCCTTATTTAATATGGTACTAGAGGTTCTAGCCGGAGCAATCAGACAAGACAAAAAAATAAAAGGCATCCATATCAGAAAAGAAGAAGTAAAGGTATCACTTTTTGCCGATGATATGATCCTATACATTGAAAATACCAAAGACTCCACAAAAAGATTACTAGAAACAATAAACCAATACTACAGTAAGGTTGCAGGATACAAAATTAACATACAAAAGTCCATAGCCTTTTTATATGCCAACAATGAAATATTTAAAAACAAATTCAAAAAAATAATCCCCTTCTCGATTGCAACAAAAAAAATCAAAATACCTAGGAATAAAAATAACAAAGAATGTAAAGGACCTATATAATGAAAACTACAAAGCATTGTTAAGGGAAATTGAAAAAGATACAATGAGATGGAAAAATATTCCTTGTTCGTGGATAGGAAGAATAAATATAATCAAAATGGCCATATTACCCAAAGCAATATATAAATTTAATGCAATTCCCATCAAAATTCCTATGACATTCTTTAAAGAAATGGAACAAAAAATCATCAGGTTTATATGGAACTATAAAAAACCCCGATTAGCCAAAGCAATCCTAAGAAAAAACAATGAAGCTGGGGGCATTAAAATACCTGACTTCAAACTATATTATAGAGCCACGACAATCAAAACAGCATGGTATTGGTAGAAAAATAGACATTCAGACCAATGGAACAGAATAGAAAGTCCAGAAATAAAACCACATATATATGGTCAAATAACTTTTGATAAAGGGGCCAACAACACACAACAAACAATGGAGAAAAGAAAGCCTCTTCAACAAATGGTGCTGGGAAAACTAAAAAGCCACATGCAAAAGAATGAAAATCGACTACAGCTTTTCCCCTTGTACAAAAATTTATTCAGAATGGATCAAAGACCTAAATATAAGACCTGAAACAATAAAGTACATAGAAGAAGACATAGGTACTAAACTCATGGACCTTTGTTTTAAAGAGCATTTTATGAATTTGACTCCAAAGGCAAGAGTGGTGAAGGCAAAGATAAATGAATGGGACCACATCAGACTAAGAAGTTTTTGCTCAGCAAGAGAAATTGACAACAAAATAAACAGACAGCCAACTAAATGGGAAATGTTATTTTCAAACAACAGCTCAGATAAGGTCCTAATATCCAAAATTTACAAAGAACTTATAAAACTCAACAACAAACAAACAAACAATCCAATAAAAAATGGGAAGAGAACATGAACAGACACTTCTCCCAGGAAGAAATACAAATGGCCAACAGATACATGAAGAGATGCTCATCTTCATTAGTTATTAGAGAAATGCAAATCAAAACTACAATGCGATACCACCTCACTCCTGTTAGATTAGCTATTATCAACAAGACAGGTAATAGCAAATGTTGGAGAGGCTGTGGAGAAAAAGGAACCCTCATTCACTGTTGGTGGGACTGTAAAGTAGTGCAACCATTATGGAAGAAAGTATGGTGGTTCCTCAAAAAACTGAAAATAGAACTACCTTATGACCCAGCAATCCCTCTACTGGGTATATACCCCCCAAACTCAGAAACATTGATACGTAAAGACACATGTAGCCCCATGTTCATTGCAGCATTGTTCACAGTGGCCAAGACATGGAAACAACCGAAAAGCCCTTCAATAGAAGACTGGATAAAGAAGATGTGGCACATATACACTATGGAATACTATTCAGCCATAAGAAATGATGACATCGGATCATTTACAACAAAATGGTTGGATCTTGATAACATTATATGTAGTGAAATTAGTAAATCAGAAAAAAACTAAGAACTACATGATTCCATACATGGGTGGGACATAAAAACGAGATTAGGAGACATGGACAAGAGTGTGGTGGTTACCGGATGGGGGGGAAGGGGTTGTGTGGGAGGGAAGGAGGAGAGGGGGTGGAGGAGGGGGAGGGGCACAAAAAAAACTATAGATACAAGGTGACCGAGGACAATCTGACTTTGGGTGATGGGTATGCAACATAATTGAATGACAAGATAATCTGGATATGTTTTCTTTGGATATATGTACCCTGATTTATCGATGTCACCCCATTAACATTAATAAAAATTTATAAAAAAACAAACACAAACAAACAAAAAACAATTCCCTGGCCAGTTGGCTCAATGGTAGAGCTTTGGCCTGGCTTGTGAATGTCTCTGTTCAGTTCCTAATCAGGGCACACAGGAGAAGCAATCATCTGCTTCTTCACTCCTTCCCTTCCTCTCTCTCTTCCTTCCTGTCCTGCAGCCATGGCTCAATTGGTTTGAGTGAGTTATCCTTGGGTGCTGAGTATGGCTTCGTGGCCTCTGCCCCAGATGCTAAAAAATGGCTCATTGCTGAGCAATGGAGCAATGACCCCATATGGATCACCCCTAGTGGGCTTGTCGGGTGGATCCTAGTCAGGCACATGTGAGTGTCTGTCTCTCTGTATCCCTTCCTCTCACTAAAAAACAAAAAATTTTCCTTTACATTCACAACTTGGCTAATGTTTGGTGTAAGAAGTCTAGCTTTTGGCTTCTTTCAGCTTGCAACATGCTTTTCTTACTAAGCTTAATCATTCCTAGATATTGATTTAAAGAGAGATGTGTGACTTCTGCTTTCACACAAACACTTAGATGCTACAGTAGGGATATAAATTAGCCTAATTTTAATGTGTTGTGTCTCAGGGAATTGGAATGCCCAAGAAGTTGGAGAGATTTGGGGCAATGGCAAGGCAGTAGAGCAGTCAGAATACACACAACACTTATCAATTAAGTTTGCTATATTACATGGGTGCAGTTTTCAGCAACAACTGCTATAATAACATCAAAGATCACTGACCACAGATCACCATAACAAATGTAATAATAATGAAAACATTTGAAATATTGTGACACTTACCGAAATGTGATACAGAGACACAAAGTGAGCAAATGCTGTTGAAAAAAATGGCACTGATAAACTTACTCAGCACAAGGTTATAAAAAACACAGTATCTGCAAAGCATAGTAAAGTGCAGTGCAATACAACAAAGTATGCCTGTATTGTGGAAGCTGGTGTGTGACACTCAAAGAAGCACCATACTGTAGTGAGAAAATGTCCCAAGTTTTCAATGAAAAAATAGAAACTGGTCAGTGACTGGTCTACTTCAGATAACTTTCTATTTCAGGGGTTGGGAACCTTTTTGGCTGAGAGAGCCATGAATGCCACATATTATAAAATGTAATTTCGTGAGAGCCTTACAACGACCCGTGTACGTTACACATTATCCAATAAAAATGTGGTGTTGTCCTGGAGGACAGCTGTGATTGGCTCCAGCCACCTGCAACCATGAACATGAGCGGTAAGAAATGAATGGATTGTAATACATGAAAATGTTTTATATTTTTAACGTTATTATTTTTTTTATTAAAGATTTGTCTGCGAGTCAGATGCAGCCATCAAAAAAGACACATCTGGCTCACAAGCCGTAGGTTCCTGACCCCTGCTCTATTTGATGGTAGTGAAATTGTGAGTTATTTCTTTGCCTTTTTTATCCTTTTCCTTATTTTCCAATTTTTTAAATAAAGGGTATGCATTTTTTAATTATAAAAGACAATTAATAAGTGCTATTTAAGAAAACTTTCTTGAGCTTTTTTGGATGTAGCATGTGTCCTAAATATTACAAAAGGGAAGTTTATTTAATATATTTAAAAAACCCTCTATATTTGTATGGAATTTGTGTACTTGAGTTAGGAAGTGTTATTGAGGTCCTCTGGAAAAAGATTAATGGTAAGAGAAATACAAATTATTTTATACATACACGCACATAAATTTTGCTTTCAAATTTGTAATGTGATAAATGTTTGCTTTCAAATGTAAAATGTGGTGAAGAAGAATATTGATTTCCTGCAAGCGGTCATATGTTTTTGCTTTTAATTTTGATGAAAGTGTGTTTAAATACCTTTGAACATGTAACATTTAACCTTGTATATAGAGGCCCATAAGTTATAGATTCATAATGAATGCAGGCTATTTCAGTTTTATTTTTTCTCCATGAATTAGAGATAAACATGCTTTCCTATGCCATATCTCCAACTTCAACAGCACTCATCTATATATGTTATTTTCAAATATTACATTTACTCTTTGAAAATATTCCTAAGGCACAAAGAAGACTTTTCTAATACAAATTTAAATTTTTTCAAAGAGATAAAATCCAATAGTAATAAAATATTAAAACTCACTGCATACCTGCTTTAAGTAACACTAACAGAGGGTCATCTGATGGATCTTATTTATTTAATTTTCTAGTGCTCATGCTCACATGCAAAAGAGAGAGACAGACAGACAGGAAGTGAGAGAGGTAAGAAGGATCAACTCGTAGTTGCAACACTTTAGTTGTTCATTAGTTGCTTCCCATACATGCCTTGACCAGGGGGCGAGAGGGCTGGAAAGAGGGCTTCAGTCAAACCAGTGACCCATTGCTGAGGCCAGCAACCTTTGGGCTCAAGCAAATGACCAAGGAGGGGTCATGTTGATAATCCCACGCTTAAACTGGGGACCCAGCACATTCAGGCTTGTGAGCCTGTGCTCAAGCTGGATGAGCCCACACTCAAGTCAGCTATCTTGGGATTTCAAACCAGGCTTCTCAGCTTCCCGCATCAATGTTCTTCTATCCACTGCACCACCACCAGTCAGGCCTGATGCCTTCTTGAGTAAAGTTTCTGAAAAACTAGAGAAAAACCAATGCATCAATTATCTATTGTGTAGTAGTCATTTGTTTTGAGGGTAAAAAGAGGGTGATGTGAAATGTTTAGTCATAATCATGGCCAGGTTCTGTAATCAGTATTCTCAAGGGCTTATGCCTGATGTTCCTAGAAAAGTTTTGTATTATGGATTGAATATTTATATCCCTCCAAATTCATATGTTAAAGTCCTAACTTCCAGTATGATGGTATTTGGAGGTGGAGCTTTTGGGAAGGGGATAAGATTTAGATGTGGTGTTCAAGTTCAGGCCTCCATGATGGTATTAGTGTCCTTATAGGAAGAGAAAGAGATGAGAGTTTGTTCTCTCCCTACCATGAGATAACACAGAGAGAAGATGGCTGGCCATTTGCAAACCAGGAAGAAGATCATCATCACAATGAATTTTATCCGCTAGCACTTTTATCGTGGTCTTCAAGACTTCAGAACTGTGAGAAATACATTTCTGTTTTTTAAGTCACTCAGTCTACTGTACTTAGTTTTGGCAGCCCAAGCTAAACATCTTCAAACCAAAATTAACCTGCAGTTCAATTCTCTGTGATCTCCGGCTGTGTTCTTGCATTTCTGTGAGAGTGCTTTCTCATTATCTTACTTAAATCTTTATGATAACCCTCTACTTTACTTGTACTTTTTGGAATTAGACTGATTTCTTCAAAACAAAACAAACCAAAACAAATCTGACTGAAACACTCTAAGTTCTATATAAAGAAAATTTTTACAATCTGGAGTCTGGCAGATATGTTAGATGTAATATGGAGACTGAATTTGCATACAGTCCAAACTTAAAAGAAAACACAGGCCCTTGCCAGTTGGCTCAGGGATAGAGCGTCAGCCTGGCAAGTAGAAGTACTGGGTTCAATCTTTGGTTGGGGCACAGGAGAAGCGACCATCTGCTTCTCTTCCCCCTCACTCTCCTCCTTCTCTCTCTTCCCCTCTAACAGCCACTGTTGATTGGTTCGATTAGGGGTGAGGTGGAGTGGAAGCTGAGGATAACCTGGTTGGTCCAAGCATCAGCCCCAGACATCAGTTGTCAGGTGGATGCCAGTCGGGGTGCATGCGGGAGTCTATCTCTCTTCCTCTCACTTTAAAAACAAAATGATTAGAATAGGAACCAAGTCTTCTTTGAATGTTTGATAAAATTCGCTGGTATAGCCGTCAGGGCCTGGACTTTTATTTTTGGGGAGGTTTTTAATGTTTTTTTCTATTTCTTCTCTACTGATAGGTCTGTTTAGGCTTTCTGCTTCTTCTTGACTCAGTCTAGGAAGGTTGTATTGTTCTAGGAATTTATCCATTTCTTCTAGGTTGTTGAATTTAGTGGCATAAAGTTTTTCATAGTATTCTACAATAATTCTTTGTATATCTACAGTGTCCGTGGAGATTTCTCCTCTTTCATTTTGGATTTTGTTTATATGAGTTCTTTCTCTTTTTTCCTTGGTAAGTCTTGCCAAGGGTTTGTCAATTTTCTACTTTATGACCCTGCAATCCCTCTACTGGGTATATACCCAAAAACTCAGAAACATTGATATGTAAAGACACATGCAGCCCCATGTTTATTGCAGCATTGTTCACAGTGGCCAGGACATGGAAACAACCAAAAAGCCCAGCAATAGATGACTGGATAAAGAAGATGTGGCACATATACACTATGGAATACTACTCAGCCATAAGAAATGATGACATCGGTACATTTACAGCAAAATGGTGGGATCTTGATAACATGATACGAAGCGAAATAAGTAAATCAGAAAAAACCAGGAACTACATTATTCCATACGTAGGTGGGATATAAAAGTGAAACAAAGAGACATTGATAAGAGTGTGGTGGTTACAGGGGGGAGGGGGGATGGGAGAGGGAAAGGGGGAGGGGGAGGGGCACAAAGAAAACAAGATAGAAGGTGACAGAGGACAATCTGACTTTGGGTGATGGGTATGCAACATAATTGAACGACAAGATAACCTGGACTTGTTATCTTTGAATATATGTATCCTGATTTATTGATGTCACCCCATTAAAAATAAAATTATTAAAAAAAAATGAAAGAAAACAGTTTTAAACTTCCTTTAACATTTGACATGAGTTTTCTTTATATCTAATTTCCTGAGCTATTGTTTCAAATTTGTAACACATTGTGTCCCAAAAGACAAAAGTTTAGTGATGCTGAAATAATTTTATTAAGTTGTACAATAAAAACTTGTTCTTGCTTAACTTAAAAAAATAAATAAAAGCAAGTCCAAGTGACTACAACTTTACTTTTAAAAATGTATCAGAAATAAAATATGCAGCTTGTTTAGCTGCTCACAGGTGTTTGGCAAAAATGATAGCAGTTTACTAACTAGAATAAGTTACAAATTACAAACGAGGAGACAGCATATCCCTGGGATACCAGAGCATGTCAAAATAATAAAAATGCCTAGAGTCACAAAGCTTTACAAAATCATGTTTCTAAAATAAATAAATAAATAAATAAACCTTCAAATTTTTCTTAATTCTGTATTTTTAAAAACAAAATGTCAAGAAAATAAGATTTTAAAAACAAAATGCAAAAATGGTTTTAAAAATACAAGACTATTCATGTTAATAGAAACATATGACTTTCTTTGTCAGTATAATGTAAAACTTAGAAGTATGTCTTTAAATAATGATAATTAAGAGAAGGACCCGGTAATGATTTTCTTCTTTGCTACTTTAAAACCTTTTCATGTGAAACAGCTTTTGATGACTCAGGCTTACTCAGGCTCCCTTTATCAGGTCCTGCCAGATTAATGCTGTTTCCTATCTTCTCTGAAGTGCACTGGCTTTTTCCTGTCCCATCCCAGATTTGTCTTGTAACTGTTCTCATTGCAGATCACCCCATCTTTCCATTATCAGAAAGCTCCCAAACCAGCATTTGTGTTCATTCTTATCAAGAGCTTCCAGCAGCTCTTAGCATTGTGTCCAGCCCAAGTAGGTACTGCTTGTAGAATCACAGTGTCTAATGAACATAATTTTCTGTTAGGTAACTTTTTCGCCCACTCTGACTGTAAGAATATTAACTACACTAATCAGATGGTGTACAGTCAGCCCAGATAATCTGCCAATAAAGTGGTGGTTTTATGCTTCTAGGCTTAAGGTCATTTGTTATATAGCTCTAGCAACTGGAACAGAAGATGTTGGTGTTGGGGAAGGAAAGAAAAAATAATTAAATCCCTATTAATAAAATACTTAATTAAAATATCTTAGTATATGTGTATTTTAATGGGAACTTTTACCAAGTCAGAGATAGATATTGTGATGTCGGCCTTCCATGAAAATAACTTCAAAGACTTTTTTTGTTGAGAATAATACAAAGATTCTTAAAACTAATTGCATCATTATGAATATCAACAATAGCTGCAGGACACTGTGGTGGTTAGAATGTTAATAGACTATTAACTTCACTGCTGTGCCATTGATTAAAGTAAACAATGGGATATGCCACTGCTGAAGAGGCTGGTATATAAATTATTTGAAGGTGAACACTTGGTGCATATCTATATCTATCTATCTATCTATTTATCTATCTATCTATCTATCTATTTATCTATCTATCATCTATCTATCTATCATCTATTGATAGATATCTCCAGTTTACTTAAGTCAAGTGGTAGTCAACCTGGTCCCTACCGCCCACTAGTGAGCATTCCAGCTTTCATGGTGGCAGTAGCAGAGCCCAAAGTACATATAAATAAAAAGATAGATTTAACTATAGTAAGTTGTTTTATAAAGATTTATTCTGCCAAACTTAGCAAAAATCTGACATAAAGTACTTGGTAAGTAATTATTATTGTTGCTTTAACTTGCTGTAACTCTGCTTTATAAATTTTATAAAGTAAAATTACTTCCCTACTTTATAAATCACCATTACTGTGGAACCAGTAGCGGTTAGAAAATTTTACTACTAACAGAGATACAAAAGTGGGCGGTAGGTATAAAAGGTTGACTACCCCTGGCTTAAGTGTGTATGGTTGTACATGACTCAGGTTACTTTGCAAAATGTGATCTTATTACCATGAGAGAGTTCAAAAGATCTGGAAAAAATCCCGGTTTCATAAAATGTAATCTGAAAATTCTTAAGCTTAGTACTGATGTTAAATGACATAAACACCTTAGAATTTATGCATTCTCACAAGAATACCACTAAAACATAATTCTTCTTGACACATCATAAACAGGTCAAATTAAATGCACCAAATAGAAACGGTTGCAAGAAAACCATCCACTTCAACATGGTTCATCTATACTGCACTGGGCATTTGTCCCGTGTGTAATGTGAAGGGGATCTTCGTCCTACATAAAGACTGCCATGGTTGTTTTAGTCTGGATTCCATACTCTATGAAACTGATATCAAAATACTCATTTTTAAATAAATATTTACTGATCTGTTATATAATCATGTAAAAAATGGACCTCACTTGCCTCACATCTTTAAATAGTTCCAGTTTGTCTTTAGATCTTCCAATTATTTCTTAAAGCTGAAACTTCCTATTTATAATATTCAAAACATCTTTGAGGAATTTTTAAATTATTATTTTCCATATGAGTAAATTTTGGTAGTAATATTACTAATATTTTGTTATCGATGAGAATATACTATGACAGGGTAAGTTGTACATAGTTTTGATGTTAATTTAGTGATTAAATATAGTTACATTGAGTTACATTATGCATATGTTAGAAGTCAGCATAGCTGAAGTTGTGCTATTCTTTCACACACACACAAACACAAGCACACACACTAACACACAAATGCACACATGTGCACACACATGCATCATGGCATCCTAAACCACATCCCGGTCCAATGACCTTCTCCAAGTTTCAGTGAATTCACAGGGACTTACAATTTCATGGCACCTTTGGCTTCTAAGTGTCTAATGCTGCTGAGAATCCCTTGTGTCTTAGTGCCTGTTTCTGTCCCTTTTCTTTACCATAATTGGAAACTCAAGCCCTGTTTTCCTTGTTTATACAAAAGCAACATAAAACAAAAACCTTCAGAAGACATTTGTATTTTGTGATGTTCTTAGTTTAAGATTTTGGATTAATGAAGAGGTTCACTTCACAGCATTGCTAACAACTTAAAATTAAGAGCAGACATTGCCATCCTTAAACATTTGTTAATTCATTAACAGAAATTATGAGACATTTTTACCCATAGGCTCTAACCTGGTCTACATCATCTTTCATCCCTGCCAACTAATCTTTTCTCTATATTCTCCACTTGTTACCAGCCCCTAAGTTATAATTTATTTTTATGCACATAAAATATGCATTTTATGTAGAATAATTTACTTCTTTTAATGTTAAGATCTAAATGCAGAAATCATCCATAAATTCATTGATGATCTTATACTGTTAGAAGAAGCTTCCAAATTATCTCTTTCAAGAACACCTTAGGGCAGATTAGTTTGTATGACCAGAACACAGGGAATATAAGAACTTATTGTCTGTTGTATAAACAGCGTGGGTATGGCAGAAATCAGAGGCAGTGTATATACTTTCATTCATATATTTATTCAACAAGCAATTTTTTTATTTAGGAAAATTGATTTTTATTATCTTTTTCTTATCTGAGTTTTTTTATCTATTTTTATTTAAATGTAATTTGAATACAATATTAGTTATGTTAATTTCAGGTGTACAATATAGTGATTTGATATTTTTATATCTTACTATGTGATCACCTCATTAATTCTAGTAATCATCTTTCATCGTGTATTAACTCATCACGATGTTATTGACTATATTCTTCTTCACCTTTTTTATTCATCTGCTTATACCTGTTCTTTCTGGAAATCATCCCTTTGGTCTCTGTTTTAATGAATGTCTTTGTTTTGATTTTTTTGTCTGTTTGTTTTAGATTTCACATGTAAGTAAAACTATACAGTAAACATACACTCACAAGTGCACTTTAATCTCAAAAACTTTTTCCTGTTATTCTCTACCCTCCTGTGACAACAAAACTCTGCAAAATTCTGCTTACTAATTTACTAGAGACCTTCACCCTTGCTGTGACAAATGTCAAAAAATGACACTGAAGCTAAGTATATTGAAGATAAGAATGTTTGTCTTTTGCTATGTGGGTTTGAAGACCAATCACAAAGTTTCTCTATATTATAAGGTTAGTAGGGGTCAAATAAACTATTTTAGGCAAATCATTAAAACAACAATTTTTTCCTTCTTTTCCAAGTGAAAAGAAGGGAGATAGATAGACTCCTGCATGCACCAGGACTGGGATCCACCTGGCCACCCCTGTCTGGGGCCAATGCTCTGCCCATCAGGGTCCATGCTCACAACCAAGTTTTTTTTAGTGCCTGATGCAGAAGCTCCTTGGAGCCATTCTCAGTGCCCAGCAGATGCACTCAAATGAATCGAGCATGGCTGTAGGAGGTGGAGGTGGGGGAGAGAGAGAGAAACAAAGAGAGAGAGAGAAGAAAGAGGGGGAGGGGTGGAGAAGCAGATGGTCGCTTCTCCTGTGTGCCCCAATCGGGAATCAAACCCAGGACATCCACATGCTGGGCCAACACTTTACCACTGAGCCAACCGGTCAGGGCTAAAACAATAACTTAATAAACAATTAATGATTATTTATTTTATTCAGTGAGAGGAGGGGAGGCAGAAAGACAGATACCCGCATGCACCCTTGCTGGGATTCTCCCAGCAAACCCACCATGAGGCGATGTTCTGCCCATCTGGGGCATTGCTCCATTGCTCAGCAACTGAGCTCTTCTTAGTGCCTGAAGTGGAGGCCATGGAGCCATCCTCAGTACCTGGGATGAACTCTTCCCAATCTAGCCATGGCTGCAGGAGCAGGAGAGAGAGAGAAGCCAGAGGGGGAGTGGTGGAGAAGTAGATGGTCGCTTCTCCTGTGAGCCCTGACTGGGAATTGAACCCAGGACATCCACATGCTGGGCCGATGCTCTACCACTGAGCCAACTGGCCAGAGCCAACAATTAATGATTTAATCCTGCTAGGAATCTTAGGGTTAATAAGATACAGCTTCTTTCTCCAAGGAATTCAGGGATTCTTTTAAGAAAACAGAGAGTAAAATGGTAATTACAGTTAACATGGCAAGTGAAATAAATTCATATGAAAACACAGCAGGAAAGAAAACAGAAGTTTGGATGGGGTATCTGGCAAAATATACCTCACAGGATACAGTGAGATGAGGGTAGAGTGGAGAGGGTATCTTCAGGGAGACCACACAGAACAAAAGGTATATCTAGATGATAGCTAAAAAGTGAGTTGGAATCAGGTGAACAAAAGTTCTTTGGGGATTTAAGACATAGAAAGCAATTTGAATAACTATGTAGAGAAAATGTTTAAGTATAGCATATATGGGAAGTAGTAGCCAGAAAAGGAGATAAAAGGGTAAGTTAGTATAAATCATAAATACTGTATTTGCCATTGGCAGGAATTTTATTTCATAGTAAAGTTAAGAAAAACTGTTAATTTTAAAACAAGAGAATTTATTGGCTATATTTTCTCGAATATTTACCTTTATTAGAATTTAATGAAGATTTTAAAAGAAAAACTATAAATATTATATTTCATCTGTGCCTCAAAAGATGTTATAAATATTAGTCTGAGAAGAAAATTTTTTCTACCATGAAATCCAGCTTTATGGCCGAACAAGACTGCCCGTTATAGATGAATAGAGTGATTCCACTTTGAAATAACCCAGGGCTCTGAATAAGCCAGATGTCCTTTGTGACCCTTCCTTCAGCTCTTTCTGGAGAGTGTTTTTAAATGAAAGTGACCTCTAGCTTTGAAAACTCAAAACCTAAAAAAAAAGTCCACAAAGCCCACATTTGCACGGAGAAAGTAGAAAAATTGATGCAGTAATTTTCTGCCTAAATACATTCAGTGCCTTTCACAGATTTTCTCATTTTACAAAAAATACTTAACCCACCCAAATTATTTTTTTCAACATTCTATCATGAATTCCTTTGAAACTGTTTCATTTGGAACAAATAGCCAATCAATTCTTTTATGTAATATTTTATAAAGGCTTTCAGACAGCTTTAGGTTTAGCGGTGGTAGAACCAATGCCATTCTGCACAAATAACATCAAGATATCCTTTATTCTTCATTCAAGTGATGGCATAATTGTATGGAAACTAAAACCAGGCAGCCTTTCAGAACAAACTGCTGCAGCAACCAGAGGTTCCAGCACAGACTGATCAAACCACAGCTAAAAAGTCATAGGTGCCAAGAAGCAAGTTTAGTCCAATGAAAAAAGTTAGTTTTATTTCAACAATCTTTTCTCTAGTACTTGTAACGCTTCATGATGCTGTCTTTATTATGGAGCACCTGTTAAAAAGGTGTGCCAAAGAATAAATGCTGAAGCACACAAAAAATGCCTTTCATGGAAAAAATTAAAGTTGTAATGCAACAGCTGGCAGTAGTATCAGTGATCTAAAAATCATTTGGAGTCTTCAAATCTGCTTTTGTGGGGAACATGCACAAAGTTAGAACAATAAACTAACTAAATGCTCTCTCAGAAGGCCAAATCTCATGTTAAGATCTAATGGAATAGATTTATTGCCATTCTATTGGGACCAAGCAGATGAGATGAGAAAAATATTTTTATCCCATACTTATACCTGGATGGGTTTTATTCTATCCCTTTATCTGGGTTTTATTCCTGTGAGAATAAACATATTCTGAATATCTTAGATTTCCAGTTCATTCCTTTTAAATTGAATTTATTGGTGTGACACTGGTAACAAAATTATATAGGTTTCAGGTGCACAGTTCTACAACACATCTTTACACTGTATTGTGTGTTCACCACCCCAAGTCAAGTCTCTATCCATCACCATTTGTCCCCCGCCTCCTCCACCTCCCCCTGACAATCACCACACTGTTTTCCATGTCTGAGTTTTTAAGTAAAAAAAAATGCACTTGGAGAAAAGTTTCTCTAATAAATATATTTGTATATTGCCGTCTTTGCCTTAATGAAGTACTTCTCATAAATTAATGACATTAACTATCCTTACCAGTAAATATAATGAATTACTGATTTTTTAAGCGAGAGCAACTTTTTTAATTGCATTAACTGAGATGACACTGATTAACATAATTATACTGATTTTAGGTGCCCAATTCTACAACACATCTCAGTGCATGGTGCTGTGTGTTCACCCTCCCAAGTCTAGTCTTTGTCCATCACCATTAAACCCCTCTTACTCTCCTCCATCTTCATCCAGCCAGCAGTCACCATACTGTTGTCCCTATCCATGACTTTTACTCTCTTTCTTTGTCCCTTTTTAGCTCAATCCTTCCATCCCCCGCATTCAGTCCCCATCCCTAACAGTTGTCAGCCTGCTCTCTGTGTTTGAATCTGTCTCTATTTTGCTTGTTAGTTCATTTTGTTCATCAGATTCCACATATGCATGAAATTATATGGTACTTGTCTTTCTTTGACTAGTTTATTTCACTTAGCATAATGCTCTCCCGGTCCATCCATGTTATCACAAAGGGTAAATTTTCTTCTTTTTTATGGCTGTGTAGTAGTATATTCCATTGTGTAAATACACCACAGCTTTTTTATCCACTCATCCACTGATAAGCACTTGCACTACTTCAAAATCTTGGCTATTGTAAATATCACTGCAATAAACGTAGTGTGCATCTATTCTTTCAAATTAGCGCTTTGGGTTTCTTTAAATATATTCTTAGACATAGAATTGCTGGATCATAAGGAAGCTCCATTTTTTATTTTTTGGAGGCAACTCCATACCACTTTCCACAATGGCTGCACCAGTCTTCATTCCCACCAGCAGTGCACAAGGGCTCCGTTTTCTCACATCCTTGCCTACACTTGTTGTTTATTGACTTATTGAGGATAGCCATTCTGACAGGTATAAGCTGTTATCTCATTATAGTTTTAATTTGTATTTTTCTCATCATTAGTGATGTTGAAAATCTTTTCATAGTCTATTGGCCATCTCCTCTTTGGAGAAGTGTCTCTTTAGGCATCCCTTGGGCTCTCTCTCTCTCTCTCTCTCTCTCTACATATTACGTGTAATATACAATATAAAAGAAAAGAATTTAGGAGATAATAAATATACTAATATTATAAATTTTTCATATATTATATAATTATATATTTATTATAATGATAAACAATCAAGAATTAAGAAGAAAAATAAGAATAAAATGTTGGATCATGATATTGTATACTTTTTTTTAAGATTTACAGTGAGACTTATGTTTGATTCCCACATATTGTAAACACAAGTATACATATTTACTGCTTAATACTAGCAATTGACATAATTTGAGCAATTTTATATAGAACAAATCATTACTACTACTACTACTACACACACACACACAAACACACACACTTAAAGTAGTTAAATCACTTGCCTAACTTTTCTCACATTATTTTTTGTTGAAGAAATTATCTTCTGTTTCAAAGCATTTAAATTTGAGGAGTGAGGTGTTCTGTTTAATTGAAAATGATGGTTATAGAGTGATGTCAGAGAAATGGTGCCGTGAGTAGCACTCCCAATACCTCTCCCCAAAATTTCAACAAGTTCTTCAACCAGTGACAGAAAAATCTATGCTTGGAGCATCTGGAAGTCCCACACACTGAACACAAAGGTACAATCAAGTGAAAAATTGACTAAATGTATAATCAACCCTGCAGGAAATAAGACGGAGAAAGGAACACTCCACCTTCCTCACTAATCTGAGCAAAGGCTGCTTTCACTTGGAACTGAGAAAGAGTGGGGGCTGGGAGTGTGGAGGAAACTAGGCTGTGGCACAGACATCAAAGCTGAGGAAAGAGTGTGCCTGCGGTGACTCAGCCCATGCAAGCTAACGCTCAGGCTGGACTCTGGCAAAGGCGAGCGAGCAGTGGCTGCCATTAGCCCACTATCCTGGTCAGCGAGCATGGATAGTGTGTTAGAGGTTCCTCCTAGTGCCTCGGGAGTGGGCACCTGGGTTCCTGGACAGAGGGGCAGGGTCAGAGGCCTCTGCTTGGGCTGTGACCAGAGTCTTGGTGTGGTCCCTGCACCGTAAACAGCGGCATGCGAGCAGGGAGTGCATGAAAGCGAACTTTTCTATGCCTGAATTTCTCCGGGCATGCAGGGTGCCTCACTCAGCCATTCAGGCTAACATCCCTGGAAGGGAAAAATATGAAAGTGTTAGGGGGAGGGGCATGCAAGCATCTTGCAGTCTGTCTCTGGAGCAGAACTACAGATCCAATAGCCAAAATTAGCTTAACCCACAGTCTGCTCACTTCCCAACTGACTTATGGGGCTCTGACTGACAAGATCTCTCTCAGTTCAACAATCTTAGACAAGAGGCGTGATTTTTTTTAGTGCCTCTTGCTATGCACATAAGGGAGGGGGCAACTTCCTGTCATCCGATACAGGGTGAAAAACACATTCCCACGTAACAAACCTCAGAGAACACTGCAGATGTTAGACAGGCTAGGGTACAGGAAGAAGCCTGCAGAAAGCAATACCATGGAATGCTAAGGCAAATTTAACTAGATATACCTGGGGAACTGAACATAAGTCAACACGCCCCCCCACCTGATTAAGCTGGTGGCTCTGATTGGCAGAGCTTTCATACTCAGGGCTATACATTAAAAAGAGGGACTTGGTAGCTTTTAAGACCTCCTGTTCTGCAGGCAGTGACTAGGGCATCTTCCAGCCAAATCAGGTTACAAAGTACAAAAAGCCTGGAGAGAGTGGTCCCACAGAGTGCTGAGGCATACTGGGCATGCATGGAGGCTCAAAGAAAGGCACATTGAGAGCAATTGGCTCCCATCCCTGCCTGATTACACTGGCAGCTCTGATTGACAGAGCTTTACCCAGAGCCCTGCACTGAGTGGTGATAGAGTGGGTGTTTGCCAGCTCTTTGAGCCTCTTACTCTCCAGGCAAGGCAGCAGCAAACTCATAGCTTGATCATCAGGCTGCTAATTCAGGAAGGAGAGACTAGGAGAGAGGCTCTGGGAAAATGAACTATCTCATTGTTGGAACCTGCAAATGCTAACAAGCCCCAACTACCAACGAGACTGAAGTCTAATAAATGACATCACCATAGAGACTCATCAACTGCAAATCACTATCTAAGAGTGCCACAGGGGCAGAGCCTGGGGTACAGAACCACTGACCAGGAAGAGGAAGAGGGAAAAAAAGGAGGAAGATCACCTCTCAAAAATCAAGAAAAATCGACAGATTTTTTTTTAACTTTTTCCACTTTTTTTTGTTTCTTTCATCTTCTTGTCTTGAATATTTTTTTCTTCCACCTTGGTCCTTTTTTTCTCTGCCTGTCTTATTATTTTCTCTTCTTGAACTACATTACCCATAAGTGTTACATTTCCCATTTTCTTTCTTTTCTTCTTCGTTTGTCTCTATGAGGGTTATACTTCAAAACCCTTAACTCTCTCTTTTTTTTTCTTTTTTCTTTTTCTCTTTTTTCCCTTTTTCTTTTTCTCCCTCTCTATTAGTTTCTTCTTTTCTCCTTTACTTTTTCTCTCATTCAATCCTCATTCATGAACAAATTATTTTATTTGGGACTCAAATTTTTTCTTTGTGGCATTTTGGGTGCTTTTTACTTCACTTTTTAACTCATTAGCATTCCTCCCAACCTCAGCTCTCCATTCTATCTAGTTTTTGTTCCACTTAATAGAATAGTAATTTTTTTTTCTTTTCCTGTTTTTCTCTTATTTCTTTCATTATATCTCTTAGTCGACCATCACTTACAAGCAAATCATTTTATTCTTGATCCAAATTTTTTCCTTTTTTGTATTTTGTGGGCTCCTACCTCCTTTTTTGCCCCCTTATCACTTCTCCCCAAATCAGGCACTCCATTACAGGTAGTTTTGTTTCATTTAGCACAATATAATTCACAGTTTATCACAGTATTTTCTCAAGGAGGAAAGGAAAAGAGAGAAAAAATAAATTATTATTATTTTTTATTTTTTTTATTTTTTTACTTTTTATTCTTTCTTTTTATTTTTTTTTCTTTATTAATTCTCATTAGTGATATTAACAAAAGCACCCTCAGATGCCATTAAGGAAAAGAAAATTGAATATCATGGATACAAAAGATAGAGATGTAGCACAGATAGATGAAGAAAAAATCTATGAAGAAAAAAATTTAATATATTGAAAACCTTGGAGCTAAATGACAGAGAATTTAAAATAGAAATCCTAAAAATACTCAGATATACAAGAAAACTCAGAAAGGCAATTTAGGGAGCTCAAAAAACAACTCAACAAACACAAAGAATATATTACCAAGAAAATTGAAAGTCTAAAAACAAATCAAACAGAGATGAAAAACTCAATTCATGAACTGAAAAACGAGGTAACAAGCTTAGCTAATAGAACAGGCTAGATAGAAGGTAGGATTAGTGACATAGAAGACAAGCAACGTGAGGCACAACAGAGAGAAGAAGAGAGAGACTCAAAAATTAAAAAAAAATGAGAAAGCCCTACAGGAATTGTCTGACTCCATCAAAAAGATTAACATAAGAATAATAGGGATATCAGAAGGAGAATAGAGAGAGAAAATGGAATGGAGAACATATTCAAACAAATAATAGATGAGAACTTCCCAAACCTGTGGAAAGAACTAAAGCCTCAAATTTAAGAAGCAAACAGAACACCGAGTTTTCTTAACCCCAACAAACCTACTTCAAAGCATATCATAATAAAATTGACACAAACCAACAACAAAGAAAAAATTCTCAAGGCAACCAGGGAAAAGAAGAATACAACATATAAAGGAAGGCCTATTATCTTATCATCAGATTTATCAGCAGAAACTCTACAAGCTAGAAGAGATGGACCCCAATATTTAGAGTTCTGAAACTTTCAGGCAAGAATACTATACCCATTAAAGCTATCTTTAAATACAAAGGAGAAATAAAAACATTCACAGATACAGAAAAGATGAGGAAATTTATCATCAGTAAAACCCCTATTCAGGAAATATTAAAGGGGGTTTTCCAACCAGATACAAAGAACAAAACAAAACCACAAGTAAAAGCTCCATCAAGAACACAATAAAACCAAATTTAAACTGTGACCAAAAAAAAAAAGGGGGGAGAAGACGGAGATTAACTGTAGCAAAGGAGGATGGAGTGCAGAAGAAATCATAAGATAGTGTACTACATTAAACAACATAGGTACCCTTTTCATTACTTAATGATAACCACCTCTGAAAAAACCACCACAGAAGCACATGACTTAAAATAGGTAGCAACAGAGGAAAGAAATATGAACTAAAACCAAACAAAAACAAATGATAGAAAAACAAAAGAGAAGAATCAAACAAGATACAAAACTAACAGAAAGCAATTTATAAAATGGCAATAGAAAACCCACAAGTGTCAATAATTACACTAAATGTAAATGAATTAAACTCACCAATAAAAAGACACAGAGTAGCAGAATGGATTAAATAAGAAAATCCAACTGTATGCTGCCTACAAGAAACACATCTAAGCTACAGGATAAAAACAAATTCAAAGTGAAAGGATGAAAAACAATACTCCAAGCTAATAACATCAAATAAAAGAAGGTGTAGCCATACTCATATCTAATAATGCTGACTACAAGACAAAAGTAATCAGAGACAAAAATGGTCATTTCATAATGATTAAGGGGACACTGAATTAAGTAGACATAACAATTCTTCATATATATGCACCAAACCAAAGAGCACCAAAATATATGACAGCTACTTATTGACCTAGAAACAAAAACTGACAAAAATACAATCATACTTGGAGACCTCAATGCACCGCTGACGGCTCTAGATTGTTCATCCAAACGGAAAATCAATAAAGATATATTGGCCTTAAACGAAACACTAGAGGATTGGATATGATAGACATCTACAGAACATTTCATCCCAAAATGACAGAGTATACATTTTTCTCTAAAGTAAATAAAACATTCTCAAGAATTGACCATATGTTGGTCCACAAAAATAACATCAGCAAATTCAGAAAAAATTGAAATTGTACCAAGCATATTTTCTGATCATAAAGCCTTGAAACTAGAATTCAACTGCAAAAAAGATGAAAAAAATTCCCACAAAAATTTGGAAAATAAACAACATACTTTTAAAAAATGACTGGGTCAAAGAAATAATAAGTGCAGAGATCAAAAGATATATACAGACTAATGAAAATGACAATATGACATATCAGATTCTCTGGGATGCAGCAAAAGTAGTGATAAGAGGGAAGTTCATATCACTTCAGGCCTATATAAACAAACAAAAGAAAGCCCAAGTGAACCACTTAACTTCACACCTTAAGGAACTAGAAAAAGAAGAATAAGACAACCCAAAACCAGACAAAGAAAGGAAATAATAAAAATCAGAGCAGAAATAAATAAAATAGGGAACAAAAAAACTATAGAAAAAAATCAATAAAACAAGGAGCCGGTTCTTTATAAAAATCAACAAAATTGACAAACTCTTGACAAGACTCACCAAGGAAAAAAGAGAAAGGACACATATAAACAAAATCCAAAATGAAAGAGGAGAAATCACCACAGACATCATAGATATGCAAAGAATTATTGTAGAATACTATGAAAAACTATATGCCACAAATTCAACAATCTAGAAGAAATGGATAAATTTCTAGAACAATGCAACCTTCCTAGACTGAGTCATGAAGAAGCAGAAAGCCTAAACAGACCAATTAGCAGGGAGGAAATAGAAAAAAACTATTAGTCTATGGCCATACCTCCCTGAACGCGCCCGATCTCGTCTGATCTTGGAAGCTAAGCAGGGTCGGGCCTGCTTAGTACTTGGATGGGAAAAAACTATTAAAAACCTCCCCAAAAATAAAACTTCAGGCCCAGACGGTTATACTAGTGAATTCTACCAAACATTCAAAGAAGACTTGGTTCTTATTCTACTCAAAGTCTTCCAAAAAATTGAAGAAGTAATACGTCCAAACACATTTTACAAGGCCAACATAACCCTCATAAAAAAACCTGGCAAGGACGGCACAAAAAAGAAAACTACAGACACCAATATCTCTGATGAATACAGATGCTAAAATACTAAACAAAATACTAGCAAATCAAATACAACAACATATTAAAAAAATAATACATCACAATCAAGTAGGATTCATCCTAGAATCTCAAGGATGGTTCAACATATGTAAAACGGTTAACATAATACACCATATCAACAAAATAAAGAACAAAAACCACATGATCTTATCAACAGTTGCAGAAAAGGCATTTGATAAAATACAACACAACTTTATGTTTAAAATACTCAACAAAATCCAAAATGGGTATAGAAGGAAAATATCTCAACGTGATAAAGGCCATATATAATAAACCATCAGCTAACATCATATTAAATGGCATAAAACTGAGGACTTTCCACCTTAAATCAGGAACAAGACAGGGTTGTCCACTCTCTCCACTCTTATTTAATGTGGTACTAGAGGTTCTAGCCAGAGCAATCAGACAAGATAAAGAAATAAAAGGCATCCATATCAGAAAAGAAGAAGTAAAGGTTTCACTTTTTGCAGGTGATATGGTCCTATACATCGAAACCCCCAAAGACTCCACAAAAAGATTACTAAAAACAATAAACCAATACAGTAAGGTTGCAGGATACAAAATTAATATACAAAAGTCCATAGCCTTTCTATATGCCAACAACAAAACATTAGAAAACAAACTCAAAAAATAATCCCCTTCAGGATTGCAACAACAACAAAAAATACCTAGGAATAAACATAACAAAGAATGTAAAGGACCCATATAACAAAAACTACAAAGCTTTGTTAAGGGAAATCGAAAAAGATACAATGAAATGGAAAAATGTTTCCTGTTCATGGATAGGAAGAATAAATATAATCAAAATGGCCATATTACCCAAAGCAATATACAAATTTAATGCAATTCCCATCAAAATTCCAATGACATTTTTTAAAGAAATGGAACAAAAAATTATCAGATTTATATGGAAATATAAAAAACCGAGTGACGTCACGGAAATGGCGCCGTGAGAAGCGCGTCCGATAGCTCTCCCCTAAATCACAACAAATTTATCAACTAGAAACAGAAAAATTTATCCTCGGAGCATTCCGGAGTTCCACACAAACTGAAAGCAAAAGGACTGTTATCACTTGAATCTGAGAGACGAGGGTGTGGAGGAAGCTACCGCAGCGACGCTCATTCAAGCCGCGAGGGAGTGCGCCTGCGGTGAGTCAGCCCATATACTTGGGAACCGCGAGCTGCCGCGAGCGGCCGCCGCGAGCCGCCACCGCGAGTGGCCGCCACGAGCCGCCGCACGCGCCCGGTCTGGTTGAGCACCGCTGACGTTCCCAGCGGCCCGCACACTGCGAGTGGGGGTCACCGGCCACCGGTGCCCGGAGCGCCCCATTCGTGCGCGTGCCTTGGGCATTCCACGCGCCCAGGGCGCCCTACTGGCCCGCACACCCAGGGGGCTCCATTATCCTGCGCCTGGTGCGGTCCAGCCGCCAGAGGCGGGGCGAGCGGGAGAGACTTGGGAGATTCTCTCCGTGGGCAGGACACCTCACCCAGCCATTCAAGCTAACAATCAAGCGTTGGGGGAGGGGCGCGCGCAGGCAGCCTAAAATACCTTCGGAAACACAGCTGCGACCCAATCACTGAAATTAGCTTAACCCATAAAATCTGCGCACCCTCGGTTCTAATTGATAAGATCTCTCTCAGTTCAGCGATCCAAGACAAGAGGCGTGATATTTTTTAGTGCCTCTCGCTAAAGGGGCGGGGGCAACTTCTGATTGATAGAGCCTCCATATTCAGGGATAAACGCTAACAAGAAGGACTTGGCAGATAATAAGGTCTATACTACACTAGTCGTCAGCAGAGACTAGTGCCTCTTCTTCCCTGCAAAAACAGGCTACAAAGTGTGGAAAGCCTGGGTTGAGAGGTCCAACTAAATGATAGGCGCTGAACAGTCACCTTGACAACAATTGACTCCCACCCCCGCCTGATTACACTGGAGGCCCTGACTCTCAGAGCCTTTCCCAAAGCCTTGCACTGAGTGGGGATAGAGTGGGGATTTCCCAGCTCTTTGAGCCTCTTACTCCCCAGGCAGAAGCAGTTGCAGCCTTATAGCTGGATCACCAGGCTGCTAATTCAGAAAGGGGGGACTAGGAGAGAGAATCCAGGAAAGCAAACTCTCTCATCGTTGGACCCTGCAAACGCCAACAAGCCTTTACTTCCAGCAAGACTAAAGCTAATTATATGATATTGCCATAGAATCCCATCAACTGCAAATCCCTACCTAAGAGTGACACAGGGGCAGAGCCTGGGGTACAGAGTCACCGACTAGGAAGAGGGAGAGAAAAGAAAAAGGAAGAAGTTAACCTCTCAAAATCAAGAAAAACCCACAGACTTTACAACTTGATCCACTAATTTTGTTGTTGTTGTTGTTGTTGTTGTTGTTTGTTTCTTCTATCTTTTTGCCTTTATTTCCTCCACCTTGGTCCTTCTATTCTCTGCCCATCTTATGCTTCCCCTTTCTTGAACTACACTACCCATGAGTGTTGCATTTTATTTTTCTTCTTCATCCTCACCCTCCTTTAAGGTTATACTCCAAAACACTTAACTCTCACTCTCTCCTCTTTGGTTTTTTTTTTGTTTTTGTTTTTTGTCTTGCTTTATTTTGTTTTTTTCTCCTCCTATTTTATTTCTTCCTTCATTTTTCTCTTTTTCTTATTTTTTCCTTTCTATTCGTTTTTTCTTTTCTCATTTTACTTTCCTCCCATATAATCCTCAATCACGAACAAATTAGTTAATTTGGGACTCAAGGCTTTTTTTTTGCTTTATTTCTCTTTTTTGCTTTTGTTTTTATTTTTTTTTCTCTTGTTTGTTTATTTTTGTGGCATTTGGGGTCCTCCCAACCCAAGGTATCCATTGTATTTAGTCTTCGCTCCACTTAATACAACAGATTTTTACTTATTATTTTTATTTTTTCTTCTTTATTATTCTTCTTTGGTCCTTTTTTCTGATTCCCTCTTATCCCTCTCATTATATCTCTTAGTTGACCATCACTTACAAGCAAATCATCTTATGCTTGTCTAAGATTTTCTTCCTTTTTTTTTTTTTTTGCATTTAGTAGGTCCCTACTCCCTTTTTTTTGCCCCTTGAACTCTTCACCCCAAATCAGGCCCTCCATTATAGGCATGATATTTCCCTGAGGAGGGGAGAGGAGGGAAAGAGAAGAGAGAAAAAAAGGGGTAAATAATAAATTATTACTGTTTTTTTTTTGTGGGGTGTTTTACCTTTTTTTTTTTTTTTTTTTCTTTTTACTCTTTATTAATTCTAATTAGTGCTATCAATAAGACCACCCTCAGATGCCGATAAGAAAGAGCAAATGGAATATTATGGATACAAAAGAAAGAGAGGTAACACAAATAGATGTGGAAAAATCTATGGAGAAAAGACTTAACATATTGGAAGCCTTGGAGCTAAATGACAGAGAATTTAAAATAGAAATCTTAAAAATACTCAGAGAGATACAAGAAAACACAGAAAGGCAATATAGGGAGATCAGAAAACAACTCAATGAACACAAAGAATATATTACCAAGGAAATTGAAACTATAAAAACAAATCAAACAGAAATGAAAAACTCAATTTACGAGCTGAAAAACGAGGTAACAAGCTTAGCTAACAGAACAGCCCAGATTGAAGATAGGATTAGTGAAATAGAAGACAAACAACTTGAGGCACAACAAAGAGAAGAAGAAAGAGACTCAAAAATAATAAAAAATGAGAAAGCCCTACAGGAATTGTCTGACTCCATCAGAAAGAATAACATAAGAATAATAGGTATATCAGAGGGAGAAGAGAAAGAAAATGGAATGGAGAATATACTCAAACAAATAATAGACGAGAACTTCCCAAGCCTGTGGAAGGAACTAAAGCCTCAAATTCAAGAAGCAAACAGAACACCAAGTTTTCTTAACCCCAACAAACCCACTCCAAGGCACATCATAATAAAGATGACACAAACCAATGACAAAGAAAAAATTCTCAAGGCAGCCAGGGAAAAGAAGAGTACAACATATAAAGGAAGGCCTATTAGATTATTATCCGATTTCTCAGCAGAAACTCTACAAGCTAGAAGAGAGTGGACCCCAATATTTAAAGCCCTGAAAGAGAGGAACTTTCAGCCAAGAATACTATACCCATCAAAGCTATCCTTCAAGTATGAAGGAGATATAAAAACATTCACAAATACAGAAAAGATGAGAGAATTTATCAACAGAAAGCCCCCACTTCAGGAAATACTAAGGGGGGTTTTCCAACCAGATACAAAGAACAAAAGAAAACAACACCACAAGTAACAGCTCCACCAAGAACACAATAAAACCAAACTTTTTTTTTTTTTAATTTTTTTTTATTTATTTATTTTTAGATTTTATTTATTAATTTTAGAGAGAGGAGTCAGAGAAAGAAAGAGAGAGAGAGAGAAGGGAGGGAGGAGCAGAAAGCATCAACTCGCATATGTGCCTTGACCAGGGAAGCCCGGGGCTTTGAACCGGCAACCTCAGTGTTCCAAGTTGATGCTTTTACCCATTGAGCCACCACAGGTCAGGCTAAAACCAAACTTAAACTGTGACAACAAAGGAAAAAAAGGGGGGAGAGGATGGAGATTAACAGTAGCAAAGGATGATGAAGTGCAGAAATACTTATAAGATAGGGTACTACAATGAATATGGTAGGTACCCTTTTCATTACTTAATGGTAACCACCCTTAAAAAAACCACCACAAAAACACTTGACTTAAAAAAGGTAGCAACAGAGGAAAGAAGTATGGAACACAAACAAACAAAAACAAATGATAGAAAAACAAAAGAGAAGAATCAAACTAGATACAAAACTAACAGAAAGCAAGTTATAAAATGGCAGTAGGGAACCCACAAGTGTCAATAATTACACTAAATGTAAATGGATTAAACTTACCAATAAAAAGACACAGAGTAGCAGAATGGATTAAAAAAGAAAATCCAACTACATGCTGCCTACAAGAAACACATCTAAGCAACAAGGATAAAAACAAATTCAAAGTGAAAGGCTGGAAAACAATACTCCAAGCAAACAACACCCAAAAAAAAGCAGGTGTAGCAATACTCATATCTAATAATGCTGACTACAAGACAGAAAAAGTACTCAGAGACAAAAATGGTCATTTCATAATGATTAAGGGGAAGTTGAATCAAGAAGACATAACAATTCTTAATATATATGCACCAAACCAAGGAGCACCAAAATATATAAGACAGCTACTTATTGACCTTAAAACAAAAACTAACAAAAATACAATCATACTTGGAGACCTCAATACACCGCTGACAGCTTTAGATCGGTCATCCAAACAGAGAATCAATAAAGATATAGTGGCCTTAAACGAAATACTAGAACACCTGGATATGATAGACATCTACAGGACACTTCATCCCAAAGCAACAGAGTATACATTTTTCTCTAGTGTACATGGAACATTCTCAAGAATTGACCATATGTTGGGCCACAAAGACAATATCAGCAAATTTAGAAAAATTGAAATTGTACCAAGCATATTTTCTGATCATAAAGCCTTGAAACTAGAATTCAACTGCAAAAAAGAGGGGGAAAAACCCACAAAAATGTGGAAACTAAACAACATACTTCTAAAAAATGAATGGGTCAAAGAAGAAATAAGCGCAGAAATCAAAAGATATATACAGACAAATGAAAATGAAAATACGACATATCAGAATCTCTGGGATGCAGCAAAAGCAGTAATAAGAGGAAAGTTCATATCACTTCAGGCCTATATGAACAAACAAGAGAGAGCCGAAGTAAACCACTTAACTTCACACCTTAAGGAACTAGAAAAAGAAGAACAAAGACAACCCAAAACCAGCCGAAGAAAGGAGATAATAAAAATCAGAGCAGAAATAAATGAAATGGAGAACAGAAAAACTATAGAAAAAATCAATAAAACAAGGAGCTGGTTCTTTGAAAAGATCAACAAATTGATAAACCCTTGGCAAGACTCACCAAGGAAAAAAGACACAGGACTCAAATAAATAAAATCCAAAATGAAAGAGGAGAGATCACCACAGACATCATAGAAATACAAAGAATTATTGTAGAATACTATGAAAAATTATATGCCACCAAATACAACAATCTAGAAGAGATGGATAAATTCCTAGAACAATACAACCTTCCTAGACTGAGTCATGAAGAAGCAGAAAGCCTAAACAGACCAATCAGCAGGGAGGAAATAGAAAAAACTATTAAAAATCTCCCCAAAAATAAAAGTCCAGGCCCAGACGGTTATACTAGTGAATTCTATCAAACATTCAAAGAAGACTTGGTTTCTATTCTACTCAAAGTCTTCCAAAAAATTGAAGAAGAAGCAATACTTCCAAACACATTTTATGAGGCCAACATAACCCTCATACCAAAACCTGGCAAGGATGGCACAAAGAAAGAAAACTACAGACCAATATCTCTAATGAATACAGATGCTAAAATACTAAACAAAATACTGGCAAACCGAATACAACAACATATTAAAATAATAATACATCATGATCAAGTGGGATTCATCCCAGAATCTCAAGGATGGTTCAAAATACGCAAAACGGTTAACGTAATACACCATATCAACAAAACAAAGAACAAAAACCACATGATCTTATCAATAGATGCAGAAAAGGCTTTTGATAAAATACAACACAATTTTATGTTTAAGACTCTCAACAAAATGGGTATAGAAGGAAAATATCTCAACATGATAAAGGCCATATATGATAAACCATCAGCCAACATCCTATTAAACGGCATAAAACTGAGGACTTTCTACCTTAAATCAGGAACAAGACAGGGTTGTCCACTCTCTCCACTCTTATTCAACGTGGTGCTAGAAGTTCTGGCCAGAGCAATCAGACAAGACAAAGAAATAAAAGGCATCCATATCAGAAAAGAAGAAGTAAAGCTATCACTTTTTGCTGATGATATGATCCTATACATCGAAAACCCGAAGGACTCCACAAAAAGATTATTAGAAACAATAAACCAATACAGTAAGGTCGCAGGATACAAAATTAACATACAAAAGTCCATAGCCTTTCTATATGCCAACAATGAAATATTAGAAAACGAACTCAAAAAAATAATCCCCTTCACGATTGCAACAAAAAAAATAAAATACCTAGGAATAAACATAACAAAGAACGTAAAGGACCTATATAATGAAAATTACAAAGCATTGTTAAGGGAAATCGAAAAAGATACAATGAGATGGAAAATATTCCTTGTTCTTGGATAGGAAGAATAAATATAATCAAAATGGCCATATTACCCAAAGCAATATACAAATTTAATGCAATTCCCATCAAAATCCCTATGAGATTTTTTAAAGAAATGGAACAAAAAATCATCAGATTTATATGGAACTATAAAAAACCCCGAATAGCCAAAACAATCCTAAGGAAAAAGAATGAAGCTGGGGGCATTACAATACCTGACTTTAAACTATATTATAGGGCCACGATAATCAAAACAGCATGGTATTGGCAAAAAAATAGACACTCAGACCAATGGAACAGAATAGAAAGCCCAGAAATAAAACCACATATATATGGTCAAATAATCTTTGATAAAGGGGCCAACAACACACAATGGAGAAAAGAAAGCCTCTTCAACAAATGGTGTTGGGAAAACTGGAAAGCCACATGCAAAAGAATGAAACTCGACTACAGCCTGTCCCCGTGTACTAAAATTAATTCAAAATGGATCAAAGACCTAAATATAAGACCTGAAACAATAAAGTACATAGAAGAAGACATAGGTACTAAAATCATGGACCTGGGTTTTAAAGAACATTTTATGAACTTGACTCCAATGGCAAGAGAAGTGAAGGCAAAGATAAATGAATGGGACTACATCAGAATTAAAAGTTTTTGCTCAGCAAGAGAAACTGATATCAAAAGAAACAGACAGCCAACTATATGGGAACTGATATTTTCAAACGACAGCTCAGATAAGGGCCTAATATCCAAAATATACAAAGAACTCATAAAACTCAACAACAAACAAACAAACAATCCAATAAAAAAATGGGAAGAGGACATGAACAGACACTTCTCCCAGGAAGAGATACAAATGGCCAACAGATATATGAAAAGATGCTCAGCTTCATTAGTTATTAGAGAAATGCAAATCAAAACTACAATGAGATACCACCTCACTCCTGTTAGATTAGCTATTATCAACAAGACGGGTAATAGCAAATGTTGGAGAGGCTGTGGAGAAAAAGGAACCCTCATTCACTGTTGGTGGGACTGTAAAGTAGTACAACCATTATGGAGGAAAGTATGGTGGTTCCTCAAAAAACTGCAAATAGAACTACCTTATGACCCAGCAATCCCTCTACTGGGTATATACCCCAAAACCTCAGAAACATTGATACGTGAAGACACATGTAGCCCCATGTTCATTGCAGCACTGTTCACAGTGGCCAAGACATGGAAACAACCAAAAAGCCCTTCAATAGAAGACTGGATAAAGAAGATGTGGCACATATACACTATGGAATACTACTCAGCCATAAGAAAAGATGACATCAGATCATTTACAGCAAAATGGTGGGATCTTGATAACATTATAAGGAGTGAAATAAGCAAATCAGAAAAAAACAAGAACTACATGATTCCATACATTGGTGGAACATAAAAATGAGACTAAGAGACATGGACAAGAGTGTGGTGGTTACCAAGGGTGGGGGGGGGAGGGAGGATATGGGAGGGAGGGAGGGAGAGAGTTAGGGGGAGGGGGAGGGGCACAGAGAACTAGATAGAGGGTGACGGAGGACAATCTGACTTTGGGCGAGGGGTTTGCAACATAATTTGATGACAAAATAACCTAGACATGTTTTCTTTGAATATATGTACCCTGATTTATTAATGTCATCCCATTACCAATAATAAAAATTTATTTAAAAAAATAAATAAAAAAAAAAAATAAAAAAAAAAAAGAAATATAAAAAACCCCGAATAGCCAAGCAATACTATGGAAAAAGAATGAAGCTGGGGGCATTACAATACCTCACTACAAATTATATTATAGAGCCACAACAATCAAAACAGCACGGTATTGGCAGAAAAATAGACACTCAGACCAATGGAACAGACACTCAGACCAATGGAACATATATCATATATGGTCAAATAATTTTTGATAAAGGGGCCAACAATGCACAATGGAGAAAAGAAAGCCTCTTTAACAAATGGTGCTGGAAAAACTGGAAAGCCACATGCAAAAGAATGAAAATTGACTACAGCTTGTCCCCTTGTACTAAAATAATTCAAAATAGATCTAAGACCTAAAAATAGGACCTGATACAATAAAGTACATAGAAGAAAACATAGGAACTAAACTCATGGACCTGGGTTTTAAAGAGCATTTTATGAATTTGACTCCAAAGGCAAGAGAGGTGAAGGCAAAGATAAATGAATGGGACTACATCAGAATAAAAAGTTTTTGCTCAGCAAGAGAAACTGATATCAAAAGAAACAGACAGCCAACTATATGGGAACTGATATTTTCAAACAACAGCTCAGATAAGGGCCTAATATCCAAAATATACAAAGAACTCATAAAACTCAACAACAAACAAACAATCCAATAAAAAACTGGGAAGAGGACATGAACAGACTCTTCTTCCAGGAAGAAATACAAATGGCCAACAAATACATGAAAAGATGCTCATTTTCATTAGCTATTAGAGAAATGCAAATCAAAACTACAATGAGACTGACCTGTGGTGGCACAGTGGATAAAGCGTTGACCTGGAAATGCTGAGGTCGCTGGTTCAAAACCCTGGGCTTGCCTGGACAAGGCACATATGGGAGGGAGTTGATGCTTCCAGCTCCTCCCCCCTTCTCTCTCTTCTTTCTCTGTCTCTCTCTCCTCTCTCTCTCTCTCTCCTCTCTAAAAAGAAAAAAAATGAATAAATAAAAAAAAACTACAATGAGATTCCACCTCACACCTGTTAGACTAGCCATTATCAACAAGACAGATAATAGCAAGTGTAGGAGAGGCTGTGGAGAAAATGAAACCCTCATTCACTGTTGGTTGGAATGTAAAGTAGTACAACCATTTTGGAAGAAAGTATGGTGGTTCCTCAAAAAACTGAAAATAAAACTACCTTATGACCCAGCAATCCCTCTACTGGGTATATACCCCCAAAACTCAGAGACATTGATATGTAAAGACACATGTAGCCCCATATTCATTGCAGCATTGTTCACAGTGGCCAAGACATGGAAACAACCAAAAAGCCCTTCAATAGAAGACTGGATAAAGAAGATGTGGCACATATATACTATGGAATACTACTCAGCCATAAGAAATGGTGACATCAGATCATTTACAACAAAATGGTTGGATCTTGATAACATTATACGGAGTAAAATAAGTAAATCAGAAAAAAACTAAGAACTGCATGATTCCATACATAGGTGGGGCATAAAAACGAGATTAAGAGACATGGACAAGAGTGTGGTGGTTACAGGGGTGGGGGAGGAGGCGGAGAGGGAGGGAGAGGGGAAGGGGGAGGGGAGGGGCACAAAGAAAACCAGATAGAAGGTGACAGAGGACTATCTGACTTTGGGTGATGGGTATGCAACATAATTGAATGACAAGATAACCTAGAGATGTTTTCTTTGAACATATGTACCCTGATTTATTGATGTCACCCCATTAAAATTAATAAAAATTTATAAAAAAAAGAGAATGATGGTTATAAAGAACATCTTACAGTTGGATTGTCAATTTTTAAAAAAATAGGCCACTGTAGAATTCATACAGAGTATATTAAACATAAACCTATATTTACATTAAACATAAACATAATGTTTATTCAAACCATCATGTTCATTATCCTGATTTTCCATAGTCCCTTAATGCAATAATTTAAATACTAGGAAACCAGAAAGTAATTTCTATCGCAAAGAGACATGCTCGTATGTAACCATCAAGATCTATGAACTAGAGTACCTAGTTAGTTTTATGTGCTTCTTCAAATATGCTGATTCCACTTACAGTGGAATGATCTAAGGTGACCAATAACATGTAATTTACAATATGTAACAGATACTGACTTTTCTACTTGCAGCAGGTAATTTTTAGGCTAAGGATGTCACTGAAATTGAAATGAGTTTACCTTGGTGATTCATACCAATCATAACTGCTTAGGGTCTCTTTTTCATTTCATATTTTAACTTTTGAATAATTGTAATGTTTTCAGTCAATATGATTTATTCCTCTCAACATACAGCTATGAAGCAAAAATTAAATAATAGTTTTAAGACATGTTGTTTAGCTTTCTTAGTGGGACAGCACTTTTATACTATAATCTCCCATTTAGAAGGTGGGCAGTATCAGATCAGTTCTTAAGCATATGCAAATATTTGTGCTGACTTTGGTTCCATCTACTCACTGTGTTTGGTACTTAAGAATAGAATTATTTTTCAAGAAAGTACAAAGATTTACACCCTATACATAAGTAAATATAAATACTTTATAAGTAAATATAAATACTTTATATTTCTCAAAGACAGCTATAATTAAAAACACAAGGAGCTACCACCTCACACTTATTAGATTGACTGTTACCAACAAGACAGGTAGTAACGAGTGTTAGAGAGGCTGTGAGAAAAACAAACCCTTATTCACTGCTGGTGGGAACATAAACTGGTACAGCCATTATGGAAGGCAGTATGGCAGTTTCTCAAAAACTGAAGAATAAAGCTACCATATGACCCAACAGTCCCTCTACTGCTTATCTACTAGAAAAACTCGAAAACATTAATATTTAAAGACACATGCACTGCTATGTTAATTGATGCATTATTTACAGTGGCCAAGACATGGAAACAGCCCAAGTGTCCCTCAATAGAGGACTGGATAAAGAAGATGTGGTATGTATATACAATGGAATACTACTCAGCCATAAGAAATGATGAAATATTGCCATTTACAACAACATGGATGGACTTGGAGAACATTATACTAAGTAAAATAAGTAAATCAGAAGAAGCTAATAAGTATCTATATATGATTCCACACATAGGTGAGATATAAAACTGAGGTTCATGGACATAGACAAAAGTAAAGTGGTTACTGGGGCAGGAGTTCAGAGAGAAGGGATTGAGAGAAGGGGAATAAAGAGGGACAAATATACAGTGATGGAAAATAATTTGACTTTGGGTGATGGGCACACAACACAATCAACAGTTCAAATGCTATAAAGATGTCTACCTGAAACCTATGTATTCTTACTAATTAATGTCACCCTGTTAAATTTCTTTTTAAAATATATATATCTGAGCAAGTGAAAATGAAGATTACAGTTCTCTAATTTAAAAAAATCTGGCCCTGGATGGGTTGCTCAGTGGACAGAGAATGAATCCTGCATGCCAGATGCAGATTCAATCTCCAGTCAGGGCACAGGTGAGAAGCAACCAATGAGGAAACAACTAAGTGAAAGAATAAGTTGATGCTTTTCCCTCTCTCTCTCCCTTCTCCCTCTCAAATCAAGGAAAACAATTTTTTTCAAATTCCACTTATTTTGAATTCTTTATATATCATTGTAAATTTTTATTGAAATAATAAACTTTTCTTCCTCTTGATTGTTTTTAAAGTGATAATTGTTTTCACATAAAATTTGCAAATTTAGAAATAGCTGTTTGATATAAAATTACCAATAAGTTCTTGAACAGAAGTTTCAGAAACCATAGGATTAGAGTTCAATGCAAAGGAAAAACATTAGTCAAAATCATTAATCAAGATACGTATTTCTAAATAAAATATTACCAAATTAAACTCAGTAATGCATTAAGTCTATGTATGTATGTACCTATCTGTCTATATATTTAGGTTTAACACCATAGATGCTTAGAAGGTTTAACATTAGAACATCAGTCAATGTAACTCTGTAAAATACTTTGGAATAAATAATAAAGTCTTAGAAATAATATGAAGAGTACTATAAAACCTTAATTGGAGGTATAAAGACCTGAAAAACATTGAAATAGATTCTATTCTTGGATGAAAAGACTGAATGTCAAAATATTATTTTTCAAAAAAAAACCATTTATATATAATTTCAAGCAAGCCCAGCTAGAATTCAACACTTTAATTTTTTTTTCTCTGTTTTTCTCCTTTTAGAATTAGGTAAAATAAACTAATATTTAAATGAAGAACAAATGCAAGATAATATCTAAGAGACAATAAATATGAGAATAGTAGCCAGGGTTCTTAGCAAACTATCAGAACATATTCTAAAAGCAAAGCAATCGGGTCAATATGTTTATGGTGTAGGGATAAAAAAAGTGGATCAGTGTCACAGAAGAGAGAATTCAGAATAAGAAACCATCAGGCATTCACCATGACTACTGATTAAACTAGATGCTTCTTTATCTGGATTTGATGAAAAATAAGAATGAGCTGTGCATTGTAGGATGTTTAACAAGACATGCTATGTTCTCATTTTACATTGCTATGTAAAGGACACAGCAGGCAAGAGAGGTCCAGTGAATCAGCAAATGCAGCAGATCCACAATTTATTACACTCAGTTTACTGGTCATTCCACCCCATAGGGCATGAATGGTTGCAGGAAATATGTTGGAAGCTTGAATAGACCAATTCAGTTTAGAGAAACTACCAGCTCTATCCTTACCAATCTTTTATTTGTACTTATCACATAGAGTCTCTGGGAATACTTGCCAGCTTGACTGCCTCTGATTGCAGCTGTAGGTCATTAAATGAGCTATTTCACTGTCGACAATTATGATAGCCAGGTTCAGTCTCTGAATATACCATATTTATATGAATTGCACACGTCAGGCTAATCCAGGGTTATATTTCCATACACCCTTGGGTCTAGGAAGAGTTTTTCATTTTTACCACTACTGTCATGTTAGGCTGGGTTATTCTTTGTTGGTTGGGGCTGGGATGACCTTTGTGTGCATTATAGGGTACATAGCAGCATCTGAATCCTCTACCCTTGAGGTTGTGATAGCCTAAACATCCCACGGGGCAAATCAGCACTGTTTGGGAACTACTGATTGGGCATAAGAGTCCTTTTCACAGTTTACCCTTACATATCAGAAGTGAACACTTAACGAAGGTAATAGTCTAATTCAGTAGGAAAAAGATGGATTTCTTAAAAAATAGTGATAACACAACAGGCTATCTATCTGGGGAAAGTAAAAGAACTCATTTGCCACTTAAAACGATAGAATGTAGATAGACCAAATCATTAAACATTAAACATGAAATAATTAAAATGCTGCAAGAATTTCAGGTAATAATATGCAACATATATAAGAGTAGGAAAAACCTGTCCATCTAAGACTGAAAATTCAGAAGCCTTATGAAGAAAGATGGAAATATTGACCATATTACAGTTTTACAATCTAACATTCCAAAAACCACAGTCAGAGAATCTATTTATAAATAAAACTATAGGTAAAATATTAGCAATATAGGTAACAGTGAAAGGACTAATGTACATAATATAAAAAGAGATCTTATGAATTGACAAGAAAAATAGAATATGTAGGGAAAGTACAACTATAAATAAACTTTTGGAACAAACTTAAAAGGTCAACAATTTTTAATATATATATATATATATTTAGCAGTAGTTAAGTGCAAATTAAAGTAACATAAAATATGATTTGTGCTTTTCAGATTGTTAAAAATTTAAAAAGTGCCAGACTTGTGGTGGCACAGTGGATAAAGTGTTGACCTGGAATGCTGAGGTCGCCAGTTTGAAACCCTGGGCTTTCCCGGTCAGCCACATACGACAAGAAACTGATACAAGTTGATGCTTCTTGCTCCTCCTCTCCACTTTCTCTCTCCTCTCTTTAGAATCAATAAATAAAACATTTTTAAAAATCAAAATGTTAACAAAAACATATTATGCTGTGACTATTGGATCATATCTTTATGACATTAAAATAATGTTTTTTAACATGCCATTAAAAACATAAATCATAATGGTATGGCTTATTAATTTTACTTAATTTACAGGAAAGGGAGGATAAATATTCATTATTATCCAACAATTTTATTTATATGGTATATGCCTTAGAGAAACATTTTCACATATACACATGTACAAGGATATTCAAAGATATATGCACAAGGATATTTATAATAGTATTTCTTATGAAGACAATTTAGATATAGTCTCATATATTGTCAGTAGTATGTACAAAATTAAGTTTTTCATAGGGTAGAATATTATCTATCTATGATATATATGAATCTTGTTTCAACAAAATAAGTTTTAAAAAATGTAATAATGAGTAAACAAAAAAAACTAGCCAATTATACTGTTATGTAAATTTGAATATTTCATATTTACATATATCATGAAAACACAATAGATTTTTAACCTTTTTTTGTTTGTTTGTTTGTTTTTTACAGAGACAGAGAAAAGAATCAGAGAGAGGGATATATAGGGACAGACAGACAGGAATTGAGAGAGATGAGAAGCATCAATCATTAGTTTTTTGTTGCGACACCTAAGTTATTCATTGATTGCTTTATAATATGTGCCTTGACCGTGGGCCTTCAGCAGACTGAGTAACCCCTTGCTCAAACCAGGGGTTCAAGCTGGTGAGCTTTGCTCAAACCAAATGAGCCCGCGCTCAAGCTGGCGACCTCGGTGTTTCGAACCTGGGTTATCCACATCCCAGTCCAATGCTTTATCCACTGCGTCCCCGCTTGGTCAGGCAATAGATTTCTAACTTTAAGAGAGATATTATTTCAAGGCTGTTCATGAAAGGAATGGAGTATATTCCCTAAGCTATATCCATTCATCCATTCATTCATTCAATCATTTACTTTCTTATACAAGCAAAACAATTTTTTCACATTTTACCACTTCTTTTTCTTTATTTTTATTTATTGCTATTATTTTTATTTTTATAAATTTATTGGGGTACAGGTTTTAGGTTTGCAACTCAATAAAACGTCATCTGCACACTGCATCATGCACCTGTCACCCCAAGCAAAGATTCTTTCCACCCCATTTTCCCCTCCTTTGACCACCTCCACCGACCCCACATCCTTTTCCCTCTGGCTATCACCATACTGCTGTCTGCGTCTATGAGTTATATACATAATTTTTGCCTAGCTCCTTCACCTTTTATCATGCAGTCCCCTAACCCCAGTCCCCTCAGACAGCTGTCAGTCTTTTCTATGTATCCATGTCTCTGTTTCTATTTTGTTTGTCAATTTATTTTGTTCATTAGATCCCACATACAAGTCAGATCATGAGGTATTTGTTTTTCTCTGACTGGCTTATTTTACTTGGCATAATAAACTCCAGGTCCATCCATGCTGCCACAAAAGGTAAGATTTTATTCTTTTTTACAGCCACATAGTATCCCACTGTGTAAATGTGGAACAGCTTTTTTATACACTCAGATACTTATGGGCACTTGGGCTGTTTCCACATCTTGGCTATTGTAAATAATGCTGCAATGAACATAGGGTGCATGTATTCTTCTAAATTAGTGTTTCAGGTATCTTCAGACATATTCTCAAAAGTGGGATTGCTGAGTTAAATGGCAGCTCCATTTTTAACTTTTTAAGGCAATTCCATATTGTTTTCCACAGTGGTTGTATGAGTCTGCATTCCCACCAACAGTGCACAAAAGCTCCTTTTCCTCCACATCTTTGCCAGTACTTGTTTTTCTGTTGATTTATTGATGATAGCCATCTGGCAGGTGTAGGGTAATATCTCATTGTGATTTAAATTTGCATTTCTTTGATGATTAGTGATGTTGAGCATTTTTTCATATACACATTGGCCATCCATATGTTCTTTGGAAAGTGTCTATTCAGATCCTTTGCCATTTTTTAAATTGGGTTATCCATCTTCTTTGTGTTTAATAGTATAAGGTCTTTTTGTATTTTGGAAATTAACCTCTTATCAGATATATCATTGGCAAATACGCTCTCCCATTCAGTGGGTTCCCTTTTCATTTTGTTGATGGTTTCTTTTGCTGTGCAAAAACTTTTCAGTTTGACATAGTACCATTTGTTCATTTTTTTCTCCTTATTTGAAGAGATACATCAGCAAAAATATTGCTATGAGAGATGTCTGAGATTTTATTGCCTATGTTTTCTTCTAATATTTTTATAGTTTCCCATCTTACATTAAGGCTTTTATTCGTTTTGAGTTTATTCTTGTGTATGATGTAAGTTGGTGTTTTAGTTTTATTTTTTTGCACTTACTTGTCTAATTTTTCCAACACCATTTATTGAAGAGACTGTCTTTGCTCCATTGTATGCTCTTGCCTCCTTTGTCAGATATTAATTGACCATAATGAGTTCATAACAATATGTCTATCACTCTTCTAGGAGATAAGGATATTTCTGTGGGGGATAAAACCCTAAAAACCCAAAACAAACAAATAAAACAAAGAAATTGCATTTTTTTTAAAATAAAATTTCGTTTGTATATGTAACCAGTGAAATATTTACTAAATTTATATCTTAGTGGTTGGTATATGTATGTTTGGTCTTTATTGTAGACAGTTATGAGATTGACCCATTATTGACTACCAATAGCTTTATAAACTAAATGTTAATCTCACTTCGCAAAAGAGGCAATAAGGCTTTCAGGAATTATGCAATGTGTCCAAAGTCACACAGACAACAAGCAGTGGAGTTGGATTTGAGCTCGAATAATCTGATACCAAAGTATGGTTGTGTAACTTCCATGTGATACTATGGAAAGAAAAGAGTTGACAACAATTTTGTAACTTGCTCTATATACCCAGGATGTGAAAGATATTTTGACTAGACCTATTTGTCAAAACAACACTGTTTTGCCATTTCCTACTATAGAGATAACTATGGAAAATATTAAATAAGAATACTTTTAGTGAGACATGTCTGGTTGTCTCAATTGCTTATTAAAGAACACCTGAAATTATGGATTTAAAAAATACAGTTGGTTAAAAAACAGAAATTGTTCACATAGGCTCTCAGACTGAATGAGCAACAAAGTGTAAACACCAGCAGGCTGGATTCTGAGCCGCGTGGCCTCTAGGTCGTACTGCACACATCATTAAATCTCATCTGATACTTTGAAATGATGGCAAATGCCTGAGGCAGAAAAGGGGACCCTGTTTTGAAGACATGTTTAACAGCTGAGTTCCCTTCAAAAGATCAATTCTATGATGCTTTATCTGTGTTTGCTGTTCACTTGTATTAGTAAGTTTTTGTGTTGGTTAGGATCATGGTTTTTGTGAGTTTGCTTTAACCATGAAGTGCCTTATGTTTCTGCATGCAGCTTCCTGGCATAAGTTAGAAAGGGACACAGGCCTGTAATTCAGTTCAGAGAACGACACTGCTACTTATGAGACCTGGAGTCCCAAAACTGTAAGCCCTCAGTCACCTGGCTCATAGTATCAAAGCAAATAATTATACTTAAAAATGATTACAGTGGTAAATATATATATATATTCTACTAAATATATATAAATATAAATATATTTATATATGCTACTAAATATATATAAAATATATATAATATATTTATATAATATATGGTAAATATATATGATATATATAAATATATATAATATATATATTCTACTAAAACTTTAATAAAAAGCAAGTGGTTTGCACAGCTTAGTTCTGACTAATTCTGTGTGTGTGCACATGGCTTCTTGTTGCATGTGTAAGTGTTCCTATTGTGGTAGGCAGTTAGACAGACATGAGCAGAGCAGGATCAATGGGCCAGGAGCAGAGGTTCACCAGGGTGGAAAACACTGAGCGCCTAGCAATGGGCAAAACTACAAGTCCTTTAGATCACTCCCATAAGCATTCACTCCAGAAGATGGCATCTAGGTCTCAGCTGTGTTTCAGTTCCAGTCCCAGAAAAACAGCAAAACCAGGTGGAGCGATATGCCATGGCGGACATCAGGACCAGTTGCAATGACTAATGACCTTCTACCTTGCTGTCACCTAATCAATGCAGACCATGACTTCAAAAGCTGATGAGTATTTTCTTAAGCTCTTCCCCTGAGACCTCAGATAAAAGCCCTCAAAAATGTGGACCCAGCGCAGCCTTCTCTAGGAAGCACGCCCACACCTCTCTCCATTCTTTATTGTCCTTTACGGCCCTTATCTCTCCCTCTTTCTTTAAAGCTCCAAGGGCTTTTCCTTTTCCATGACTTGTTTTCTGAGCCCATTTCTTCTACTTCTCATTTCTTCTACCTCTGTAACTTTCTAAATAAACTTTCTCTTATATTTTGAGCCTTGGCTCCGAATTCTTCTTTCAGCCAGAACTCAAAAACTGAGGTTCTGAACTGAGGTATAACACCTGCTGTCGTTTTTCTCCCCCTAACACTACGACATGGCTGCCCACCGGTGGCCGCCAAGCCACCACCTGGTAGACACTTTCTTTACTGATCTTAGTTAAAACAGCAGGAGCCTTTCATCTGTTTACCTTCACTGGTAGTGAGCTCACTCATTCCCCTATTCTGCTTCTTACCCGGGACACAAATGTCTATCAAATGTTTAACTTGCAATAAGAAAAAGGAAAAGCTATTTCACAATTTGCAAAACTATTTTGCAGTCAAAGTTTTTCTCTTACTTATTTGAAAGAAGATTGGAAGTTCTGAAGAGGCATATGCTTTCCAGTTAGCTAAAGTCTTTTTTCCTCCATCCCACAAAGTAAAAGGCTCAAAAACACTAATTTGAGCTGAATCCAGAAGATTGATTACCAGGTCAGGGTTTTTGTGACTGAGAGCAGGGAACTCTTTCTTGGCCCTAATATGTGCAGATAGATAGAGCAGGCTTTATTTTTCTTTCACTGAGGTAGGAATGATAGTTATATTTTAGCTAGACACCGGGAGTAGGAGTGATGGTGAAACATGGAGTAAGCACACAGGGATCCTTCCATGCTGAAAATAAAGGAGAGTACAGGCCAAGACAACAAAACTAGGATTTAATTAAGAGTTTACTTAATATGCTAAACCAAACAAATAGTCTACACGTAAGAACTATGTAACTATAATCTACCTAATCTCTATAGAATTTATAATTGGTGGTCCAAATCAAAAAGTGTTGATATTCCACAGGGACAGACGAAATCAAATATTAATAGACAGAGGACAACTGGAATTAACTAATATGCAGAACATAATTTGAAATGTAATATTACAGATGATCTTAGATTTAGTTCACTTTTACAATGTAAATGTGAGGGAAAATCTGATAACAAGCTTTTTTAAATTGTCATTTTTATTATTAAATTTTTGGCACAGAATAACATTTTTCTATGACTTATGCATTTGGAAGTTTAAGATGATATTGTAAAAAATATTTATACTTTCAATAGTATTTTGCCCCGCTCAATTATCACAACTATTTTAAACCATAATAGCAAATCCAGAAAGGTTTTTATTATAATTTACACATTTATTTCACTGTAATTATTTCTCTATGACTTGAATATATGCACCTATGTTGCCTGAAAGTAATAATGGCTGAAAGTCTAATGTTGGTTGTGGCCAGGATATATTGTAGCATTGCCCTCATAGGGTTTTTCTTACAAGAGAAGCATTTAATTGCTATATAATGTTAAACATTGTAGCAACACTGCAGCTATTTTAAATCCTTACCCTGGAGTAACAATAGTTTCTGCAAATACATTCTTAAAGATCTTATCTGGTAAAAGGAATATTGTAAAGCCAAAAATATCAGGAGTTACAAAGCTAGAAGATTAGTATGTAATTCAGTTACAAAGTCAATCAACTGTAAGTCATAAATCCCTAAGAAAATAGGCTTAATTAGTGTGGGTGTATGCCTCATGAAACAATTTGTCAGGGAACTTAACTAATTTTATTAAAAAATAAATGAAAAAAGCTTAGATGAGAGGCAATAAAAAAATCCCAGTGGCTTTTCGCCATTAATAACCATTTTGTTGACATGTGTGACATAGGATATTATATTTTAGGATTATATATTGTTAACCCATAGTTATATTTGCAGAATTCCTTTGTCCTTGTGAGTAGCAATCTTACTTCATGGTCTGTGGGAGTACTTCATTAATTCAGTGGGAGTAAAATTACCCACTAGAAATTATTCTTTCAAGTGCAATTAATAATTTAAGAGCATCAACTACCCTTTGACCAAGTTCTCTTGAGGGAACATGTAATTTGGAGGACATTTCTCACACTAAGTTGAAGGTAGGCTACAATTTACTTCTATAATTCTATCCATATGACTTATTTTGTGCTGATGTGTTCTTCATTATTTATTTTACAAGAGATTTTAATCATGGTCAAATAATTGATTTAAAAAAAGAACAAATGAATATAATTTTTAATGTTTATAAAAAAATCTCTACATACTATTTTCTTCTGAAATGACACAATTACATAATCATGATTTTTATATTCCCTATGTTATTTTGGCCATTTTTAGCTGATAATTAAAACTTAATTTAAACATTCATTTTTTGTCCTACTAACAATTAAAACATGGGGAGAAGGAGTATTTACCATGTTTTAAAAATGCTAATGAAGCCAAAAATCTAAAAGTTTAGGGTAAACTAAGAAGAACCTAGAAATAGATATTTTCATAAAATAATTTCTCTTCATTTCATCTTTTTTGTGGGGAGAATATTGCCTTTGTATGAAGTCATACCCAATTGTAAATTGTATTCCACACTGAAATGTTTATATTTGTCTCACCGAAATTTAGAAACAAACCATCCAAAGCTAAAGAGTAAACAAAGTAAGAATAATCACTTAAGTTCAGAAAAATAATTAACAGAGTCAAATATATAACTCAACATAGTTATACCGGTAGTGAGACAATGCATGTGTTTGAGGTAAAAAATAGTGAAGAATAATAATCAGCAGAACAGTTGGAGAAAAAAATTAAATAAGCAAAAAATACATACATAAAGCATCTTTTCTCTTTTAAGTATTATTTAATGACTACCAGGTTAAACATATAAAACTTTTTTTTTTTTTTTCATTTTTCTGAAGCTGGAAACAGGGAGAGACAGTCAGACAGATTCCCGCATGCGCCCGACCGGGATCCACCCGGCACGCCCACCAGGGGCGACGCTCTGCCCACCAGGGGGCGATGCTCTGCCCATCCTGGGCGTCGCCATATTGCGACCAGAGCCACTCTAGCGCCTGAGGCAGATGCCACAGAGCCATGCCCAGCGCCCCGGCCATCTTTGCTCCAATGGAGCCTTGGCTGCGGGAAGGGAAGAGAGGGACAGAGAGGAAAGCACAGCGGAGGGGTGGAGAAGCAAATGGGCGCTTCTCCTGTGTGCCCTGGCCGGGAATCGAACCCGGGTCCTCTGCACGCTAGGCCGACGCTCTACCGCTGAGCCAACCGGCCAGGGCACTTCTTTTTTTTTTTTTTTAAGACTTTACTCATTATTTCAGAAAGGGGAGGGAGAGAAACAGAAGGGGGAGCAGGAAGTATCAGTTCCCAACTGTGCCTTGAGCGGGCAAACCCAGGGTTTTGAAAGTCAATACTTTATTCCACTGCGCCACCACAGGTCAGGCCAAAACTTCTTGTTTTTGCATAAAAAACTCTAGAAGTTTCAAATGGTCAACTTAAGAATTAGGTACTATAGTTTACTTTATCAGGAGAGAGTCTCCCCCTTAGCAATCAAATTTTTATCTATGTACTTAAAACTATTTTTTGGCTAAAATTAGAAACTGCTTAATATTTAGAATTTTTCCTAATTGAAATGAGGAAAAAAATACATTCACAACATAGCAGCCAAGGTGACTCATCTGAAATATGTGAGATCATGTTACTGCTCTATTCAAACACTTCCTTGACTAGCCATTTTAATTAAATTTAAAGTTTAAGTTCTTAAAACTGTCTAGAGGACCTTCATGTCTGCCCCTCCACTTTCTTACCTTTTTGACTTTAGCAGCTACACTCTCTCCTTTAGTCACATTGTTCTGCCATATTGACCTTCTTGCTATTTCTTGCACATACCAGACACCTTCTCACTTTACTTGAGGATCATGCACTTTGCTCCCTCTGCCTAAAATATTCTCTCTTCACATGTAAGGGTGATTACATCCTTTCTTGTTTCAGGACTCTGTTCACAACGTGGGGTAAATATTTCTCTCAATATCTGATACAAAGTAACATACTCATAATGATTGAATTTATTATTTCTCTTATGACTTTAAATTCTTTCCATTACAATCATCTCTATCTTACATAATACATTCTTGTTTATTTAGTAACTGGATATCTTCACTTACTAAAATGGAAGGTCTGTGAGGACTGAGACTTTGTTTTATCTACTTTTATACCCTAGAGCTCTAGAATGGGATGAGCATGTAATTGGTACTGAATAAATAATTTAAAAAAATGATACATTAAATGATGGAAAGGCTCCTCTCCAGTGGAGTTCTCAGAGATCAAAGTCTTGTACTTTGTGACAAAGATCTAAGAATCTAGATTCCGAAGATTTTCCCTAATCTCTTTCAATTTTAAATTTCATTTTTAAAATAACTTACCGTAAAGAGCCATGTGCTACTGTTAGTAAAAAGGGACATAAATTTTAAGGACATAAATATTAGTAATTTATGTCTTTAAATTCTCAAATCACAATAATTTGAACTAGATTGGTAGGGATCTGGCTTTGAGAAATGAACAATTGTGGTATTGTTATGGTATCTTGAAAGAAAAAAATTAAGAATAGTGTGTTGATGCCCTGGCTGGACAGCTCTGCTGGCTAGAGCATCACCCCAAGGCCCAGAGATTGCCAATTTGATTCCCGGTCAGGGCACATACAGGAATAGATTGATGTTCTCCTGTCATGTGTCTCTCTCCCTCCTTCTCTCTCTAAAATAAATAAAATACACATTTAAAAAATTTATGAAAACAATATTGTGTTGAGAGAGGAAGATTAGCTCTAATGCATGATCAAGAAAACCTAAAAATAGCATATAGAAATAATTTAGAAGCCAAAGGGGGATAATGTGCTATCCTCTCTAAAAATATTAATTCAACTAATATTTGAATGCTTGCCAGATGTCAGGCACAACTGTAAGTGTTATGCAGTTTTGAATAAGTGAAACTTATTAGACAAAGTTGTATCTGAGCAGAAAAATAAACTAGTATGTAAATGTGGAGAAGTTAGATGATTATGAAAAAAAATAAAAAGATATAAAATAGATTTTGATGAAAGAGATTAAATAAATAGGGATGGTCTCACTTTCTGAACATGAATGCTAGAAGTAAACAACCATGAAAATAATCTGGGGAATACTTGCCAGGCAGAGAGAACAAGATTTACAGAGGCACTGAGACCAGAGGACCTTGGCATGTACAAGAACAAAGTGGCAGCTGACTGGGTTGGAATACAGGGTATTGGGTGGGTGAAAAGGAGAGGTGAGTAAGGGAGATGGGCTAGATACAACATGCAGCCTGTGTAAGACCTTGTTGGTGATAGCAAGCCAGTCTGATTCATGTCGAAGTGCCTTTTGAAATTTTAAGTAGAAGAGTGGCATAATTTGTTTTTAAATTGGTTTCATGGGCAACTATGTGGAGACTGTAATATTTTGGTCAGAGTTGTTTAAGTAGTTTTTGAGTAATAAAATATTTTATTTATATTAATAATTTTTGGATGATGCCTTCAGAATGAGTATTTGTTCCTAAATATGAGATGCAATTCTAAATTATAGTTTTATAATTTACTTCACATAATTTTGTTTTTTATTGTATTTTTTAAAAAATAATTACTCTGTTTGCACAAAGGACCTGAAAGGGACCAAGAAAGATAAGGTGTTCTTAGCTAATACTTGAACACAGAACTCTGAGCAGCTCTATCGTGTGGAGCTAGGGTACTGGTTAAATTCTGAAGGTGCAGAAGAGGGATGAAGAACAGCTCGATTACATCCTCTGTCTCCATGTCCTCTGCCTCCAGTAGGGCTCCCCCTGCTTTTCTTTCTTATTTTCTCTTCCTTGTCCATCATTAGTCGTTATAGGCAGCTAGAGAAAATATATATTTATATCATTATACATGTGTGAAATCTTGTTTCTTAGCCTTCATTTGAACAAAAGAAATAACATTTGATAGCACTCTTTTAAAAACTAAGTCTTCCTAAGAAAATAAGGTTGCTTTTATATCTGCATGGTCCTTATTCGTTTTTTTTATCTTATTTTTATTAATTTTAATGCAGTGACATTGATAAATCAGGGTACATAAGTTCCAAGAAAACATCTCCAGATTATTTTGACATTTGATTATGTTGCATACCCCTCACCCAAAGTCAAATAGTCTTCCGTCACCTTCTATCTGGTTTTCTTTGTGCCCCTCCCCTCCCCTCAACCCCTCTCTGTCATTCCTCGCCCCCTCCCCACCCCCTACCCCACACTCCTGTTACCATCACATTCTTGTCCATGTTTCTGAGTCTCATTTTTATGTCTCATCTATGTATGGATCCATATAGTTCTTAGTTTTTACTGATTTACTTATTTCACTCCGTATAATGTTATCAAGGTCCATCCATGTTATTGTAAATGATCCGATATCATCATTCTTATGGCTGAGTAGTATTCCATAGTATATATGTACCAAAGCTTTTTAATCCACTCGTCCACTGACGAACACTTGGGCTGTTTCCAGATCTTTGCTATTGTGAACAATGCTGCCATAAACATGGAGGTGCATTTCTTCTTTTCAAACAATGCTATGGTGCTCTTGGGGTATATTCCTAAAAGTGGGATAGCTGGGTCAAAAGGCAGTTCGATTTTTAATTTTTTGAGGAACCTTCATACTGTTTTCCACAGAGGCTACACCAGTCTGCATTCCCACCATCAGTGCAGGAGGGTTCCCTTTTCTCCACATCCTCGTCAGCACTTATTCTGTGTTGTTTTGTTGATGAGCGCCATTCTGACCAGTGTGAGGTGATATCTCATTGTGGTTTTAATTTGCATTTCTCTAATGATTAGTGATGTTGAGCATTTTTTCATATGCCTATTGGCCATCTGTATGTCCTCTTTGGAGAAGTGTCTATTCACTTCTTTTTCCCATTTTTTCATTGGATTGTTTGTCTTTCTGGTGTTAAGATTTACAAGTTCTTTATAAATTTTGGTTATTAACCCCTTATCATATGTACTGTCAAATATGTTCTCCCATTGTGTAGTTTGTCTTTTTATTCTGTTCTTATTGTCTTTGGCTGTGCAAAAACTTTTTAGTTTGATATAGTCCCATTTGTTTATCCTGTCTTTTATTTCACTTCCCCGTGGAGATAAATCAGCAAATATATTGCTCCGAGAGATGTCGGAGAGCTTACTGCCTATGTTTTCTTCTAAGATGCTTATGGTTTCATGGCTTACATTTAAGTCTTTGATCCATTTTAAGTTTATTTTTGTGAATGGTGTAAGTTGGTGGTCTAGTTTCATTTTTTTGCAGGTAGCTGTTCAATTTTCCCAACACCATTTATTAAAGAGGCTGTCTTTACTCCATTGTATGCCCTTACCTCCTTTGTCAAATATCAGTTGTCCATAGAGCTGTGGGTTTATTTCTGGGTTCTCCATTCTGTTCCATTGATCTATATGTCTGTTCTTATGCCAGTACTAGGCTGTTTTGAGTACAATGGCCTTGTAGTATAACTTGATATCAGGAAGTGTGATACCTCCCCCTTTATTCTTCTTTTTTAAGATTGCCGATGCTATTCGTGTTCTTTTTTGGTTCCATATAAATTTTTGGAATACGTGATATATATCTTTAAAGTATGTCATTGATATTTTAATTGGTATTACATTGAATTTATAAATTGCTTTGGGTAATATAGACATTTTAATGATGTTTATTTTTCCTAGCCATGAGCACGGTATATGCTTCCACTTATTTGTATCTTCCTTAATTTCTTTTATCAATGTTTTATATATAATTTTCGGAGTACAAGTCTTTAGTCTCCTTGGTTAAATGTACTCCCAGGTACTTTATTTTTGATTGTAAAAGTGAAGAGGATTGTTTCCTTAATTTCTTTTTTTGACTGTTCATTGCTTGCATATAAAAATGCCTCTGTTTTCTGAGTATTAATTTTATATCCTGCCAATTTGCTGAATTCATTTATCAGGTCCAGTAGTTTTTGACTGAGAATTTAAGGTTTTCTATATACAATATCATATCATCTGCAAATAATGATAGTTTTACTTCTTCTTATCCAACTTGAATGCCTTTTATTTCTTCTTCTTGTTTGATTGCTGTGGCTAGAACTTCCAGGACTATGTTGAATAAGAGTGGTGAAAGGGGGCACCCCTGCCTATTTCCTGATCTTAAGGGTATTGCTTTTAATTTTTGCCCATTGAGTATGTTGGCTGTGCGTTTGTCATAGATGGCTTTTATCATGTTGAGGTTTATTCCCTGTATTCCCACTTTGTTGAGAGTTTTGATCATGAATGAGTGCTGGATTTTATCAAATGTTTTTTCTGCATCTATTGAAATTATCATGTGGTTTTTTTTCTTCCTTTTGTTTATGTGATGAATCACATTGATTGATTTACAAATATTGTACCAGCCTTGCCTCCCCAGAATAAATCCCACTTGATCATGGCATATGATTTTTTCCATATATTGTTGGATCCGGTTTGCTAATATTTTGTTGAAGATTTTAGCATCTATATTCATCAGGGATATTGGCCTATAATTTTCTTTCTTTGTGTTGTCTTTGCCTGGTTTTGGAATCAGAATTATGCTTGCCTCATAAAAGGAACTTGGATGTCTTTCTTCCTCTTAAATTTTTTGAAATAGCTTGAGAAGGATGGGAGTTAGATCTTCTTTGAATATTTGA